>NC_059212.1:33287420-33606587 GCF_020615455.1 Coregonus clupeaformis
AGAACTGGGTGAAAGTGTTGTGGTCAGATGAGACCAAAATCAAGCTCTTACGCATCAACTCAACTCGCCGTGTTTGGAGGAGGAGGAATGCTACCTATGACCCCAAGAACACCATCTCCACCGTCAAACATGGAGGTGGAAACATTATGCTTTGGGGGGGTGGTTTTCTGCTAAGGGGACAGGACAACTTCACCGCATCAAAGGGACGATGGTCGGGCCATGTACTGTCAAATCTTGGGTGAGAACCTCCTTCCATCAGCCAGGGCATTGAAAATGGGTCGTGGATGGGTATTCCATCATGACAATGACCCAAAACACACGGCCAAGGCAACAAAGGCGTGGCTCAAGAAGAAGCACATTAAGGTCCTGGAGTGGCCTTGCCAGTCTCCAGACCTTAATCCCATAGAAAATCTGTGGAGGGAGCTGAAGGTTTGAGTTGCCAAACGTCAGCCTCGAAAACGTAATGACTTGGAGAAGATCTGCAAAGAGGAGTGGGACAAAATCCCTCCTGAGATGTGTGCAAACCGTTTTTCTGGATTTTTTTGTTGTTATTCTGTCTCTCACTGTTCAAATAAACCTACCATTAAAATGATAGACTGATCATGTCTTTGTCAGTGGGCAAACGTACAAAATCAGCAGGGGATCAAATACTTTTTACCCTATTCCATAACAATAGGCTTAATACTTTTACAAATTCATGGTAATACTGTATATTTCCTCCCCATAGTTTGCTTTTTTATACCAAACTCTGCACTCAGTTTCCCTATAAATATAATTAAACAGACTATAATTCAAAATTCTGATTACAATAACAAAGCATTACATATATGAGATTGACAGCCATCTATCTAAAACCAAGCATCATAACATGTTGATTAATCTCAATTTATTTAAATAAACACTTTCATGCTTTTAAAGGCAAACAGGAGGGAGTGAAACAGTTCTCCTCCTTTTTCCCCAAACAAGCCCAAGGTAATTACACATCCATCCAGAGAGAGAAGCATCGTTCCCACCGGAGCGCTGTTTGGTTTATAGATCTGCTCTGAGGTTTGACTTGCCAGGGACTCACTCAGAGTTTCAAGGTTTTATCTTTTTAACAAGGCTTTAATTACCTAGGTAATACACAGTACCTGATTATGCCCTATATTAAGCCTACTATGCTATATTGGGGCTGGGAAACGTTGTATAGGAGATCTTATGTGGTGGTAGAAGCATACAAAACAATGAAGAGATTATTGCATGGGTAAATTGGCATGCTGAATAGTTTCCGTAGGTACGATCTTTAATACAATGTAGTTAGTTGTAAGGTGAGCGATTTCCATCAAACCAGCTGTCGATGACTGTTTCAGGAGAGTGTGAGCATTCGGTTTAACAATTCTATTCAGAACACAACGACTCCAGCAATGTACCAAGTAGAAAGGAAGGAAGTCTCCCAGACTCCGGAGAGAAGTGCAGAGGGGAGCTGCTTTCAAAATCTAGAGTGCAAGAGGAGCACCGGGTCCCATGTCATATGCCCTCCTTATAATAACTAGTGCATTTCTCTCCTCAAACTCTGACTGGTGTGGGGAGGGGGGTATTCTTCAGAGGAGACTGAAGAGGAGATACAGTGTGTGGATAAAAAAGTCAGTTACACAGTCCCATCTCTCCTGTCAGAGGGCTGACACGGGGTGCCCAGGGACCAAGGGGCCTTTGGTGTTCGGAGTCTGGACAGTGGCCTAGATTCCCCCTCCTTCCTCCACATCCCACCTACTATAACTCCTAACCACCATGCACCAAGCTGCAGCCTCATCTCATCTGTTCTCTACTGTCATCTCCCTCCACCCCTCTCTTGGAAGGCGGAACCTTAGTCCCCAGTACCCCACATTTCTTTCTTTCTTTCTTTCTTTCTTTCTTTCTTTCTTTCTTTCTTTCTTTCTTTCTTTCTTTCTTTCTTTCTTTCTTTCTTTCTTTCTTTCTTTCTTTCTTTCTTTCTTTCTTTCTTTCTTTCTTTCTTTCAGTTAGTTAGCACTTAACCCAATGCCGCTAATAGAAATACAAAGTTGGGTACAATTGTTTGTGTAACCAATTATGTGTATTCACAAAGAAATCTGCTGGCATACAGAACAAAACCAAAATTCCCCAAAATGTATAGACTTTCTCTGAAACACACATGAAAATGCTAAATCAAGTCTGTATTAGTCTGTCTTTATCCTCCAATTAAAGTAAATGTTCAATTCAATTTAGTCTCAAAATCCAGTAAGAAAATCCAGTAAGACATCTAAAATAAGGATTGACTTTACCAGTTCATTTGTTGCTATTTCTCCTTTGGATTATTTCACAGAGGAAAATAACTATTATAGGCCTTGGAAATAACCTTCCACACGTTGGTTTTTCGATACTTTTACAAAAGGAAACTTCTTCAGATGAACAATACAATATCCCTAACAAGTCTTTGAGGAAGTTCTCACTTGTAGCCTATTGAGTGAGAAAACTAGGCTTTTAAACTACAAACAGTTTCCTAATTACAAAACATTTGTGACCAAAACATTTTGTCAAGATGGCTTCACCTTTAATGACACACACACACACCCTATTTCACTCAAACCAGGAGTGGTCGGGGTGGAGCCCACAGCCCATATCCATGCAACCTTGTGGGTTACACTTTCTTTCTTGCTTTCTTTCTGTCTTTTCTCACCAACGTTGATAATATAGCTTAGCGTAGGCCATGTTTTGAGAGAAACACTGTATCTGGATGATTTACATGCACCTTGTTAAAGATCAAATAACATTCAAAGGAGAACAGCGACAATAATATGTAATATGTGTTATTTATTAATAAATGTGTCATGACACCGTGCAACCTGCCAAACACTTCACATCACATCATACATTGTGTATGATGCTACAGACATCATACCGTTCTCTCTGGCAGGTGTAAATGGATCTGGTTTCTGTTGTCTCGTTCAACATCCGTTTTATTTTGATGTGTTGGCAAGCCCTTTGCCAGGCCAGTAACTCCTCCCACCTCCACTATTCTTTCATGCTGCCTGCCTTTTTCTTCCTCATTCTTGGAAGAATCCCCCAGGGATCCATAGTGTGCCTCTTCATTTCCCTAGGGAGGCATGCAGGAAACATACACCAGTGATTTTCCAAGGATGAAACGGAGGAAACACATTAGGACAGAGGGGCAACTACTCATGTCATCTACCTACCTACTGCTGGTTGGCCACAGATTCACTTAAGTGCCTTCTCTCGTCACTTCCAGTTGAGTCCATATTTATTTTCTCTTTTGTTTGTCTTTTTTTACTTTGGTGTTCTTTTGTTTCCTGAGGCTGAGGGCGGTGGAGTGATTTGGAAGAGTTTTGCATTGAAGAACATGCAGCCAGCGTGGCGGTGTAGTCAGGGATGCTCTCAGGGTAGACGGCATTCCCAGGTAGGTTTGGTTTGTACACCCGTCACACACACTTCTGAGGGGTGACGTGCATGGCTGCTCCACTGAGGGAGAGCCTCTGCCATGTTTACTGTCATGTTCCTAGGTATGCTACGTGGCTTCAAACACATCAAACACATCTACAGGAATACTGATTTTGGGAACGACACAGGGGAATCACACAAAAACACACAAAACACACATACATCTACAAACATGCACACACACACACACACCCACAGAAACACACACTCACACACACACATACAGACATGCACACACACACACACACGCACACAGACATGCACACACACACACATGCACACAGACATGCACACACACTCACACACATACACACACACCACACACACGCCTATACTCTGAGCTTTGTTACCAATTGTTTTTATGGATGGTTCATAAATTATTTCAAATACACAGTTGGGTCGTAAGACTTGTTTACAGCAAGTGGCAATAAAATATTTGTATTTTGTATGTTACATTGTAATAACAGTGTTCTTACAAATGTGATATTGGATTGTTTGCGGATTAACATTTTCTTTGGACTGGATTTGTAAAAAGGTACTAAGTGAATATATGGGTTAATGCTGCAACTATTAAGGAAATAAAGAATGACAGCATAAACCATGACTCCAATACTCCTGGTTGGGAAAAATACACTAATAAAAATACATAGTGAATCATGTCTCACTCATGCCCGCTGTTGTCAAAGGATTCCTGTGTAATTTAATCTGTATCATTGTTTCCATAGTAACATGAACGACACTAGTAATCAGAGAGATGGTTATGTGGCCAAGTGATATCTGTGTGAGGCCTGTGAAAACTGATTAGAAAGAAGAGAGATTAAATAGGTTGCTTGTGTCACAGCTAGTAGACTACAGCAGACTACAGTCTCAGGGATGGTCTGAGAAATCTAAATAATATGTGGCACTGTCCACCAAAGTAAATCCCATTATTTTCCTGTTCGCAATTGATTAGATTCCTCCTGTTTTGACATCAGAGACACTGTCTTGTGGTAAGACGAACCCTCTTCTGTTCTGATACAGACACTTGTCTTCCAGGATTAAAATCAAAACGGTCAGCGTATTGATTTATCTTGAATGGTCAGGGTTTATTTGACTAAGTGATCTCCTCACTTGCTGTGTTGTGTTCTTGTGTTATTCTGCAGGTCGGTTTTGTTTGCTGGAGCCTCTGAGCACGTGGAGGCAGAGCAGCCTGGAGCCCCTGCCTGCCTGGAGCTCCCCATGCCTGGCTCAGGGGGAGGTTGGGCTGGATTAGACAGCTGACAGCTGGGTCACATCTCTGGAGACGCCGGGTGGAGAGGCCCCCTGTCTGACTGCCGCTGAACCAAGTGTCAATTTGGGCATGAAAGAAGGAGCGGGGAGCGGGCAAAGAGAGGAATGGAGGGAGTGAATGAGTGAGCGAGTGAGCGAACATGGGCCACTGGTAGTCCTCTGTGGATCGACATCAGTGGTGCATGGGCCGTGCACACCGTTAGGCATCGAGAAACACACTGTTTATTTAGGAGGAGTGTCCGACTTGGGAGAACAAACGCACACACACAGACGGACACTCACGCTTGTGCACACAAACACACATGGATGGACCCACAGACGGAGACAAAGCACGCGTAGGGTTGAGCTCTGCCCTCTTCTAGTAAAAGTCTTGTTGTCGTTAGTGTGAGTAGAGGAGAACGTCTGACTTGCAATATTGACAGCATGCATTTACATGACCTTGTTGTTTAAGTAACACACTCACATATGTTGTAACCAACAGCTTAAATAATGCCTGGAACTATTCTTGGAGAAACCACAGCTTTTCGATAATGAAGAAATGGCATGGAAAATTACCCACATCAGGTGGTATCCTATGCAATTAAGTGCAATCAAGATTACAGACTACTTTAAATTAAACAGTTTCTTGTTTTTAATCAAGAAAATAATTAACTGAGGGGATATCTAATCAATTTAACTTCACTAAGTGGATGCAATGTTATGTTACCTCATTTTACTTTTAACTTGTATGCATTGTAGAGTTTATTTGGAGATATTTGGCTAGATGCTACATATAGTTACACATTTTATTAAAGACATACAGTAATGACACAATTAGAGATTAGTATGATAATAATAATCTCCACATAAATATTTCCCCTAATGAGTCTACACTAATTCGATGAGGCTAACATGTATTTCCTCTCTGAAACATTGACATCCCTGTGATATGGGCTAGAGACTTTATTACCCCATGATGGTCTAATGCAATTTTATTTTAATAAATGAGGGTGGGTGTGGGTGTTGGGGCTTGGGGTGTGGGTGGGGGGCAGTATGCAAATGTGTCCCCTCATTACACTGAACCACCAGACAACATTATCGGCTGCTGCTGTTAGGAGGATTGTTTGTGTGCATTAATGATGTGAAACCATGTCCGCTAACTAATGACATCCTAATGATCAGGAACTCAGAGACCCTTCTTTATGATTAAGTCGTCAGACGGCGTGACACTTATGTATTCTATATGATGGGAGCTGTTTAATGTATATCAATGAAATCAGGGTTTACAGTGCATTTGGAAAGTATTCAGTCCACTTGACATTTTCCACATTTTGTTACGTTACAGCCTTATTCAAACATTTATTAAATAGTTTTTTTCCCTCATCAATCTACACACAATACCTCATAATGACAAAGCAAAAACAGGTTTTTAGAAATGTTAGCAAATCTATAAAATAAAATAAACGGAAATAACCCATTTACATAAGTATTCAAACCCTTTACTCAGTACTTTGTTGAAGCACCTTTGGCAGCGATTACATCCTCGAGTCTTCTTGGGTATGACGCTAGAAGCTTGGCACACCTGTATTTGGGGAGTTTCTCCCATTCTTTTATGCAGATCCTCTCAAGCTCTGTCAGGTTGGATGGGTAGCGTCGCTGCACAGCTATTTTCAGGTCTCTCCAGAGATTATAGATCGGGTTCAAGTCCAGGCTCTGGCTGGGCCACTCAAGGACATTCTGAGATTTGTCCCGAAGCTACTCCTGCGTTGTCTTGGCTGTGTGCTTAGGGTTGTTGTCCTGTTGGAAGGTGAACCTTCGCCCCAGTCTGAGGTCCTGAGCACTCTGGACCTGGTTTTCATCAAGGATCTCTCTGTAATTTGCTCCGTTCATCTTTCCCTCAATCCTGACTAGTCTCCCAGTCCCTGCCGCTGATAAACATCCCCACAGCATGATGCTGCCACCACCATGCTTCACCGTAGGGATGGTGCCAGGTTTCCTCCAGACGTGATGCTTGGCATTCAGGCCAAAGAGTTCAATCTTGGTTTCATCAGACCAGAGAATCTTGTTTCTCATGGTCTGAGAGTCCTTTAGGTGCCTTTTGGCAAACTCCAAGCGGGCGTTCATGTGTCTTTTACTGAGGAGTGGCTTCCGTCTGGCCACTCTAGCATAAAGGCCTGATTGGTGGAGTGCTGCAGGGATGGTTGTCCTTCTGGAAGGTTCTTCCATCTCCACAGAGGAACTCTGGAGCTCTGTCAGAGTTACCATTGGGTTTTTGGTCACCTCCCTGACCAATGCCCTTCTCTCCCAATTTTCAACTGTGGGACCTTATATAGACAGGTGTATAAGTAAAACTAAATGCAACACTAGTAAAACTAAATGCATGCTCTTCAATCGAACGCTGCTGGCACCCGCCCACCCGACTAGAATCACCACTCTCGACGGGTCTGACCTAGAGTATGTGGACAACTACAAATACCTAGGTGTCTGGTTAGACTGTAAACTCTCCTTCCAGACTCACATTAAGAATCTCCAATCCAAAGTTAAATCTAGAATCGGCTGTCTATTTCGCAACAAAGCCTCCTTCACTCATGCTGCCAAACATGCCCTCGTAAAACTGACTATCCTACCGATCCTTGACTTCGGCGATGTCATTTACAAAATAGCCTCCAACACTCTACTCAGCAAATTGGATGTAGGTCACAGTGGTGGGTAGCCCCATACACTACCCACCACTGTGACCTGTACGCTCTTGTTGGCTGGTCCTCACTACATGTTCGTCGTCAAACCCACTGGCTCCAGGCCATCTATAAATCACTGCTAGGCAAATCCCTGCCTTATCTTAGCTCATTGGTCACCATAGCAGCACCCACCCATAGTCTGCGCTCCAGCAGGTATATCTCACTGGTCATTCCCAAAGCCAACACCTCCTTTGGCCGCCATTCCTTCCAGTTCTCTGCTGCCAATGACTGGAACGAATTGCAAAAATCTCTGAAGCTGGAGACTCTTATCTCCCTCACTAACTTTAAGCATCAGTTGTCAGAGCACCTTACCGATCACTGCACCTGTACACAGCCCATCTGAAATTAGCCCACCCAACTACCTCATCCCTATATTGTTATTTATTTTGCTATTTTGCACCCCAGTATCTCTATTTGCACATAATCTCTTGCACATCTAGCATTCCAGTGTTAATACTAATTGTGATTATTTTTGCACTATAGCCTATTTATTGCCTTACCTCCATAACTTGCTACATTTGCACACACTGTATATATATTTTCTGTTGTATTTTTTGACTTTATGTTTTTTTACCCCATATGTAACTCTGTGTTGTTGTTTTTATCGCACTGCTATGCTTTATCTTGGCCAGGTCGCAGTTGTAAATGAGAACTTGTTCTCAACTGGTTTACCTGGTTAAATAAAGGTGAAATAAAAAAATAAAATAAAAAGTGTGCCTTTCCAAATCATGTCCAATCAATTTAATTTACCACAGGTGGACTCCAATCAAGTTGTAGAAACATCTCAAGGATGATAAATGGAAACAGGATGCACCTGAGCTCAATTTCGAGTCTCATAGCAAAGGGTCTGAATACTTCTGTAAATAATGTATTTTTATTTTTAATAAATGTGCAAATATTTATACAAACCTGTTTTCGCTTTGTGATTATGGGGTGTTGTGTGTAGATTGCTGAGGATATTTTAAAATATAATCAATTTTAGAATAAGGCTGTACCGTAACAAAATGTGGAAAAAGTCAAGGGGTCTGAATACTTTCCGAAGACAATGTATTTAGAAATCAATTGTGGAGAAATCAAAATGTTTGACAATCATTTGTCACTCTTATGAATGTTTCTAACTTATGCTAAAGCACGTTTTTTTTTAAATGTATATATTTTAGGGGGTAGATCAGCTTTAATATTGCAAACAGACTGTGGCTTCCATCAATGTAATTGTCTGCATCATTTCCAATCCCCCATACATTATATTTGTTTTTGTATATATATATATATATATATATATACATAAAATATAATATAAACTAAGATATTATTAAATTATCCATTCATCCAAACAAGGGAAGAAGTAACTACCATTAGAATAAGCTATGCAACTACAATTAAACTATATAATTGTTACATAGTCTTGAGAGTTCATGTAAAGTGTTGCCGAATAGGCCAGTATTTCCAAAAAGTATGATGACTGTCTCTCTTTTACTAGTATTAATATTAATTAATTAATTAATTGATTAATCAGTGTTCGAAGTAAACTGTTCTTGTAAAGTTTAACAGAAGTTCTCAGGAGACTTTATGAGACCATTTGTGTTTGAGATGCTCATGTTTATGACTTTTAGAGGAGTGAGGAGATTAACCCCATAACTAGCAGCCATCTCAGCGTTGATCTCAGCATCATTAGTCCACCCATGCAGATGGAAATTGCTTTTTTTATTATCCTAATGACATGACATCTCAGCTCTCTAGTGACGCAACACACCTCGGAGATGACTGGGTCTCTGATTCTGGCGACTTCTAGGAGTCTCTCTCTGTGTGTGTGTGTGAGAGAGGGAGAGCAACAGGTAGCAACTAGCTCTCACAGTCTCACGTCAGAATTAGAATAATCCATCTTTCTCAAACGTCAAATTTAGAAGTTGTTGCAACCGTCAAATTTAGAAATGTTTAAGGTTAAGTTTAGGCATTAAGTCAGCATGTTTAAGGTTAGGATTAAGTTTAGGCATTAACTCCAAATGGTTAAGGTGAGGGTTGAGGTTTGGGATAGGCTTAAAACAAAAATCTCAAAAACAACTCTCTATCACTGGATTTTAACTTGCAACCTTTAGAATCAAATACAGATGCTTACACCCATCCACCATCCCTGTCCACAATGACCTAGCAAAACCGAAACCTACTTGAAGGTAATCGTGCTCACTGTTGCCCCTAGTGGACGATTTCCATGTCATCTCCCAACGTCCTCAGACATGGATGGATGGATGGACGTCGAATGCTGACTTGTATCACAGGTGACCTGGCTGGGGAGAGACTCCTAGAGGTCGCCGAAATCTGAGATGAATAGGTCTCTGAGTCTGACTGACTACGGCGAACTCTAGGAGTCTCTCTCTCTCTGTGTGTGTGTGTGTGTGTGTGTAAATGTATGTGTGTGTGTGTGTTTGATTATTTTACACACACAGGCACGCAGGCATGCACGCATGCACGCACGCATGCACGCACACGCACGCATGCACGCACACGCACATACACACTAGAATTGCCCATTAGAGATGGATTGACAGCAACACAGAAAAAAATATTTGTGGCAGAGAGTTAGAACATAAATAGAGCAGTACCTAAGGTAGATCAGTCTCTATTGTTGATTAAGTTTACCTCATGGGGAGAGTGTACTGTTTTAGTAATGAGGACAAACCTGAAACACTTTGGTCTACTAATGGGGAATGATTGATCTGTGTTTGATACACAAAACCACCATTGAAGAACAACAAACTAAAGCATTTAGGATCGGATACACAGCCCCAGCAGCTCTACCACAGTAATATTGTCCCCCACAACCCTACTGTATGGGACTTTCTATTGAAAGTATGAGCCCCACCTGGTGGCTTTTGCCTTAAGACATATTGTGTATGGTTTGTTTCTGTGCTGTGGAATACTGCACAGTATCTGTATCCATGCAGAACATACAGTAGCACCGTAACTGATGTGGCCAGAGATGAAGCACTAGGTAACAACACATCTGCCACACTGATCCTCAACACGGGGGCCCCTCAGGGGTGCGTGCTCAGTCCCCTCCTGTACTCTCTGTTCACCCATGACTACATGGCCAGGCACGACTCCAACACCATCATTAAGTTTGCCGACGACACAACAGTGGTAGGCCTGATCACCGACAACGATGAGACAGCCTATAGGGAGGAGGTCAGAGATCTGGCCGTGTGGTGCCAGGACAACAACCTCTCCCTCAACGTGACCAAGACAAAGGAGATGATTGTGGACTACAGAAAAAAAAAGAGGACTGAGCACGCCCCCATTCTCATCGACGGGGCTGTAGTGGAACAGGTTGAGAGCTTCAAGTTCCTTGGTGTCCACATCACCAACGAACTATCATGGTCCAAACACACCAAGACAGTCGTGAAGAGCGCACGACAAAGCCTATTCCCCCTCAGGAGACTGAAAAGATTTGGCATGGGTCCTCAGATCCTCAAAAGATTCTACAGCTGCACCATCGAGAGCATCCTGACTGGTTGCATCACCGCCTGGTATGGCAACTGCTTGGCCTCCGACCGCAAGGCACTACAGAGGGTAGTGCGTACGGCCCAGTACATCACTGGGGCAAAGCTTCCTGCCATCCAGGACCTCTATACCAGGCGGTGTCAGAGGAAGGCCCTCAAAATTGTCAAAGACTCCAGCCACCCTAGTCATAGACTGTTCTCTCTGCTACCGCACGGCAAGCGGTACCGGAGTGCCAAGTCTAGGTCCAAAAGACTTCTCAACAGCTTCTACCCCCAAGCCATAAGACTCCTGAACAGCTAATCATGGCTATCCGGACTATTTGCACTGCCCCCCCCACCCCATCCTTTTTACGCTGCTGCTACTCTGTTAATTATTTATGCATAGTCACTTTAACTCTACCCACATGTACATATTACCTCAACTACCTCAACTAGCCGGTGCCCCCGCACATTGACTCTGCAACGGTACCCCCCTGTATATATAGCCTCCCTACTGTCACTTTATTTTACTTCTGCTCTTTTTTTCTCAACACTTTTTTTGTTGTTGTTTTATTTTTACTTTTTTTGTTAAAAATAAATGCACTGTTGGTTAAGGGCTGTAAGTAAGCATTTCACTGTAATGTCTGCACCTGTTGTATTCGGCGCATGTGACCAATAAAATTTGATTTGATTTGATTTGATTTGAACATTTTATTTGATCTTTAACATTGGATCTTCATGTGGCCATCTTTGTATGCCTTTTAATCCCCCAATACCCTCCATTAAGACATTAAAAGCTCAATCATGTTTAATTAGATCAATAAACAAAATGTAAAGTCAGGTAGGTAGGTAGGGAAGCAGGGAAGGAAGGAAGGAAACCAACTCCCCAGTCTCCATTTCCCAGTTTATCATCAAAGCATTAGCTTGTGCTAATTATGCTAGCAGCGCCTAGTCAGACCAGGCCACCAGAGACTGATAACCCAGGACTTCCCAGGGTTAAAATGATTGCACACATTACACATCTCCTTCTTCAACATCTCGTTGCATATACAGTATGATGAAATGTTATCCTAGATACATGGCTGGAATGTGTTGCCACAGGATACAGGATAAGGTATATTATGATGGTGGGGTGTGTTGTTGTGTTTTTGAACCTGGTACAGCACTATTGCTAATCAATGTAATGCATTATTGGTTGTATAAATCATTGTCTGGCACTTACTCTATAGGTCATTAACATACAAGCCACCAGGGAGCGATGACAGACCAGACTGTCATATAGCACTATAATGTCTGCATGTAAAGCTGAAATATAGTACACTATAGAAATGATAGGGAAAAAAGCAGTGTTATACAGTAGGAATATAAGAGATGTTTGAAGTTTAGTTTAGAGTTTCATTCTTATTTGATGATGTGGTAGGAGTGGTAGCTCAACAAATGTCGAGCTACCTCTCCTGTGCAATTCCTAATCAGTATTTGACTACAAAATCATCTAGCTTTAGTGACATTGTGTGATGGCTCGAATGATAACCAAAACGCAAACATCCTCAGACCACCAGAGATGCTTCTCAAATATTTAGAGGCAAAGAGAGAGGTTCCTGTTATTTCTTTTATTGAGCATGCATTTATTCTGCCTGAAAAGGCGTCTTTCTGGGAAAGTGCACACGCAGGCATTTGTAACCTGATCCCTGTTACAGAGGGGGGACCATCTGAAGACTCACAGGCCCTTTGATGTCTTATGAATACCTGCATAATGCATGTGTAATTAATAAGACATTTGCATATGATGAACTAGGGCACTTAGTCAATGTTCTCGGGATACAAATACCTGAGGAAGACAATAACAACTGAGAACATAAAAAAAAATACAAATCTATGGCTCATTTTGGAATTACAAATACATTAGCAGCTAATTATGTCCTAATTGCCAATATTTTAGCAGGTGTTTGTACTTAACCAGCGGTAAAGCCCTGGTGGAACGAGCTCATCAGGGTTAGTCTCAGGTGAATCTGTTCTGTGGTCCTCTGTGGATAAGATGGGATAGGATGGACCAGTCATTTACAGTCACATTAGGCCACAATCATTAAGAGAGCTGGTATTCACATTTGAGAGTTGATGATGGAATGAAAGAGTAAGATAATGGAACTGTCATTAATCATTTTACTACAACAACTACTTCTAGACTACTATGACTACTACTACGACTACAACTAGCCTACTATGACTACTACTACGACTACAACTAGCCTACTATGACTACTACTACGACTACAACTAGCCTACTATGACTACTCGTAAGTCAACAACTTTGGTTCTGTCATGGAGTGAACAGTGTATTTTTGTATTTATTCTATAATTTTGTACTTACATTTACATTTACGTCATTTAGCAGACGCTCTTATCCAGAGCGACTTACAGGAGCAATTAGGGTTAAGTGCCTTGCTCAAGGGCACATCGGCAGATTTTTCACCTAGTCGGCTTGGGGATTAGAACCAGCGACCTTTCGGTTACTGGCACAATGCTCTTAACCACTAAGCTACCTGCCGCCCCTCTGACTCTCTGGTGTCTGTGTTGGAGTGGCCCTGGATCCTAGAACCTGTAAAGGGAAGAAATAGGTTTAGTAACTAACACAAACCTACAACAGTTCCATCTGACCTTTGCCACCATTCCTAAAATGTTGATACTGTTGTTTGGGAGAACATTTTGATATATTCTACTTAGATTCTCCCCCAATATCAAGGAGAGTAATGAAGAAGCTTTTGTCAAATATTTTCACTACTATTTAAAACCTCTCTCTTTCTGAAAGGAAGCCAGCCCAATTCCTTCACCTAATCAAACAGAAAAAGTAACCCAACCAGGAGCTTGATTAAATATTGAGCTTAGGAATTTAAGATAACTTATTTTTCATTGGCTACAATGACATTTGGCAGAAAGGGTTGCATCAAACTCCCATAATTCCCCTGAGACGGTCCTCTTTGGAAGAAAGAGCTGAGCAAGAGGAAGCCTGAACTGAACATTCTCATGGCAGATGAGAAAATGTACCACGAGCCAGACATCATTTTCTACTTTCTCTACTGCTAAACTGAGTTAATGTGAGTGGATGGGGTCCAGACAGAGAGTTTGGAATGCAGGGCTGACAACACTGGGGTCGGTGTCATCTTTTACTTGTCAGACGCAGGCCAGGCGACCATGATGCTGTTCTGTCTGCTGTCTGTGTCAGCAGTGTGTCAGTACTGATATTACAGTATATCAATTGTTATAACTTTTACTTTGACTGTTATCATGTCTACCATTTGTAATAACAATAAGATAACAGTGTAATAGTTCAAGTGTTTAACGAGGTGCCAGTCTTTTCAGTGTGTGTTAACCCAACACATCCTTGCGTGTGTTATTGGAACTACCACCAACAATCAAATAGGCCCTTTAACATTTTACTTCCTACTTTTAGGCGTCTTATCCTCCTCCCAGTTGCCAAAACTGTCCCCAATGAAACATTTAATATCAGTTAAACTTTTCTCCCCATTATTTTATTTGTTTTTGGTCTATCATTCCCTACACTATTGTTCGACCTTGAATGAGATGCTGTCAGGCAGCTTTTTAGAACATAAGCGCTGCCGTTTCCCATAATCCTATGGGAGTGTTGAGGTGAGAGCTGTGGCCCAGTAGCACGCCGAGTGGCTGGCAGCGGATCAAAAGCAAACGAGGTTCCCGAGCTCATTCCAATTATAACAGCACACACTATCAACTACAAATACAAACAGCACGTAGCCTAAGTGATAGCGCTTGTGGCCTAGAGGACTGCTGGCAGAGAACAGGCAGCATGCTAATCAGCCTACCTCTTGCCATGGGCTATTTAGGGAATAGCCTCTCTCATCCCCCCAATTCCCCATGCCAAAGCCAGGGAAAAAGAAATAATGAAAAAAAGGGAAGTGAATTCCCGTGGTACAAAATCCAAGGACAAAATATTAGAAAATGGATCTTTATCTTTTGCTCTTGGCCAATATCCATATTAATTACTACAAACACACAAATCACATGTCCTGAATAAAATATAAAGAGATTTTGTTTAACATTGGTGGCCTACAACTGAGAGTGGTCTCCGGTAGTTAGATGTTTGCTCTTATGTTGTTAATTTGATGACTGACTTAAGGCGATCCATGACAGTCAAAAATATACATGGGCTAGATTAAATATTCATTTGACAAATGCTTTTGTTGCACCCTATTGACTTGCACAACATAGGATACTGTAGGCCTTCATTCTATCCTGTGGTTTGACACTTTGCAAAAAAAATTGGGGGAAAAGGGAGCTACTTATTCATTTTTTACAGATCAGTACACACAGTTTATTACTATCTAGTCACTCATTAATATGTTTATTCTAGGTGTTCCACACAGTGCAGTGATTTATTTTTTGTGACATTGTTTTGAAAAGGAGGATGGTAGATTGAGAGAGAGATAGGAGGATGTGTGGAGGAGAGGAACTGTTTCTCCAGTAGCATGCTCCCCCGCTTGCACGGACAACCCCTTGGAGCTTGGCGTCTCTCCAGAGCCACGCAGGGGTGGCGGAGTACAGCGGGAGTCTGGGCATGAAGCACACATTGTGCACCGCGGGACCCCACCAGCCCAGGCTCGAAGGCACAACTCTCAAGGACATCGAGAACTGGGGCAGAGAACTTCCTAGCTTCCCAATGCTGCAGTGTGTGTGAGAGAGAGAGAGAGAGAGAGAGAGAGAAAGAGAGTGAGAGAGTGAGAGAGAGAGAGAGAGAGAGAGAGAGAGAGTTTCTCAGTCTCCTGCTGTATTAGTAGTTATACCATTGGTGGTGTCTGGTGTGGAGATGATGACACTAATTTTGACTCATAGATGATACAAAATCTTCTTATTTCTTATTCTAAAGCATTCCCGAGACACCTCTGTGTGTGTGTGTGTGTGTTTGTGTGTGTGTGGGTGTGTGTAGGTGCATGTGTGTATGTGTTTTACTAGGCTCTGATCTCACAGTCAAATATAATGACTGATTTGTTGTATAATAATATGCTTATCCCAGGGAGTTGTTTAGTTTGGGATCAGTATCTCATATTGTCTCATCTTGTTTATTCATGCTTTTCATGGAGATACATGCCGATCATGTCTTTTGCAGACAAAGAAGAATCTCAACTGAAAATGGATATGACAGCTTATGGTTTTACCTACTACTTATCATATGCATGACTATAGTTTTCCCAACTCAAGAACTTCCAAAGACACATGAGTGTGTGCAATGGTGCATTTCCATGGCTTTAAGAAGTTGGATCTCCTCTAGTTCAAGAACCATGGGAAACCTTCCAGGGCATAGCGTATACCAGTAAAGAAGTCATGCACCTAGAACCTTCTCACTGTATGAAGACTTATTTGACTTATTCATTTTAGTGGAGCAAAGGGCTTCAATGGTGCATCTCTAGCGAACTCTGTTATGGGCGGTTTTCTTGACTTCATTCCACGTGGTCTTCATAACGGAGCTTCGTAAATAATTATAACCATCCCTGAATGATGAGAACAACGTATTTAATTAAATTTCAAAGAGACACTAAGGTGAAAAAAGAGGAACAAGATCCGACGTATAGAGGTGTTTTAATTCTACAGGGCCCAGCCCAGCCATGGACACCGTGTTCTTTCTCCTCCTCACCCTCTTTCCACCTCCCTCCTCCCCCCTCCCCCTTCTCAGGAGCACAGGATGTCAGTGGGTCAGCAGCCCCTCTCTCTCCTCATCACAGTGAGCTGAACCACACTGTGCCGAGATGGAGTACCCCCGACCAGACAGAGTACCCCTGACCAGACCTGGCCACATCGACCCATGCCACCAACCTGGCCCTCTAATGGAAGTCCTGGGTATTCCAGACGCCTCTCCCTGCCTCTGCCTGTCCCTCCCGCCCCGACGGGGGCATCAAGTAGGGCACTACTCTTCTTCCCAACCAGCAGGCCCCCTCTACCCTTCTCAAACTCCATCCCTGCTCCCCGCGCCAGCCTTTTTTTGGAACATTGTGGGCAGATGTGTCCAGATGAGTATGTTCTAATTTATTAGCCAGGTTGATGCTTGGCCAGAGGCCTTGGAGGATCAATAGCTTTATTTCCCTAAAACGCTGGCGTGGTGAGAGGCGGCTCACAGGGCGGTTTTAATACTGGTTGCGTCCCAGTGTGTCCCAGTGAGGACTGGGCCGTATTGATCGCACCACACTGAAAGTACGTGCACCTTTTGGGGAAGGATCTATTTGTGTCACCCTGGGCTGAGATGCGGGCTCCGCCGGAGGAGGAGAGAGCCCAGCCAATGGAGGATGCCAAAAACATCAAAACAGCCATGTTTACAGATTACCCAAAGGGAAAGCAAATTACTGCAATTATGCAGGCTGTGGGAATACTGATATCAACATACCAGCTATTTCTCCCAGAGACACAACTTTTATCAGGCTAGAACACAAACAAAAACAGCACACTGTTCATTTGAGTTGATGGCTAAACTGCAACAAACATGGTGTGGTTGGTTTTAACGAAGCGAAGCACTGCACATCGTATGCATAGAAAATCCTTATTTGTTGTTGGAGATCACACAGTTGGTCATTCTAACTCTGCCTCAAGTCACTAACACACATTTCAGTTGATTTACTGGTAAACATCATTGTTAATCTGTCTTGCCTTTCTGTATGTTGGATATGTTTTAACCATTCGTCAGGTATAATGATGCATTTAGGTACCTTTTTACTTTTATTCCCACCTTTTATCAAACGATGCCAACTGATCACCTAAAAAACACCCTAACATGCTCCCCAGTAAATGTGACACATATATCATTGTAATATATCTGTTCATACAGAATGCATTTCCACATGATGGGCCTTTGTTGTGGGCTGTATGTGTGCCATATTTATAACACAAACCATAATAGTCTAAATCCTCTTCTGTTCCCCTGAGAGACCAGAGAGGATGTTGTCATGTCCAATTATCTACACTATAGAGGTAAATCACAACTCATGTCAAGTCTACAATCTACGCTACGCACACACATACGCACACACACACGCACACACACACACACACTCACACAGACGCACGCACGCACACTCAACAAGGCCAGGTTGCAGAGGACAACAGATATTAACATTGATAAAATATTGGAATACACATTCCCCTGAGGTGCTCCCAGGTCATGTATGAATTGGACAGGCAGATTGGATTGGCTGTGTTTTTTCTAAAGATAGATTGACGTAGCCGGTTTCGAGGAGCTAGACTGATAGACAGAAATTGTTTGTGGAAAAACTGCTATGTTTATGAATTTTTGTGATGGCATGTAGGGATTTAAATGTATGGCAGATCAGGAAAACCATCTCCTCCTGATTGTAGGTCAGAAGAATCAACAAATGTGCTTCCAGGTCACCAACATCTAATATCCCAAGTCCAGCAGTAAACTATCACAACAATGTTTTATCTTTCATCATCCTGCAGGTTGGTTTGTGATGGCTGCTGGTGGTGGTTTGGTGGATGGACTCTATGGAGGGTAGGGTACCTTAGCCGAGAAGAACGTAGCCCCATCTCACCCTGAAGCGGTGCAGAGCTCCGGCCCAATAAAGCAGGCTGCCTCCCCAGGGTCCCTCTGTCAAGCCTCCAGTCAGCGCTTGTTTTTGCACCATTTATTTAGTGTGACACATCTCCAATTAAACTGTGGAGGCTGATGCATTTCCCCCATAACTACCTCTTATTCCTCCCCATAGACTTTATGTCACACTGAGAGAGAGAGAGAGAGAGAGAGAGAGAGAGAGAGAGAGATGGAGGGAGAGATCACATCTTGCCTGCCAGCTATATGATGACAATGTCATTTTCCCCTCAGTGGTTAGAAGCCTCGCTTGAAAGGTGCCTTGAATTATAATTATCAAAATATTGAACAAGATTATCATCCACTGAAATGATCCTGTCACCTTAATGTTAGCCTTGCCACCCCAGTAGACACTGCATACATTGGTCCGCTTCTATATCTCTTGCCTTATATTCCATGGATCAAAAGGTATTGAATTAACACTGATTCGATTATTACATTGAATATTGTATGAGTTGTAGGTTGTATGATACTTCAAATTATATATTTACTTCACGCCAAAAACAAGTGCTATTACTGCTACATGTAACGGTCACTCTTGCCATACTGTACATAAAAACTTCCAAGAATTCCACCATGTTACATAAGGATTAGCAGGGTCAGACTAAACGGTGTTTAGCCTACTCATCAAAAGCGCTTTGAGGGGTTGCTTTCCCCCACTATCCTTTTGTGCTCGATGTGTCCGTCTTGCTGAATTGATAAAGTGCCCAAAAGAGATCCCATGGTACGCGGGGTATAAGGAAAGTATTCCTCCCACCCCATCCCCTCATCATCCCTGTGCCCCCCGTGGCACCAGACACAGTCACAGGAGGAGTGACTTTGTACGACCCCGTTCCCGTCTGCAAGTGCGCAGCTGAGGGTGGCAGTTGCCAGGGAGAGCTGGTGGGGGAGTGCCCAAAACGGTGTGTCTGCCAAGCAGAGGGACTAGGGGGAGCCCCAGTGGCAGCTGGGAAGGGTGGGGCAGCCAGCTGTGGAGGAGAAAGATGGTGCTGGGGTGACTGGGAGATGCCACCAGACCTTGAGCACTGCACATACATACATACACACGCACAGGCTACATGCAGATCATTATAAAGGAGTGCAAACACGTTTAAGAAGATTTCTCTCTTACTGTCTTTCTCTTAGTGTCTGACATCTATAAACACCCTCTCTAACACACAAACACATCAGCACCAGGGCAGGGTCAGGCAGTGGCCCTCTAACACCATGTCCAGTCTGGTCACGTGCTCCGGCCACACATATGGTGCACCATCTGTATCTCTCCCCCCTACGTGACAGGTAGTCCCTCTCCCTCTCTGGAGGGGGGAGCTGAAAGGGAAGGTCATTTTTGGTGTAAATGTGCCCAGGACCTCTCCAGATACATCTGGAATGCAGGGTAGGTTGGGAATTTACTGAGCTAATACTGTACAGTAAATACATGAACAGATATTCAAAACAAGGAAATCACAAAGTAAACTTAGACGATATTGTCTATGTCGATGCATTTCAAGTACAGAGACATTTGAAGAAAGACAATTGTATAACAATCCAACACAAGTGTATACAAAAATTCTAGCAATTTATTGTTGCAGTTTTTCACAGTGACAGACTGTACAGTTTCACATCACAATGACACTTACAGTAACATCATGTTGGCTACAGGGTGTGGAATGAAAAACAAAACATTAATTACAAGGTATGTACTAAAGCATACCAAGGTTAGTATCTTTGAGGCTGACTGGAAACCAATGACCATACTTCTATCTTCTCTATAACATGTGCATGATGTATGCATATAGTACAAACGTATATCAAGCCCAAGGTTTCATAAAATAACACAACCAGTCTGTACAAGAGTGAAATGTTGCATGACATCATAGGAAATGTATCTCAAAGCATTACAGCAACACTCAGTTTAGAGTATAACGTAACACTTATGTTATAATCCACATAACTCATTTTATTCTGTTGGTGATTAACGTACATGACACTTTTTTAAATGACAAAAACGTAAACGTTTATTCAGGGAAGAAATGCCTTCCAACATTGTAAAGAAGACTCATTCTGACTGAAACAAGCATATGTGGGTCTGAACATACTGAATGTACGACAGTCTGTGGTCAATGGACTCCCTCAGACCCATTATGGCAAAATTTTCATAAAGTTGCAGATAAAAATGTAATGTATCAAGCAGACACTATTCTCCAGAGAGCTGTCTGATGTACATTAGACATACGTTTGGAATATCCCCCAACTGAATCCACCTCTTCTCCAGCTGTCAATAACGGAGCACACTGAAGCGCCAAGGCCATAAAATACATGCTTCTAACTTCAACTTTGAAGAGAAACAGGGGGCACTGGAAGCATTCAGGGGCCTTATTAATAAAGTGTCTCAAAGTAGCAGTGCTGATCTAGGATCAGGTCTCCCCTATCCATTTACTCTTACATATTGTGATCTAAAAGGCAAAACTGATCCCAATTCAGCCGTCCTAATCTGAGACACTTTATGAATATGGGCTCATTGCTTTGTGTTACACATAGGGTTGCAAAGGGAGGGTGTATTACTTGAAACTTTCGAAGTTGACCAGTAAACTACCAGAATTGTTGTATCTTTGAAGGATTTTATACAATCCATCACAAGATATCTAGTGGCCCATTTGGGCAATTCAGATTATGACAAGTGTCTGTAATAATCTCTGGCCTTCTGTGTGGGTTATGACATTTAACATATATGATATCATTTAATCAGATGATTAAAAAATATTACAAAGCTGTAAAACAATCCTAAATATAAACTTAGTGAATATCATTGGTGTTTAATATGAGGGTTTCAGCCTGAAATGTCATTTTTACAAACTTTTATTTATTTTATGTCAATATGTATTTGTATTGGATTAGACCCTTTTTTTCAAGAATATAACACATTAGATCTGGTAAAAGATAATACAAACAAAAAATCATGCGTTTTCTATTTATTTTGTTGTTACATCATCTTTGAAATGCAAGAGAAAGGCCAGACAGTGATGTAGGATTCTAGATGGAATTTAGATGTTGTCCACCAGATGGCAGCAGTGTGTGTGCAAAGTTTTAGACTGACCCAGTGAAGAATTACATCACTATACAATATTTTGTATCAAGTTTGCCAGGAGCTTTCCCAAATGTGCCAAATTGGTTTTCAAGTACATAACTATAGAAAACATTCAAAAACTCTATGGTAATACAACATTTAAGTTTGCACACTCCCAGGAATGTCATCAATGATGGATCAGTAGCTTCCCTACAGAAAAGACACTAACCTTCACACATCTAGATGGCCGGGTGGAGTGGGTGTGGAGTCAGAGGTCAAACTGTAGAACCCAGTTCCTACATTTGAATATACAAATTGATTTTTCAAACAAAACTACACTACATTTTATCTCTGGGAGCCTCAGGATGACAAATCAGAGCAAGATTACTGAATGTAAGTACATTATTAACCTTCAGAGGTGAATGTACCAAACCAGTTGCTGTGATAAGTGTTTTGTTGTTGTGCAATATCCTCAAACAATAGCATGGTATTTTTTCGCTGTAATAGCTGCTGTAAATTGGACACTGCAGTTAGATTAACAAGAATTTAAGCTTTCTGTCCATATAAGACATGTCTATGTCCCGGAAAGTTGCCTGTTGTTTACAACACCATTCTAGTCATAAATCGCATATTGATCAACAACCATCCGGTATAAGGGACACCGATCCCGTAGAGGTTAATGTTTTGGCATCAAACTGGTGGAAGTTGTGAAAAAAGTCAATCGTTGGAGGAGTTGCAGTTAATTGAAAATAATGTCATTGATGATTAGATACTTTTTGCCATTAATTTGGTTATTTTCTCTTGAAGAATATGGTCAAATAAAATTAAAAACATCACATACACCAGATAAGTGCAGTGAAATGTGTTCTTTTACAGGGTCAGCCATGGCGCTCCTGGAGCAAATTAGGGTTAAGTGCCTTGCTCAAGGGCAAGTCGACAGATTTTTCACCTTGTCGGCTCAGGTATTCGAACCAGCAACCTTTCGGTTACTGGCCCAACGCGCTACCTGCCGCACTACTATCTAGTAGAAACTCTTGGACAATATGGTCACAGATACAATAATTGAACACTATATACGAACACATTTAAAAAAAGTTATTCAAGTATAGATTACCGAAGTTACGATAGATTGCCATAGATTCTGTTAATTACCAAAATTACAGAACATTCTGGTAACCTAGCTTTGCAACCCTAGTTACACACATACTGTAGATCTCAATGTCAGAATACAGCCCCACTCACAGGTCATGGTCTAGTTCTGTTGCCCAAATAAATAATGCTTCACCACTGATGTGGTCCCGTGTAGCTCAGTTGGTAGAGCATGGCGCTTGCAACGCCAGGGTTGTGGGTTCGATTCCCACGGGGGGCCAGTATGAAAATGTATGCACTCACTAACTGTAAGTCGCTCTGGATAAGAGCGTTTGCTAAATGACTAAAATTTAAAAATTTAAAATGATGCTCCAATACAGATAGGTGTTCTCAGTTTGTTTTTGAGGGCTTTCTATGTACAATCCATTCATAAACCAAGGGATCCGATTTGTTCACCACAAGCACATATTCGATGTACAAATCACTGAAGAAGCAAAGGGCACTCAGGGGTACAAATAACAAAATAACAAACAAAATGGGAGATGAAGACAATGTTATCACAACTTACATCAAGAGACCTAAAACTTCAGGAGGAAAAAACAACCAATATTCAACAGTACTCCAAATTCTTATACAAAGTTAGCTCCATCTAAAAAGCATAAAATACATTTTTACATCACATATGTTGACCTTGACATGTACCATAGCCTTACATAATTTTGTTTCTGGTGTAAGATCTCCTCACTCCATCCTCGTCCCACCCCTCCACTTCCCATTGGCATTATTGCTTCTTATGAACAGGGGGCTATTGGATGGAGAAACATTGCCCTTCAAGAGTGTGAAGTTTAGTTCTGTACACTTCTGTCCTCTGTGATATACACAAAATGAATTTTACGTGTAATTTTTTGCCCTTTTCACAATCTGCAGTGCTCTGGATAAGGCAGCTCTGTTTGGTTTTAAGGCATTGCTGCTTTGAGACTATTAACTCAGACCAGAAGGGGAGAAATGGAAGTGAACACAATCTCATTACATAAGGCCCAGACATAGGGGATACAGAGGGCAAAGTGTGTGTGGGGGTGGGGCGTGTCTCGGTGAGCTGCAGCCGTTATAAAAGTCCAGATAACAGTTGTACAGAGGTCAGAGGTTAGAGGTCAGAGCAGGGCTCTTGGTGACTGACTGAGTGACTGCCATGACCATCTCTCATTGCTGGTAATTTCCATATTGACCCTGTGGAGGGAGGAAGGGAGTACTGTAAATGGGCACATCTTAATGACTTTTCATCCTAACATCTGAACAAACAGGCATTTACTAGGGAAATGCTAATATTTACATATGCTAATATTTACATATCTAAACAGGATGCAAACAAGCACATATGTGGTAGCTAGTTATCAACCTTATGTTGATGCAGACTATTCCTGTGCCTGGCTGCATTGGCTGGATTTAACCAGCAGGTGGCAGCATGGCCTCAGCAACACTCAACAGTAGGGAAGTAACTTAATATCAGTGTACTTTAGCAGTGGGCAAAATGCTGCTCTCTGACTTGTACATTTCACATGATAAGAGGGCCATGTTTGGTATTTTGCAGGTGCATTTCTAAACAGGGGTCGAAAGTGGCTGCTCTTTAGGAATAAAAGTTATTAGTTACACATTCTGATTTATTTTGTTTCAATTTGACTTACTTTGATCATATATTATTCTACACAGTGCATAATTATTAAATTACGCATAAAAAACATTTAAATGCAGTATATTGCATGAAAAGGGATGAATAATAACCCAAGGGATGGTGAGTTGTACTTTTGATTGATTAGGTCAATTCCAAACCATCTACATTTATTTTTTAAAGTTCCCCTACAGATTATGCTTGATATGTTTGAAGACCTCAAGAATAGAATTCGACCCCTGGTTACAAAAAGAGGTAAAGTAAAGGTGGAAATCAGATGTTTAAATAGAAGACAGGAGGAGAAACATGACGAATGCAAATCAAGGCTAGGCGAACGGCCACACGTCCAGATTTGACATTGAGGTGACATCTTCACAGCAACCATTACCTTTGCTTCTTACAGAGCTAGTCAGGGGTTCAAATCCCCGGGTCTTTATTTCCTCATGTGTCCCTGAATATTCAAAGATAAAGAATCAAAGTGTTGCTGTGGCCCCCGCAAAGGACCACAGAAAATACAGGGCAACACGTAGCTTTCCCCTCCTCTTCAACACTCTCAAAAGTCAGTTATGTTTAGGGAGGAGACACTACATTGCCCTTGCATTGCAGTGCTCTGGTCTGACTTGTTGTATTATCCAAGGCAATATATTATTCAACTCTTTTCCACTTGTCTTAAACTCCCCATACAATGTCAGCATGCACAAGACACCCACTCCACCCTGGTCTCTTGCTTATGGACACTCCCTGAACTCTGGATAAACTTAACGTTATATCTTTAACTTCCATCCATCTCTAGCCAACATATAAAAGGACACAATAAGAGTCACATACAGATAGAGGTTAGGCCTGCCTACTCATGGGCTCATACTCACCTGATCGTAGCCTGGGTATGGGCGTTGTTGCTGGGCCTGAGGGGGGCCGGGCTGGGGGCCCCGGTAGGCCCCATACTGCTGCCCCTGGCCCTGGGGGTAACCCTGGGGGTACTGGCCTGGGGCTCCCTGGGACGGGCCTGGGAAAGGGGGACAGAGCAGAGAGAAAAAGGTTATGATGTCTGACTGAAACATGATGCTACAGTTCTTCACACCATATATGACCAGTTAAGAAGACTGGTCTGTTCAATAACAAAAACCACACAGTCAACCTGGGAGTATAACAGCGCACTTGATTCACTGACTTTGTTCTGTTTGATGTCCATCATTATGACACGTCTTGTTCTTGAGAGTGTCAATTAACCTTTATCTCCCCAATGCACTCCAATAGACATATCCATTGACAACCAGACAGCCAGCCAGAGGCATGGCAGAGAGAGACTGGTGGGTGGTAGTAGTATTAGTTGGGCCCTGGCCCATTTGTTGAAGTTTGGCTCCACATTAACACTGGCCTACTCTGCTGTGTAATGAGAGAGTCTGACTTACTGCAGCCGTAGCTGTAGCCAGAACCAGGGCTTGGTGTTAAGTTTTCTAATGCAAGGAGACATCAAGGGGCCCTCATTAAAAATCACTGCATCAGACAGCCTCTGCAACCTTACCAACGCATAGCACCATGTTATCAGGCATTCTAACGGCTGATCAGTGATTCAATGAATGACTGACTGGGCCAAGTCAAACGTCATTAGGTGCTCGTAATGCAGACGCAGCTACAGCAAATCTTAACCTTGTGGGGCCCGCCTGTGAGAGCGAACAAGTGTGTGTGTGTGTGTGCCAGATGGAGCCCAACTCACAGCCTCTGCCTCTTTCCACCAGCTCATTACTGACATGAGAGAAAGGCCTCTGGCTCAGAGAGAAAGGAGAGCTGACCGGATTTTAAAAGCGAACGAGGGGGGCTGTGGTTCCCACGCCCACACTGCCGAGGGTGATTACCCATAAGCCTGTCCTATTCCTTTCTCTTTCACTCTCTCGCCATCTCTAGCTTTCTGAGGCCAGAACCTTTCTATCACACAGTGACTAGGCCTATACAGTCACTCACCGCAGTACTAGAGGGACACCTAACCCAGCGCCAATGTCTGCCAGCTACCTCTTCTGATCAACGTGCCAGTATGTGTAGCCTTGATTGTGCTGCTGCAACATTGAAAGTGCACCATATCAACTGCCAAAACAGTGGTGCAGTTCAGTAAACATATGTGAGGATCTGGATGAGTGCCATTTGGAATTTAGGACTGATGTTTCAAGACAATGAAAAGGAAAGTAAGTGGTGCCTCCTACAGGATAATAATAATAATAATATGCCATTTAGCAGACGCTTTTATCCAAAGCGACTTACAGTCATAGGATGAGTGTGGACTGACTGCCAGACGTCATCAGAGCATGGGAACACACCAACATCTTTTTATTTCCCATTGCAGTAAAAAAGTATACAAAGTAATAAGCTATGGTAAAATTAAAAGAGAAAGAGAGAAAAGAAAGAGAGAGGAGTGAGCGATAAGGAGCGAGAAACAGAGAGACCGAGACAGACAGATTCAGTGATGTTGCTGAGGTTCCACCCACCGTAGCCCTGTTGCGGTCCAGGGTAGCCCTGCTGTCCGGGGTACTGCTGCTGTGGGGGGTAGCCCTGCTGCTGGGGAGGACCTTGCTGGTAGGCCTCCTGCTGCTGGCCATACTGGGCGTTACCTACAGGGGGCAACAGAGAGACATTACGGTATCTGTGACATTACAGTATCTGAACCAGGTTTGACGACAACACAGCAGGCATCAATGCTTAGTGTGGCCAGAATCAGGCTTGGGGTCCATTTCAATTCAGTCAAGTCGGAAGGTAAACTGAAATTCCAATTCCAAATTTTCCCAGCATGATAGGAATTTCAGCTTACTTCCTGAATTGAACAGGATATTGACCCCAACCCTGATCAGAATGTATTTTGAAAACACTGATTTTGGCTGTTAACAAACAAAGTTAACAAACCATGATCTTTTTCATAGGGGGACTGTTGGTTGGCTGCTGGGTCTCGCTCTGGCAGACATGACCCACAGGAGAAAAGAACCAACACCATGATTGGAATTTCATTTTACTTCCTGAATTGACTAGGATATTGACCCCAACCCTGATCAGAACGTTTTTTGAAAACACTGATTTTGGCTGTTAACAAACAAAGTTAACAAACCATGATCTTTTTCATAGGGGGACTGTTGGTTGGCTGCTGGGTCTCGCTCTGGCAGACATGACCCACAGGAGAAAAGAACCAACACCATGATTGGAATTTTATTTTACTTCCTGAATTGAACAGGATATTGACCCCAACCCTGATCAGAACGTTTTTTGAAAACACTGATTTAGGCTGTTAACAAACAAAGTTAACAAACCATTATCTTTTTCATAGGGGGACTGTTGGTTGGCTGCTGGGTCTCGCTCTGGCAGACAAGACAAGAACCACAGGAGAAAAGAACCAACACTGTGAGCACGCCCATTAAAACATTACGTTAATTTTTGTTTGTTTTTATATGCAACAGGGTTGTTATAGTGACTCCTTTTTAGCATCCTTACCTGACACCTGCTATGAGCCATTAATAAAACAAAGCTGGAACGACAACATTTATGAGAAATGAAATATTTGTGAGTGATAAATCAAGAACGATTAAAAGTAGTCACGTGCATAGCGTTGAGGGACATGAAGCCAGAAAACAGAGAGCAGAGACTTAGAACAAAATCAGAAAGCTTCAGCTGGCCAGGGAAGGCTAAACGGGGGAAATAATACTGGTGTAGAAAGTGTATTTGAGTTATGTTATTAATTGTAAAGAGCTAGCATTTAGGCTACTGCAGTTATCAAACACAATAGCCTTTGTCACATTTGGAAAGAAGTCTCAGAAATGTCTCCATAAAAGCAGAAGCAACACAAAAGTTCCATAAGTCATCATGTGTCTTTAGCTTAGCTTCTTCCTTTTCCCCTGTGTGTACATTTCTGAGAAGCTACATAGATACCTCCTTGGTAGTATTGTTCTGAGGGATCAAAGCCTTGATCAGGGAACGGTGGCTGTAGCAAACCACCTATAGCATTATTTCACAAGGAGATAGGAAGACATGTTATTTCATGTCCATGTTTGAGGTCAATGAGGGGGAAAATCAGGGGATTATAAATATACAGATTGTTATATACCGGTACATCTTTTATTTTGCTTCAAGCAATGTCTCTGTGTGTGTGGGTATCAATGTTCATAAATATAGTTTTGCAAAAGTGATAAGTAAACACTGGAATTTTTTGGTTTCACTTTCTTTTGAGAATATACAGTTTTACAAGACAATATTTAAATCCTGTAATTCCCATCAGAGTACAACCTAGCTATGAGACTGGAGAGTACTGTGTCAAAGTTTGAAAGGGAATAGAAAGTAGACAACTCAGAAAGGTGTAAAAGTGATTGACACATGCAAGAGAAAGTTATTAATTTAAGAATAATCGTTGATGGGGATGCTATGATGCAAAATCACTATGGAGGGGTGGAAAATCACTGGTGAAAAATCCCAGTCCAACTAGTCTGCTTTTCCACCAGGAGTCTTCAACACAACATCTGTCAACTCGTGCGTGGGGCTTCTGCTAAAGTAGGACCTCCACTTCCGCTAAAAGCGCCACCTAAGATCAACTTCCTGGATTGAGTCGCAGTACGCATTTGGAGCCCCACCTCCACAAGATAACAGTTTGACAGAATAACTAGACGACTAGCTATTTGTTTATCGAAGACGCAGAGCTCCGGAGGGATGGTGGGCGGGCAAACATCAGAGCTTCCTTCTTGCCAGGCTTACAGAGCACTTTGACTGTCCAACTGAACAGTTAAAGACGGCTTCCATTCTCTATTTCCACAAATTTTCTAGATAACTGCGGTGGAACCAACATAAACCATTGATGATCTGTCTCTATGCGGCTCGGGTGTAAAGTGGTGCTGAGCAATTCACTGGCTTTAGCTGAGGGACGGTGTCACTGTCACACAATGTTGTTTTGGTACTCTCTATCCTCTGTCCTTCTCCATGCCTCAATACAGCTTCTCTAAGTGAACGTTAGACGGACGGAGAGGTTTGGTTGTTTCTACGAGCGGTTGGTTGGTTGGTTGGAGGGTTGGTTCTCCTACCTTCTGAGGCTCCCTGTCCTGCGTGACTGTACTGGTCCCCATAGTAGTCTTCCTGCCCTGGGTACTGCTGAGGGGGTCCTACATACACACACACAACACACACAGGTTGATTCAAGGTGTAGTTGGGGCGGGAGGGAGGAGGGGGGTCATTTCGGTGGGTAAAGGGGAGTGAGGTTGGAATTTGGGCCGCTTATTCGCTAGAGAGCTCCTGGTCCCCAAACTATAGTTCAGTTGTCTGGGGCTGACAACAACCTTCAGGGCACCTGGGTGTTCCTTCTATGGTAATGGGGCTACCTGTGTCTATGAGCAACGGCAGTGTAAGTGAAAGATAGTTCCACTTAAAGACGAAGTGGAAAGGGGGTTAGGGACAGGAGAAGAGGTTTCAGCCCTGTATCAAGTCAAACCAAGCGCCTTGGCCCAGTGCCCACTCTGTAGAGCAGAGCGTACCTTGCTGTGGGGGTCTGTAAGGGGGCATGGACCTCTGCCCCATCACGTGGTTCCCCTGGCCCATCATGCCCATGGGGTTCTGCTGGCCCTGGTAGTGCTGCCCGCCACCCCCAGGGGGCATGTTGTACTGCTGGGAGGGAGGCTGGTGCATCATGGGCCCTGGGGCGGGAACAACACAAAAACACACAATATGTCATTACAGAACCCAATTTGAAAAAACTAAACAATAAAGCATTCATGGGTGGATGTCATCATCAAAAGATGTGTATGGGTCAAAGAGAAGGTCTTTCAAGGAGACGTTTGTTTTCCTCTTTCCTGTACCTTGGTTAGGCTGCATGTTCATGTTGGGCCGGGGGCCGTAGTTGCCCATGGGTCCTTGGGTCATGTTCATTTGGCCTTGGGCAGGCATGCCCTGAGAGGGCGGCACAGCGTGGTTGTAGCCGCCCATGGAGCCGTGGCTGCTGGGGGGCATGTTAATGGAGCCGCTGCCGGGTATGTTGGGGGGCTGGTTGGGACCCGGCCCAGGGCCCTGCATGGGCATGTGATTAGGCCCTGAGAAAAAAAGGACAGATCATTCAACCTTTAGGAAGATATATGACCATACAGTACAGAGATTAAGATTGAATTATTTTATTAAAACATTCACTTTCCTGAGAAAGTATTTTCTCCCTATTCTAATATGTATGAGCATGTGTGCTGTAGAGCCTTGACAACTGGTAATAATTGGTCAATCTACCCTGCGGCAGAACAAAGTATACTAAATGTTAACAGTCTCTCCCCTAGGGCTGGGCGGCATACCGTATTTTACTATATACTGGTATTGAATCAAGGACAGGTTTTGGTTTTTACTTTACCTTCTATTACATTATTTCAATGTTTGGTTTGTTAAATGTGATAAACAACCCTGGTGCGTGTAATGTCCGTTATAGTTGCCTCAGTTTGCTACTTGAGATGTCTTTCTCCCTCTCCTCCTGCTGCATGCTGCTTCCCACACCAAGCCCCGCCCCCTGTCACTTAACGAGACAGCAGTTGCTCAACCATTGAGTCACAAGCAGTTTCTTGCTGTTCACTCTGCAGTCTGTTAATAATTCCTTCATGGCTTCTTCATTCGTTGTCATGTCAAACAACAAGGTGCTGCCCACTATATTCCAACTATAGAATTCGAATAATCATTCAATTTCCATGATTCCAACAGTTCACCAATTAACTAGGTCTAGATTTTTTGCCTATACCATGCAGCTCTGCTGAAATTGTTTTGTTTGAAGTTGGATTGAACAGTATAAAACAATCCGGGTCATGAACTACTCATTTTTTCCCCCACCTTTATTTAACCAGGTAAGCCAGTTGAGAACAAGTTCTCATTTACAACTGCGACCTGGCCAAGATAAAGCAAAGCAGTGCGATAAAAACAACAACAGTTACATATGGGGTAAACAAAACAAAGTCAAAAATACAACAGAAAATATATATACAATGTGTGCAAATGTAGCAAGTTATGAAGGCAAAATAATTACAATTTAGTATTAACACTGGAATGATAGATGTGCAAGAGATGATGTGCAAATAGAGATACATTACATTTTAGTCATTTAGCAGACGCTCTTATCCAGAGCGACTTACAGGAGCAATTAGGGTTAAGTGCCTTGCTTAAGGGCACAGACAGATTTTTCACCTAGTCGGCTCGGGGATTAGAACCAGCAACCTTTCGGTTACTGGCACAACGCTCTTACCCACTAGGCTACCTGCAAATGAGCTAAATAAATAACAATATGGGGATGAGGTAGCTGGGTGGGCTAATTTCAGATGGGCTGTGTACAGGTGCAGTGATCGGTAAGGTGCTCTGACAACTGATGCTTAAAGTTAGTGAGGGAGATAGTCTCCAGCTTCAGAGATTTTTGCAGTTCGTTCCAGTCATTGGCAGCAGAGAACTGGAAGGAATGGCGGCCAAAGGAGGTGTTGGCTTTGGGGATGACCAGTGAGATATACCTGCTGGAGCGCATACTACGGGTGGGTGTTGCTATGGTGACCAGTGAGCTAAGATAAGGCGGGATTTGCCTAGCAGTGATTTATAGATGACCTGGAGCCAGTGGGTTTGGCGACGAATATATAGTGAGGACCAGCCAACAAGAGCTTACAGGTCACAGTGGTGGGTAGTATATGGGGCTTTGGTGATAAAACGGATGGCACTGTGATAGACTACATCCAATTTGCTGAGTAGAGTGTTGGAAGCTATTTTGAAAAATGACATCGCCGAAGTCAAGGATCGGTAGGATAGTCAGTTTTAAGAGGGCATGTTTGGCAGCATGAGTGAAGGAGGCTTTGTTGCGAAATAGGAAACCGATTCTAGATTTAACTTTGGATTGGAGATGCTTAATGTGAGTCTGGAAGGAGAGTTTACAGTCTAACCAGACACCTAGGTATTTGTAGTTGTCCACATACTCTAGGTCAGACCCGTCGAGAGTGGTGATTCTAGTCGGGTGGGCGGGTGCCAGCAGCGTTCGATTGAAGAGCATGCATTTAGTTTTACTAGTGTTTAAGAGCAGTTGGAGGCCACGGAAGGAGTGTTGTATGGCATCGAAGCTCATTTGGAGGTTTGTTAACACAGTGTCCAATGAAGGGCCAGATGTATACAAAATGGTGTTGTCTGCGTAGAGGTGGATCTGAGAGTCACCAGCAGCAAGAGCGACATCATTCATATACACAGAGAAAAGAGTCGGCCCGGGAATTGAACCCTGTGGCACCCCCATAGAGACTGCCATAGGTCCAGACAACAGGCCCTCCGATTTGACACATTGAACTCTATCTGAGAAGTAGTTGGTGAACCAGGCGAGGCAGTCATTTGAGAAACCAAGGCTATTTACTCTGCCAATAAGAATGCGGTGGTTGACAGAGTTGAAAGCCTTGGCCAGGTCGATGAAGACGGCTGCACAGTACTGTCTATTATCGATCGCGGTTATAATATCGTTTAGGACCTTGAGCGTGGCTGAGGTGCACCCATGACCAGCTCGGAAACCGGATTGCATAGCGGAGAAGGTACGGTGGGATTTGAAATGGTCAGTGATCTGTTTGTTATTATTATTATTATTATTATTAACTTGGCTTTCAAAAACTTTCGAAAGGCAGGGCAGGATGGATATCGGTCTGTAACAATTTGGATCTAGAGTGTCACCCCCTTTGAAGAGGGGGATGACCGTGGCAGCTTTCCAATCTCTGGGGATCTCAGACGTTACGAAAGAGAGGTTGAACAGGCTAGTAATAGGGATTGCGACAACTTCGGAGGCTAATTTTAGAAAGAAAGGGTCCAGATTGTCTAGCCCAGATTATTTGTAGGTGTCCAGATTTTGCAGCTCTTTCAGAACATCAGCTGTCTGAATTTGTGTGAAGGAGAAGCGGGGGGCGGGGGGGGCATGGGCAAGTTGCAGCGGAGGGTGCAGAGCTGGTGGCCGTGGTAGGGGTAGCCAGGTGGAAAGCATGGCCAGCCATAGCAAAATGCTTGTTGAAATTCTCGATTATTGTAGAGTTATCGGTGGTGATAGTGTTTCCTAGCCTCAGTGCAGTGGGAAGCTGGGAGGAGGTGCTCCTATTCCCCATGGACCTTACAGTGTCCCAAAACTTTTTGGAGTTGGTGCTACAGGATGCAAATTTCTGTTTGAAAAAGCTAGCCTTTGCTTTCCTAACTGCTTGTGTATATTGGTTCCTAACTTCCCTGAAAAGTTGCATATTGCGGGGGCTATTCGATGCTAATGCAGTACGCCACAGGATGTTTTTGTGCTGGTCAAGGGCAGTCAAGTCTGAGGAGAACCAGGGGCTTTATCTGTTCTTAGTTCAGAATTTTTTGAATGGGGCATGCTTATTTAAGATTGAGAGGAAAGCACTTTTAAAGAACAACCAGGCATCCTCTACTGACAGAATGAGATCGATATCCATCCACGATACCTGGGCCAGGTCAATTAGGAAGGCCTGCTCACTACAGTGTTTTAGGAAGCGTTTGACAGTGATGAGGGGTGGTCGTTTGACCGCGGACCCGTTATGGACGCAGGCAATAAGGCAGTGATCGCTGAGATCCTGGTTGAAGACAGCGAAGGTGTATTCAGAGGGTAAATTAGTCCGGATGATATCTATGAGGGTGCCCATGTTTACGGATTTAGGGTTGTACCTGGTAGGTTCATTGATCATTTGTGTGAGATTGAGGGTATCTAGTTTGGATTGTAGGATGGCCGGGGTGTTAAGCATATCCCAGTTTAGGTCACCAAGCAGTACGAACTCTGAGGATAGATGGGGGGCAATCAATTCACATATGGTGTCCAGGGCACAGCTGGGGGCTGAGGGGGGTCTGTAGCAAGCGGCAACAGTGAGAGACTTATTTCTGGAAAGGTGGATTTTTAGAAGTAGGAGCTCACACTGTTTGGGCACAGACCTGGATAGTATGATAGAGCTCTGCAGGCTTTCTCTACAGTAGATTGCAACTCATTTACATTTTAGTCATTTAGCAGACACTCTTATCCAGAGCGACTTACAGTTAGTGAGTGCATACATTATTTATTTTTCATACCCCCCGTGGGAATCGAACCCACAACCCTGGCGTTGCAAACGCCATGCTCTACCAACTGAGCTACATCCCCGCCGGCCATTCCCTCCCCTACCCTGGACAACACTGGGCCAATTGTGCGCCGCCCCATGGGTCTCCCGGTCGCGGCCGGCTACGACAGAGCCTGGATTCGAACCAGGTTCTCTAGTGGCACAGCTAGTACTGCGATGCAGTGCCTTAGACCACTGCGCCACTCGGGAGGCGCAGTGGTCTCCACCCCCTTTGGCAGTTCTATCTAGATGGAAAATGTTATAGTTGGAGAATTTTTGGTGGCCTTCCTAAGCCAGGATTCAGACACTGCTAGAACATCAGGGTTGGCGGAGTGTGCTAACGCAGTGAATAACTCAAACTTAGGGAGGAGGCCTCTGATGTTAACATGCAAAAAGCCAAGGCTTTTACGGTTACAGAAGTCAACAAATGATAGCGCCTGGGGAGTAGGAGTGATACTGGGGGCTGCAGGTCCTGGGTTAACCTCTACATCACCAGAGGAACAGAGGAGGACTAGAATAAGGATACGGCTAAAGGCTTTAAGAACTGGTCTTCTAGTGCGTTGGGTCCAGAGAATAAAAGGGGCAGATTTCCGGGCGTTGTAGAATTGATTCAGGGCATTATGTACAGACAAGGATATGGAAGGATATGAGTACAGTGGAGGTAAACCTAAGCGTTGGGTAACAATGAAAGAGATAGCATTACTGGAGGCACCGATTGAGCCGGTCTCCGCAGGTATGGGGGGTGGAACAAAGGAGCTATTTGAGGCAGTTTGAGAGGGACTTGGGGCTCTACAGTGAAATTGTATAATAAGAACTAACTGGAACAGCAATAGGCAAGGCATATTGACATGGGAGAGGCATAAAGCAATCACAGGTGTTATTTGAGAGAGCTAAGACAACAACTGGTAATGGTGATGAAAGTTTGGGCTGAGGCTAAACAGATAAACAGGACAGGGTACCGTGTAAAGGAACAGTCCAGCAGGCATCAGCTGTGCAGCTGAGTGATCATAAGGTCCAGTGAACAGCAATATGTGAGTCTGAGAGCAGTTCGAATTGGTGCTACAGCACAGGCGAGCAGGAAGCATGGCTGTTGAATTGCGTGTGCTAGCGGGCCGGGGCTAGCAGATGGATCTTCGTGGTCGTCGCAATGGGAAGCCTGTTGAAACCACAGACGATTACGTCGGCAGACCAGTCGTGATGGATCGGCGGGGCTCCGTGTCGACACTAGGAGGTCCCGTCTGGTTGACAGAGAGGTAGATAGCCGGGAGATGGGCCTGACTCGAGGCTAGCTCAAGGCTGATTAGCCAACAACAACATCCATTTGGTTGCAGCTAGCTAGTTGCGATGATCCAATGTTAAAGGTCCAGTGATTCAGTGATTCCGGCAGAAAATCAGATATGTTCTGGGTCGAATACGCGTTGTGCAGACAGTGCAGACTGGCCGATAATAGTCCAGGCTAGAGCTGGCTGGTAGGTAGGTAGTGCAGGCCACGGACAATGGTGAAAAACCGCTAACGGTGGCTAATAGCAAGTAGCTATTTAGCTGGCTACTCCCGTCCGGTAGACAGAGAGGTAGATAGCCGGGATATGGGCCTGGCTCGAGGCTAGCTCAAGGCTAACTGGTGCTTGCGTCGGGGGCAGTGGTGATTAGCCAACAGCAACATCCGTTCGGTTGTGGCTAGCTAGTTGCGATCCGGTGTTAAGGTCCAGTGATTCAGTTATTCCGGCTGAAAATCCGATGTTCTGGGTGAAAACCGCTAACGGTGACTAATAGAAAGTAGCTAGTTAGCTGGCTCGCTAGTTTTAACTGGAGATTCTAGAAAAAGGTAAGTAAATAATAGAATCCGTTCCACATTGAGTGAGGCGGGTTGCAGGAAAGTATATTTAGTAGAAGGATGAAAAGTGTGATAGGGAAAATATATACGAAAAATACACAAAAAAACAAAAAACAGGCTATTTACACGGACACACTACAGAGTACACGACCGCACTGCTACGCCATCTTGGACATCCAGCTCATAAAGCATGTTTAGAAGTTGTATTATTCAAAAACATAACATCCGATAAAACATTTGAAAATATGATGTTATTTTGGCCATATCGCCCAGCCCTACTCTCCACACACAAACAAACACGCATACAAACACAACCACAGTGAAGTGGAGTCCAAGACCACCAGAGCTCACAGACGGGTGACATCATCGTTTAGCAGAGCACCCTCCCCTCCTCTTCCAGCTCTGTGGTGTTGCTAGGCAACCCTAGTGAGTGAGACAGGGATAGAGGGAGGTCACTTACCAGGCATCTGTCCGTTCATCTGGCTCTGCATATGAGGGGCTGGGGGTCCGCCACTGACCATGCCCTCAGAGGGCATGTTGTGTCCGTGGGGAGGCTGGGGGCCCGGTGCTCCGCTCTGGTTCATCCCACCAGGGCCCATGGGCATGTTCTGAGTAGGAGGCTGCAGACAGACAACACCAGCCGTGTTAAGATACATATCTCAACCATGCATGAGAGAAAAAGAGGGGGGAGACGGAGGAAGACTGTTGGACGGATGACCATGGGATCTTAAAATGTAAGATCAGAAATGATGTTCAAAATAAATGCAAATTATATTGAAGGTACAGGATTAAAAGAGTCCGGCCTTTCTGTGGATATAATATGTTATATAATCTCTGGATATGACATGTTATTCTATCATCTACTTCACAGCACCAGATTGCAGCAACAAGTAAGCCTTTATAATAAAGGAGAGCCTATCAACACAGAGTATACCATTACATTGCACTGTATCATACTATTGCAATGGCCATCAATTAGCCTATCACCAGCAGTGTATCTCAGAGGTATCCTGTATGAAGTTTCACAATAAAAGTTCCTGTGTTTGAATATCAATCATATAGCCTCCAATACACAGTATGAACATTGTGTGAACCAAGACACCCTATCATAAATTAACCCCCACTTCTCCATCCATACTCACTTCAAGCTTTACCTCTGGGGGAGTAGGGGAGTCACACTTCTGAAATCAAGTACAGAGCATCTAGGTGAACATTATACACCTCCCCTTTGACCAACAATAGGGGAGACAGGGCAATCTTCCATTGGTGGCATATGAGGCATATCATATTATTACATTCAATCTCACATGCACCGCAAAATCTATCGTCAGAGCTTGATAGGGTTAGATATCCTGGGAATGGGATGGAAAACCACTATACTGGCTTAATTTCCTGTACTGGTAGAATTTGGTGGAGTTCCTGACTACCAGTGTAACGCATATAAAGAGGCTTTGCTCTTCTTCAATTGCAACTTAGTTCTGTTGTTGCATTTCTATGCCCTTATTTCAAGGCCCTTATTTCAAGTCAGGATCTATACATTTTTATATCAGAATACATGATAGTTTCTTATGGAGGGAGTATTGTTAGACCCCTTCATCAAAGAGTCATGTTTTGGGCATAAAAAAAGCCCTATGCTTAGTTCGAGATTTAAAATCACTGACCACAATCTTTGAACTATCGGGAGCCAAGAACAACACCTTATTTCTAATTGTACAGTATCTGTACAACTTGATGAATCCTAGAATGCTTCAAGTTTGTCCTCTGCCAAAAATGTGTCAGAGTGAATCCAATTCAGTACCAATGAATTGTCCCTTTCTTGTAACATCACTGCCCTTCTCCACCCTGGACCCATACTCACAGCAGGGAGCAGAGACTGCATGTTCTGATTGGAGTCTGCTATTGTGGCCAGGTAAACTAAATTTCTGTGGAGCATCTGCTGGTACCTGTTGACAGAAAACAGATAAAACACATGTTAACATTTAAAACGCAGGGAGAGGAGCCATCAATACACTGCAAAAACTCAGATGCATGATAGTATGCAACCTGAAAGCCCATCAGGTACGGAGTTTTTGTACATAAAGGATAACTTACTGTGAACATTCTGCTGTCTTTCCTTTGCTCTGGAAGTCCATTATACATTGAATCAGCTGATTGTTTTCATCCAGTAACTGAAACATGACAGAGCAAAACAGGAAGAAAACATAAGAAAATGTGCGTATGCTAAACAAACCATACAACTCTATGCACAAGGACTACTTTTCATTTCCATTGAACTTCACAAAAACACATTTACTTGAAGAACAGTACAGATGCAAAGTTTGGTCACAGAATGATGGTTTGTGCTGTCTGTTAGCAAACGTTGCATGTGTAATTGTTCAAATTAGACCATATGCATAGTTGTATGGTTTGTCTAATTTAGCAATCATTGGTTTTTGTTTGGCATACATTTTAAAGTGAAAAATCATTTGAGAGAATACAGTAAATACAATGTAAAATAGGTTGGGGAATTGTGATGCATACATGGAAACAATGTTGCTTGTATTAACTTCTTGAATCATACAGTATATAACTCCAGAGGACAAACTGTTGTTCCAATCCAGACTACTCATAAAATCATATTTTCTTTGAGAATAGAGTAGTACATGATGTTAATGGCAACATTGTAACAAGCTAGCTGGTCCCGCCTTTGCCTTTTTCTCTACCTAGTAGCAACGCATTTGTCAGCTAACGTTACTGTTCTGTGTGCCAGCTAACAAAAGACGCTAACAATCCAGCTAAGAAAATACTAGGCCTCCATTCATATCAGAAACAAATGTAATGTTAGTCCCTCGAATCGACAAAAAAACTGTGTTATTTTTAGATTTGCCCACTCCGGCGAAGTTCATATTGACCGCGCTTTACCCTAGCAACATTGTTACCAATCTATTTCCCTCTTTACTTAGCTAACGTTAGCTGCCTATAGTTCAACCTGCCGACTGGCTAGGCTAGTTAGCGAGCTAGCTAGCAGCAGCTGGTGCTATCCGCATCCATTCTGTTGTGGTGCGTGATAAAGATGAATTACCTTTTGAATTCCAGCGGGTGTAATATCACCCTTTCCACGTTGTCTATGAGGTGCAAACGCCACCGACATGGTGATTTGCTATTAAGCGAAATAAACTAAAACATACAACTAAACAGCTAACAAATCTGTAGAACTCAAACCAGGCAGTAAAGAATATGAACTAGTATTCTGCCAGCAGCACAAACAATGACGTCACTTTCGTACGGTAATGAAGGAACCTTCTAAATAAAAGCCCGCATTTCAAAACATTGGAATGTGAATAACCAATTTAAATGACATTTCATTTTTATCAATGGCCACTTTTATTGTGCCATTTTAAAGACCAATAATACAAAAATACAATGCTGACCCTGGTATGTTGAGAATATTGAGCTGTAGTGAGAACTTTTCTACCTGTCTCAGCTAAAGTGAGGTGGGAAATAACCAAATATGCTTAGTTTTGGAGGGGGACTGTGTTATAGACATATGCATTTAGTCCTGCATATTATACTAATTCCAAAACAATGCATTAATGTACTGTTGTTGTGTTGAATATCAGTTGTAAATATCAGTAAACAAAGACAAAGACACCATGTAAACAATGATGTACTGGCATATCTGTTAACGACCTAGATTAACCTAATGGTGATGGTAATGGTTTCACCTTTACACATTTCAATCAGCCCTAGACCAGCCTTGACATGCCAAAACATGCATCAGGTCAATCGCTTTGCCTGACAAATAAAATATCCTGCATATATAACATACACCTCTTTGAATTATCTAGTATTATAGCATTTTCAGATCATTATCAATTTGGGAAATCGTACACACTACATGGAAAGCTCTGGTATGTTGACTGCACTCAAGTATCAAAATCAACTGTGGGCTTTACCTTAGAGAAGGTCCAACAATTCCTGAAGCAAGCTGTGTTCTATTTGGTATCATACAAAAAGAAACACAGTGAAAAAGAACTACATTTTCTTCAGAAAGACAAAAGTCATCTGTTCTCTGACAAATCCACAAAGAATGACTCATCTGGGTCAAAGCTTAAATTCCAAAGACAACCAAAACTCTTCCATTTCCACTTACTAAAGAGGATTATAACATATTAAGCAATGACACGTGACCGAATAATTGACAGATACAATGATCTTTTTAAGTCACATCCGAAGGAACAATTTGTGTTAATGTCCCCTGCGTATTTTGAGAGTCAGGAATTACAGTCTGTTTTGTGACAGCAAAGAGGTTATGCCAAATGTGCCTGGAACGGTGCACAATTGGTGGTGTTTTGAGCATGTGATAGTGCCTGTGAACTTAAAAGTCACATTGGACAGTTATATCCATAGATATGCAACATATAGTTAGTTGCAGTAAATGCATTACATCAAATCTTAAAATGATGGATTCCTTAAACCAGTATGAATGAGAATTAAAGGATGCACTACTTCCACTTCATATAAATACCTGGCATTACAGTATCTGGCAATGCATGGATTGGTGGTGGATGTGACACTAAACTATGATTTTCTCATAGGTGCCCCCATTTTAGAAAACAGTCAGACGGTAGTAGTTGTGATGTTTGTGTGCTTATTCTCTAAAGCAGTCGTATTAGAGTGCAACGCGAATAAGTTGTCACAATGGCATGCAAGAGTATGTTTTATATGAGTAATCAGAGAGAAAATTACTACATAATACATTTTAAACTATTTTAAACTTGCTGACCTTGATAGATAATACAGAGCCGTGATGATTATCGTTCAATCTTATCTCTGTTATTGGCTTTGAAAACGTGGTTAATAGGCCTTTACAGTATACTGCTAACCTTGATAGAAAAGCAACACAGAGGCCGATAACGGCATATTTGTTCTGAAAGCTTGATTATACTTTGTACCGTCAGCCTTGTTGTCTCTTGTAATGCATTTTAAACTCTACAAAAAGTGGCTTTGCTGACCTTGATCGATAATCATGACAATCTAGTTTATAAATAATCTTGTCTATGTTATACTTTTTTTTAAACTAGTTAATATGCCTTTACTGTATACTGCTAACCTTGACAGATAAGAAGCACATATCAGCCTACAACTTGTAAAAAATAAAAAATAAAGGCATTGCTGTTCAGAAAGCGAGATTATACTGTGGCCTGGTTAATATTCATTACATTTAACTTGTAAATACATTAGATTTCATTTTGATAAAAACGTTAGGCTATTGTGTTTCTTTCTTTTTGTAGAGCGTGTATTGATTTCAGGACCATATTTGGTCAGTAGAGACCCTACTGAGTATTTCCCACCCAACTTTAGCTGAGACAGGTAGAAAAGTTATTTACAAGCCAATAAGTATCCCATATGCCATGTATTGCAGTGAATGGAGTGGGTGGAGTAAGGAGTCACCAGTACTCTGTATTAAACTAGTTGCCCAGCACAAGAGACCCATTTAAGTTATGCAGACTGAATAATTCAAATAATGTATATCTGTATTTTATTAAGTGTATTTCTTTAAATATATAGCGTACACAATAGCTTTTAACATACCAGTATGTGTAAACTTTCAAAATAAATGCTGGTATAAATAATATTATAAAATTTAAAACAAAATACCTCAAATTATGAATACATTTTTTTCAAAGCGTTGCAATGCTGCGAAAAACAGTTGTACTGCACTGGAGTGCAAAAACAAATCGATATTCCTAGTTTAGTATGTCTTTGCAGGGCAAATCTTATTTTGAAACAAATTATCCGCGATCGCGCTGCCAGCATAATATCCTGCTTCTAGGAGAACGGTAATAGAATAGGACGCTATTCTGTAACGTAGTAGCGAGTCCATTAGAGGGGTCAACGATTAAATACCATTAACATATTTATCTTTGTGAGATATTATTAAGACGTTATATTAAGACGTATAAAAACAATACAATATGTTCAACCCCTTTCTAGTAGTGGAATAATCAAAATCAACCCAGGGGATTGGAAAATACAATGCTCCGGAAAGGGACCAAACAGCGCTGAAAATGTCTGTATCAACCCCTTACAATGGTCCCGAACCACACTTATGAAATATGTTGGAGTTATGGAGAGTGAAATAAAATGTTGCACTTGGATCATTTTTAATGATGGGTATTTTCTTAGGGAAACGCTCATAATTGAAATCGTCCAAGTTCAGAGTTCAAGCGCATGCGCGCTGTGATTGCACACACGAGAAACTGGCTAGCAAACATTCACTAGCTGAGTAGTTACACTTTTTCAAAATTTCACTGCATTTGTTTCTAGCAACAACATAATGGCAGCAAGATATGATAGGGCGATCACTGTGTTTTCTCCTGACGGTCACCTTTTTCAGGTGGAATATGCACAAGAGGCTGTGAAGAAAGGCTCCACCGCTGTAAGTTTATGAAGCTGATAAGCAGCTGTTAGCTGTGTCACTTAGCTAACGATAACTTTTTGTGACGGTGATGAAGGAGCAAATTGATGGTTTCCACTAGTGACCACAGCCACAGTCAAAATTGGCTATATTATAAAAATTCATGAAAACAAAAATGTGCTTTTTAGTCATAATTTAAGGTTATGCATAAGGTTAGTTAGGTTTAAAATCAGATTTGTTAAGGGTAGGTAACAAACTTAACCACAGATTTGCATTAGAATACGCTTGAAATAGTCCCAATACAAAGTTACACCTCACTTTTCTATTTTTGGAGTTATTAAATAAAACTGATCTGAAGAAATCATGCTGGAAATAACATTTGCGGGATGTGACCTAATATAGAGGACTGGCAACCCAGCCTATTCCATATAATCAAAATTCCAACACAAATAATTTCAAATTAAACCAAATCGTTTGCATGATGACTACTGGCTTGCTCATGACTACTGGTTGAAATTAAAATTTCAGCCAATTTACAAGCAAATACTTTATGAAGTTGTTACAAATCAGCTTGCAAGGTTGCTAGTCAACTAGCCTGCTAAGGTTAGCCCTACTAGCCTGCTAACGGTAGTACTACGTGAGTCAGCCGGTTGCTATCAACACCTAGATTACAGCTACATTAAAGTAAACCAAAGTGTTGGACATTATAACGCCATCTAAACAGTTATCAAATAATATTACCAGTATATGCAGTCATTTAGCCTGCTAGCTAACCAGAACTAGCCTAGCTAGCCAACCACCACGGTCAATATAGCTAAGTAAACTCAGCAAAAAAAGAAACGTCCCTTTTTCAGGACCCTGTCTTTCAAAGATAATTAAAAAAATCCAAATAACTTCACAGATCTTAATTGTAAAGGGTTTAAACACTGTTTCCCATGCTTATTCAATGAAGCATAAACAATTAATGTGGTTAAGACAGTTTACAGACCAGTAGGCAATTAAGGTCACAGTTATGAAAACTTAGGACACTAAAGAGGCCTTTCTACTGACTCTGAAAAACACCAAAATAAAGATGCCCAGGGTCCCTGCTCATATGCGTGAACGTGCCTTAGGCATGCTGCAAGGAGACATGAGGACTGCAGATGTGGCCAGGGCAATCAATTGCAATGTCCGTACTGTCAGACGCCTAAGACAGCGCTACAGGGAGACAGGACGGATAGCTGATCGTCCTCACAGTGGCAGACCACGTGTAACAACACCTGCACAGGATCGGTACATCCGAAAATCACACCTGCGGGACAGGTACAGGATGGCAACAACAACTGCCTGAGTTACACCAGGAATGCACAATCCCTCCATCAGTGCTCAGACTGTCCGCAATAGGCTGAGAGAGGCTGGACTGAGGGCTTGTAGGCCTGTTGTAAGGCAGGTCCTCACCAGACATCACCAGCAACAACGACGCCTATGGGCACAAACCCACCGTCTGGCAAAAAGTGCTCTTCACTGATGAGTCGCGGTTTTGTCTCACCAGGGGTGATGGTCAGATTCGCGTTTATCGTCGAAGGAATGAGCGTTACACCGAGGCCTGTACTCTGGAGTGGGATCAATTTGGAGGTGGAAGGTCTGTCATGGTCTGGGGCGGTGTGTCACAGCATCATCGGACTGAGCTTGTCATTGCAGGCAATCTCAACGCTGTGCGTTACAGGGAAGACATCCTCCTCCCTCATGTGGTACCCTTCCTGCAGGCTCATCCTGACATGACCCTCCAGTATGACAATGCCACCAGCCATACTGCTCGTTCTGTGCGTGATTTCCTGCAAGACAGGAATGTCAGTGTTCTGCCATGGCCAGCGAAGAGCCCGGATCTCAATCCCATTGAGCACGTCTGGGACCTGTTGGATTGGAGGTTGAGGGCTAGGGCCATTCCCCCCAGAAATGTCTGTGAACTTGCAGGTGCCTTGATGGAAGAGTGGGGTAACATCTCACAGCAAGAACTGGCAAATCTGGTGCAGTCCATGTGGAGGAGATGCACTGCAGTACTTAATGCAGCTGGTGGCCACACCAGATACTGACTGTTACTTTTGATTTTGACCCCCCCCCCCTTTGTTCAGGGACACATTATTCCATTTCTGTTAGTCACATGTCTGTGGAACTTGTTCAGTTTATCGCTCAGTTGTTGATTCTTGTTATGTTCATACAAATAGTTACACATGTTAGGTTTGCTGAAAATAAACGCAGTTGACAGTGAGAGGACATTTCTTTTTTTGCTGAGTTTAGTAAGACAGAGAACAACTAGTCTAACACAGGCAGGAACCAACAGAACACAACAACAAAAAAAGCCAGCAGATATAAAGTGGAGAGCAGGGACTTACCGATTGACGGCTGAGTTAGTTACCAAAGTCAAAGAGCCAAGGAGACTCCTTCAGAGGGAGAGTCAGCTAGCTAATCCAATAGCGATAATGAGGTAAATTCACATTGAATGTACCCGGTTTATCTCCAAATCAAATTTTATTGGTCGCATACACATTTAGCAGATGTTATTGCAGGTGTAGCGAAATGCTTATGTTCCTAGCTCCAACAGTGCAGTAATATCTAACAATGCACAGCAATACAAACAAATCTAAAAGGAAAATAATGGAATTAAGAATTATAGAATTATATGAGGACGAGCAATGTCGGAGTCCGGAGTAATACAAAATTATATATACAGGACCAGTCAAAAGTTGACACACCTACTCATTCCAGGGTTTGTCTTTATTTTGACTATGTTCTACATTGTGGAATAATAGTGAAGACAGAACTATGAAATAACACATGGAATCATGTAGTAACCAAAAATGTGTTAAACAAATCTAAATATATTTCATATTTGAGATTCTTCAAATAGCCACCCTTTGCCTTGATGACAGCTTTGTACACTCTTGGCATTCTCTCAACCAGCTTCACCTAGAATGCTTGTCCAACAGTCTTGAATGAGTTCCCACATGCTGAGCACTTGTTGGCTGCTTTTCCTTCACTCTACAGTCCGACTCATCCCCAAACCATCTCAATTGGGTTGAGGTCAGGGGATTGTGGAGGCCAGGTCATCTGATGCAGCACTCCATCACTCTCCTTGGTCAAATAGCCCTTACACAGCCTGGAAGTGTGTTTCAGGCCATTGTCCTGTTGAAAAACAAATGATAGTCCCACTAAGCGCAAACCAGATGGGATGGCGTATCGCTGCAGAATGTTGTAGCCATGCTGGTTAAGTGTGCCGTGCCTTGAATTCTAAATAAATCACAGACCGTGTCACCAGCAATGCACCATTACATCTCCTCCTCCATACTTCACGGTGGGAATCACACATGCAGAGATAAAACCTTCACCTACTCTGCGTCTCACAAAGACACGGAGGTTGGATTTCCACTGGTCTAATGTCAATTGCTCGTGTTTCTTGGCCCTCGTGGAGTTGCAATGATCATGAGAACGGTGAGGAATCAGCCCAGAACTACACGGGAGGATCTTGTCAATGATCTCAAGGCAGCTGGGACCATAGTCACCAAGAAAACAATTGGTAACACACTACGCCGTGAAGGACTGAAATCCTGCAGCGCCCGCAAGGTCCCCCTGCTCAAGAAAGCACATATACATGCCCGTCTGAAGTTTGCCAATGAGCATCTGAATGATTCAGAGGAGAACTGGGTGAAAGTGTTGTGGTCAGATGAGACCAAAATTAAGCTCTTTGGCATCAACTCAACTCGACGTGTTTGGAGGAGGAGGAATGCTGCCTATGACCCCAGGAACACCATCCCCACCGTCAAACATGGAGGTGGAAACATTATGCTTTGGGGGTGTTTTTCTGCTAAGGGGACAGGACAACTTCACCGCATCAAAAGGGACGATGGACGGGGCCATGTAACGTCAAATCTTGGGTGAGAACCTCCTTCCCTCAGCCAGGGCATTGAAAATGGGTTGTGGATGGGTATTCCAGCATGACAATGACCCAAAACACACGGCCAAGGCAACAAAGGAGTGGCTCAAGAAGAAGCACATTAAGGTCCTGGAGTGGCCTAGACAGTCTCCAGACCTTAATCCCATAGAAAATCTGTGGAGGGAGCTGAAGGTTCGAGTTGCCAAACGTCAGCCTCGAAACCTTGAATGACTTGGAGAAGATCTGCAAAGAGGAGTGGGACAAAATCCCTCCTGAGATGTGTGCAAACCTGGTGGCCAACTACAAGAAATGTCTGACCTCTGTGATTGCCAACAAGGGTTTTGCCACCAAGTACTAAGTCATGTTTTGCAGAGGGGTCAAATACTTATTTCCCTCATTAAAATGCAAATCAATTTATAACATTTTTGACATGCATTTTTCTGGATTTTTTTTAAATTCTGTCTCTCACTGTTCAAATAAACCTACCATTAAAATTATAGACTGATCATTTCTTTGTCAGTGGGCAAACGTACAAAATCAGCAGGGGATCAAATACTTTTTTCCCTCACTGTATGTACATAGGGCAGCAGCCTCTAATGTGCAGGGATGAGTAACCGGATGGTAGCCGGCTAGTGACAGTGACTAAGTTCAGGGTAGGGTACTGGGTGGAGGCTGGCTAGTGATGGCTATTTAACAGTCTGATGGCTTTGAGATAGAAGCTGTTTTTCAGTCTCTCGGGCGGTGATAAAGTCTGACAGGATGCTCTCAATGATGCATCTGTAAACGTTTTTGAGGGTCTTAGGGGCCAAGTTTCTTCAGTCTCCTGAGGTTGAACAAGTGCTGTTGCACCTTCTTCACCACACTGTCTGTGTGGGTGGACCTTTTCAGATTGTCAGTGATGTGTACACCGAGGAACTTGTAGCTTTTCACCTTCTCCACTGCGGCCTGTCGATGTGGATGGGGGCGTGCTCCCTCTGCTGTCTCCTGAAGTCCACGATCAGCTCCTTTGTTTAGTTGATGTTGAGGGAGAGGTTATTTTCCTGGCACCACTCTGCCAGGCCCTCACCTCCCCCTTGTAGGCTGTCTCGCAATGTACTGGTAGGTCGGTAGGAAATAATGGTTGCAGGCTTCACAATCAACGTCGGCACAGCACCTGGTTTCAGTCAGTCTCATTCTGAATCCTGCCTTCCACTGGTTATAGTAAGCCGTCAAAGTCCTGGGTGAAATGAGCACCGCATACAGTAGATGTGCGCACGGTTCCCATACTCCAATCTACTCACTTCAAATGGTTCCGACATCAAAGTTTGCGTCTCGTTTTTGGGCAACAAATGAGTCGTTACTCCTTACTTGCACTGCACTGCAAGTAAGGAGTAACTGGCTACAAATGACGGAAAACTACTACAACGCTCACTTGAATACCACTACCAAATGCACAGGAGAAGAGGCGTTGCAGTTTTTCGCATGAATTTTTCTTGTTTATGGATGTACATATTAGCTCACCAGCTCCAATACTTGGTTTGGAATGTAATTACATGCTAGCATGGCTAGTAGCTAACGTTAACCAGCTGGATCTAGCACCGGGTCGCCGTATGACGGTGAGAAATAGTGCATTGTGGGTAGTTACGAAGATATCTTGAAATAAGTTAATAAATATGTAAAAACGCTAAAACGTAACTACAAGTGCAGCTCAATAAATTAGAATATTGTGGAAAAGTTAAGTAATTTCAATAATTCAATTGACAAAGTGAAACTCATATCGTGGATTAATTACACAAAAATTGAAATAGTTCAAGGCTATATTTGTTTTAATCTTGATGGTTACGGCTTACAGCTCATGAAAACCCCAAATTCAGTATCTCAGAAAATTAGAATATTGTGAAAAAGTTTAATATTGTAGACTCAAGGTGTCACACTCTAATCAGCGAACTAACTCAAAACACCTGCAAAGGTTTCCTGAGCCTTTAAATGGTATCTCAGTCCAGTTCAGTAGGCTTCACAATCATGGGGAAGACTGCTGACTTGACAGTTGTGCAGAAGACAGTCATCAACACCCTCCACAAGGAGGGAAAGCCTCAAAAGATCATTGCTAAAGAAGCTGGCTGTTCACAGAGTGCTGTATCCAAGCATATTCATGGTAAATCGAGTGGAAGGAAGAAGTGTGGTAGGAAAAGGTGCACAAGCAACAGGGATAACCGGAGCCTTGAGGATTGTCAAGCAAAGGCCATTCAAAAATGTGGGGGAGCTTCACAAGGAGTGGACTGAGGCAGGAGGCAGTGCATCAAGAGCCACCACGCACAGACGTATCCAGGAAATGGTCTACAACTGTCGCATTCCTCGTGTCAAGCCACTCCTGAACCAGAGGCAACGTCAGAAGCGTCTTACCTGGGCTAAGGAGAAAAATAACTGGTCTATCGCTCAGTGGTCCAAAGTCCTCTTTTCAGATGAAAGTAAATTTTGCATTTCATTTGGCAATCAAGGTCCCAGAGTCTGGAGGAAGAGTGGAGAGGCACAGAATCCAAGTTGCTTGAAGTCCAGTGTGAAGTTTCCACAGTCAGTGATGATTTGGGGAGCCATGTCATCTTCTGGTGTTGGTCCACTGTGTTTCATCAAGTCCAAAGTCAACTCAGCCGTCTACCAGGAAATGTTAGAGTACTTCATGCTTCCTTCTGCTGACAAGCTTTATGGAGATGCTGATTTCATTTTCCAGCAGGACTTGGCACCTGCCCACACTGCCAAAGGTACCAATACCTGGTTCAATGACCATGGGATTACTGTGCTTGATTGGCCAGCAAACTCGCCTGATCTGAACCCCATAGAGAATTGATGGGGTATTGTCAAGAGGTAGATGAGAGACACGAGACCCAACAATGCAGACGAGCTGAAGGCCGCTATCGAAGCAACCTGGGCTTCCATAATACCTCAGCAGTGCCACAGGCTGATCGACTCCATGCCACGCCGCATAGATACAGTGATTCATGCAAAAGGAGCCCCAACCAAGTACTGACTGCATGTACAAGAACATACTTTTCAGACGGCCGACATGTCTGTATTAAATTTCATTTTTTCACTGGTCTTATGTCATATTCTAATTTTCTGAGATACTGAATTTGGGGTTTTCATGAGCTGTAAGCCGTAATCATCAAGATTAAAACAAATACAGGCTTGAACTATTTCACTTTTTGTGTAATTAATCCACAATATGAGTTTCACTTTGTCAATTGAATTATTGAAATGACTTAACTTTTCCACAATATTCTAATTTATTGAGCTGCACCTGTATGGTTGTAGTTATAGGTAAACAGATCATGACTACAACTAAGTTACTAAGTCTTTGACCACACTGTTGTTACTTTGGTGAGTAAAACTCATGCTTCCTACCCTTAAAGATGTGAAATGGTCAAAATAGGTGGGTTTTATGACCTTGTGGCTGTGGTAACTAGTGACATCCCAAATTGATAGCTATAGCTAGCTAACTCAATTTACTAGCAACTACTAGATAGCTAACTATCATGTTCTATAATTGAATGCTATTATATGGAATATGTTTGCTTGCATAATAATTTCAGTGTGATTACTTAGCTAGCAAGCTAACAGTTACTTAGCAAAGCTCGCTAGCTAACTGTCACAGAGCGCATGCACTGTTTGTTTAAATAGCTAGCTGACTGTTTAATTTCCCCATTTATTCCTATAACATTAGGTGGGCATCAGGGGCAAAGACATTGTTGTCCTTGGAGTTGAGAAGAAGTCCGTGGCCAAGCTACAAGAGGAAAGAACAGTCCGCAAAATATGCGCCCTAGACGACCATGTCTGTATGGCATTCGCAGGTACCTATAAACTTCATTAATTTGCTTGAAATTGAAACCAGCTGGAAGGTTTGATCTTATTTAACTAGCTGTCTGTCAGGTCTGACAGCAGATGCCCGCATCGTGATCAACAGAGCTCGTGTGGAGTGCCAGAGTCACAGGCTCACTGTGGAGGACCCAGTGACCGTGGAGTACATCACACGACACATCGCCACCCTGAAACAGGTAGGATAGCCTACATCGCCATACTTAAACAGGTAGGCCCCGTCCCTCGAACTAAGAACAAACAGCCCCTAACGGCTTTGCATAGAGTACCACAGTATGAGTCATAATACCCACAAAACCTAGAGGTCAAACAAGGAAATGGTTCCAATCGTTTTTCCACCATACATTTTTCCCCATAGAGAATTTTAGAAAATTAAAATTAGGGCTATTTTCGTGTAGGCTTACCCTGGCATGACATTGTGATAACCGAGTAAATGTCTTTAGGACAAGGTGACTTTTATCAATATATTTGCCTGTATTTACCCCCCCAAAATGAAATGCTAATTAGCTGCTAATATAGCTATCATGAAGAACTACAAATGCCATGATGATCTGGACGAGGCTGCCGAATCGAGGCAAAGGTAATAATCTCTGGATTAACTATCTAATGTTAGCCAAATTTAGTAATATATAAATTGGCTACATTTCTTTAAATTGACAATTCTGTGAACTGTCTTGAGCAAGTTTTAAATTGACACAACCTGTTAGCAAAGGTGTCATCTAGGATCTTGCAGGGATTTGTAGTCTTGCATGATGTCTACTTTGATGCTAATTAGCATTTTTGAATCTGAGAGTAAATAGAGCTGAATATATTGATAAGTCACCTTGTCCGAGAAAGATTTACATGGTTATCAAAACTCACGCCAGGGTAAGCCTAGACGAAACACAGCCCTTACTTTAAGTGTTTCTAAAATCCCCTATGGGAAACATGAATGGTGGAAAACCGATTGGAATAATTTCTCTGTTTGACCGCTAGGTTTTATGGGTATTATGACAACTTCACTGTGGGGCTCTATTGCCACCCATGAGAATAATAATAAAAACCCCATGCATGTGTGCCAGAAAGCAGTAGCTTATGTGGGACTTGTATTTTGATGAGGTGAAGCAAAGAGGAAATGAAAAATATGTTTGTGTGGATATTTGATCTCTAATTACTAACTACATAACCCCCCCCCAGTTCAGATGATGCCTGACTGAATGGTCTTTGAAGGTCAGTTTTGTGTTCATAACCGGTTTTGATATTTTAATTCTGTAGCGCTACACTCAGAGCAATGGACGCAGACCGTTTGGCATTTCTGCCTTGATCGTGGGTTTTGACTGTGATGGGACCCCCAGGCTCTATCAGACTGACCCCTCTGGAACATACCATGCATGGAAGGTCAGCCAATCAACAAAGATTCCTTACCTTTCTCCACAGCCAAATATGTTTAACTTTCTTCACAGCTATAGTGTCTATAACTAGTGTGCCTGAAGTGTATCGTAGCAAAAATTTGAACATTTCTTATCCTAAATGTTCAGGTCTGTTTTTTTAAATCAACATTAGTAGGAGAACAACATTTTCCTTTTGAGGTGTATTTTTAAATTGTTTTTCTTTTATTGTTTAGAAATACTGAGGTACTGATTTGTTTCCCATCCCTTTGTTCAGGCAAATGCGATTGGCCGTAGTGCTAAGACAGTGAGGGAGTTCCTGGAGAAGAACTACACAGACGAAGCCATCGCCACTGACAATGAGGCGATAAAGCTGGCCATCAAAGCCTTGCTTGAGGTGAGGTCAAATTCCAAACTGACCCCTAACCCCTACTCCTTAGGCACTTCTAGATCTGAGGCAATTGAATTGGTATATCCAGTATGGCAAAAATGCCACCTAGCCAATTAGAGGGCAAGATAGAGCTACACAATTAGCATATTATTTATACCTACAGGAATTCTGGATGTTACATACATTGTCTAGGGGCAAGGGAAGGGGGTCAATTTGCAATTCAGCATAGGTTTGCACCTGAAAGCCATCAGGCATATTTATATGCTGTGACGTCACGAGAGGCTACACAGCTTTCAGCGGGATTGCTCAAGTAGTGCAAGGAGACCAGGTTCAACCAAAACAAGGATTTTATTAAAGGTCTTGGGAAACTAACGAAAGTATAACACAATTCTGTTCTCTGGTGGCTCTTTAAGGGTTAACAGTTCAGGGATGTCTCTTCCACATCCAAAGTCATAATTCTCACTCGCTCAGATAACTTTTCCCCAGCCTTACTGTAGTCCACGTTGCAGCTAGTGGCCAACCCAGCAAAACGTCCTTCCAAATGTCCCACACGTATTTCCACAGGTGCATATATCCAAAGGTGAGTATTTCCCAAAGGTAAGTATCTCCAAATCCTTATATTCCTCATGGAAGTGGACGTGCAGCACTCTTGTCCTCCAGAGAGCCCAGGTTGGAGACTGTGTCTCTTCCCTTCCCCCAACCTTCAGCTCATCAGCTCCTCATTTGTTTCAGCTGCGTGGGAAGATTGGCCATAGAGGGGTGGGAGTTCCCGACCATACCAGCAGATGGAGCCATAGCTGTCTGGGTTTGCAGCCACCTCAGGGGGATGTAACGTCCCTCCAGGACACAGCCTCTCGTGACATCACACATCCCCCTCCTCGGGACCGACGTCCTCGTCGGGGTAAAGGCAGCGAAGAAGGCATCACGCCGGGAGAGGGCGTCCGCATTGCCGTGGTGCTTGCCAGCCTGCTCTCTCTTCAACTCCTCCACCTCTAGGACCAGGGACTCAGCCTCCTGTTGTCTCTCCTTGAGTTTCTTACTGAACGCATCAGCCTTGGTTTTAGCAGAGTTTAGCTTCTGTTGAGCAGCTTTCAGTTCCTTCTCTCTCTCTGCCTCCGCATTCTTCATCTTGTTCTCCAACACCTTGTACTTCTCCTCTGCCTTCTTCTGGACCTCCTTACTACTGCGCAGGATCTCCTCACACTCCTCGATGGTCCTGCGCAGCCTCTCCAGCTCCTCCTGTTGCTTATGGAAGGAGCTCTGTTGGAGTTTAGCCTGGAGGATATCTAACTCTTCTGTCTTCATGTCTAACTGTTGCTTTAACAAACGATACCTCTCAGCGGTCCCCTTCAGACCAGACAGTTCTTTGTCCAGATTCTGTAGCTCCGTCTCTGTGTCGGTCTGGGCACCTGCCATCCCTATCAGAGCCCGGGCGGGAGTGAGTAACTCGGAGGATTGCACCGGAGCCTTCCCAGGATGAGTCTTGCCTCTCCGTTTCCGAGGTACTCGGGTTATCCTCTCCTGAGACTCTCTCCAGAGTGGGTAAAAGGCTGGGCAGTCTCGTCCAATTAGGACAGGGACGGGGAGGGAATCAACCACCCCCGCCGTCGTGTGTATGGTTCCCCGTGTGCTGGTCATTGTAAGTTCAGTAATGGGGTATTCTCTGGTGTCCCCATGGACACAGGAAACTGGGAGGACTTTCCCCGGGGGTCAGACACGTTGGGCCCACCAAATCCTTACGCACCAGGGTGGCCCGGCTACCAGAATCCAGTAAGGCCTCCACATCATGGTGATTCACAGTTACCGGGCAGGTGGGGGGGGTCGATCTGGGCCGCCATCTACGACTCCCAAGAGCGAGGCAAACGGTGTGTGGGTGCTGAGCTGGAGGACTCCGCAGTGGGCATAGGTTCCTCGGCTGGTTTCCCACACTGCCAGGAGATATGTCCCATCTCCCCACACCGGTAACACTGTCGAGTTTCCCCCCTCCTGGTATACTCTTCTTGGACCCGCCTGGTTTCTGGCTCCCCCTGGAGCCGGGATAAGTCCTGACGTGGCTGGGTTCGAGACCTTGGGGTCCTTTGGACGGGTTCTTCCCATTTGTGGTGGGGCCGCACTCCTGGGGTCTTTTCGGGAAGCATTCAGCATCTCCGCTGTGGCCTGGTACTTTTCCACAGCTTCCACGGTCAGATCAGCCGTGGTCAAGGCCTGTTGACTGATGAACCGTTTTGCCTCATAAGGCAGGGCGCGTAGGTAACGATCCACCACAACGGCCTCCACCACCGCCGCTGCTGTATTCCTCTCGCGGATCCAGCCATTTCCTTGCGATTCGGACAAGTTCATGCATCTGCGCCCGAGGAGGTTGGTCTGGTTGGAAGGTCCAGCCGTGAAAGCGCTGGGCCATACCAAACTTTGTGAGTCCATATCTGCTGAGGATCTCAGACTTCAGGGCATCATAGTCAGTAACCTGGTCAGGGCCCAGGTCCCGGACAGCATTCAGCGATTCCCCGGTTAGAAAGGGGGGCTAACAGACCAACCCACTGTTGCTTGGGCCAGGCTTCCCTAGTGGCCGTGGCCTCAAATGCATGCAGGTATGCCTCAATGTCATCGGTAGCTCCTATCTTAGATATAAAGTCACTTGCCTTTATTGGGCGGGTATTTTGGACAACCCTCTGTCTCTGCAACTGCAATTCCTCTGCCTTCAGAAGGTTGGCTTTCTTTTGCTCCTCCAAGAGAGCCATGTTTGCTTGCATCTGGGCGTGCTGGCCAGCAACAAGGGCTTTCAATATGTCCTCCATTTCAGTCGGCGGGGAGCCTACGGCCAACTTGGAAAACTGGGTGATCAAACCTTCGGTATCCTCCTCTGACATGCACTATTAACGCTTGAGCGTGCCTGTATTCTCCACCATCTGTGACGTCACGAGAGGCTACACAGCTTTCAGCGGGATTGCTCAAGTAGTGCAAGGAGACCAGGTTCAACCAAAACAAGGATTTTATTAAAGGTCTTGGGAAACTAACGAAAGTATAACACAATTCTGTTCTCTGGTGGCTCTTTAAGGGTTAACAGTTCAGGGATGTCTCTTCCACATCCAAAGTCATAATTCTCACTCGCTCAGATAACTTTTCCCCAGCCTTACTGTAGTCCACGTTGCAGCTAGTGGCCAACCCAGCAAAACGTCCTTCCAAATGTCCCACACGTATTTCCACAGGTGCATATATCCAAAGGTGAGTATTTCCCAAAGGTAAGTATCTCCAAATCCTTATATTCCTCATGGAAGTGGACGTGCAGCACTCTTGTCCTCCAGAGAGCCCAGGTTGGAGACTGTGTCTCTTCCCTTCCCCCCAACCTTCAGCTCATCAGCTCCTCATTTGTTTCAGCTGCGTGGGAAGATTGGCCATAGAGGGGTGGAGTTCCCGACCATACCAGCAGATGGAGCCATAGCTGTCTGGGTTTGCAGCCACCTCAGGGGGATGTAACGTCCCTCCAGGACACAGCCTCTCGTGACATCACAATGCGTACATTTGCCTTTGAACTATGTCTACAGGTGGTTCAGTCTGGTGGGAAGAACATTGAACTTGCTGTGATTAGAAGAAACCAGCCACTGAAGGTAATCTCATCAAGGAGTTTTCTTTTTCTTAGGGTCTTGGTCTCTTGTCCTAGTATTTACTGCTTTGCAAATGTATTTGTGTCTATGGGCTAATTGCTGTATTTTCTACTCCATGTAGTTATTGGAGTCCAAAGAAATTGAGACCCTGGTGGCTGAGATAGAGAAAGAGAAGGAAGAGGAGGCAGAGAAGAAAAAACAGAAGAAGTCTACTTGAAGTCGTTACTGAACCACTGGCTTTCATTAAGCACTTCCGTGAAGGCAGCATATTTGATCTGCAAACATCCAAACGTGTTTACAGTTCCAAAGGTTTACAGGCCCAAAAACAGCTTTCATGTCACACACTAAGGGCTGAATCTTAACTTGATCTAGGTTGGTATGTTGAGTTAGTCACACAAATCTCACATTGCCATCAATGCATGGTTTATGTGGAAGTCTAAGTCAAATGTATGGATCTCAAGTTAGGATTCAGACCTACAATGAGGTCTCCCCTCTGCCCACTTAAGGTAACAAACAGTATGTTGTTGAACTTCTTTGAAGTGAATGTTATTGGATCAAAATACTTAATAAAGTCAACTTGTTTATGTACCATCTTTGTTTTTATTCACAAGATGCCCTATTATTTTCTGACTTCTATAGCATTCATTGCATTATGGTGACAGTGTTACTTTCTTCAGATTCATTATGTTATCTTTGTGACGTGCTGGTGCTAAAATAATATTTTTCTGCAAGCAGAAATCGAGCACCTTATCACAGATTAAAAAAGATATACTGTAGTACTCTCATCTTCAAAATGGAAGCAAAAGGGCATTATACCATATCAACTAAAATTAAGACAGGAATCAATCAAGGATTATTTAATAACTTATTCCTTGTTTTGACCCACGGCTTTGTCAAAATGTGTCATTTTTTCCTTCTTTACTTCAATATAATACCCAGCAGTGTACAAAAAGATCACTATTATTCCTCAATCTAGCAGAGGCAGTAGTAGACTCAACAATCATACTGGCAATGTTTCCATTTATCAGCGTTCTTTAGGACCTTCACTCCTACAGGAGTAGCCCAGGCTCCAGACAGACTGCTTTATGAAGTGCTCACCTCTCCCTCAGTCATTTAAAGCAACTGTCCAGGGAAAATCTCACTTGTAAAAGTTCATATTCTGTTAACTCGTACCCAAATAATGTTGACTTGTTATGCTCATATTGGCCAAATCATAAATTGGAGAACCCCCCCCCAAAAGACACTCTCATATCTTAGACTGTTTCAGAAATGCTTGCTGTTTCCTCATAGAACATGATAATTTGTTGAGCTGGCCAATCAGCAGTCTACTCCCATGAATATTTTTTTTACCACCATTTCACTCATTGTAAATAATTATAGGTAATATTTCATAGATATCTGGAAACACTATTTTTATTATTTCTTTGGGGGGAGTGTCTTAATGGAGGTCCAAAGAGATGCCTCTTCCCTCCTTTCTTGCCTCACTTCCTCCTTTTATTTCACCCTAAATTCGCTTATTAAGCAACCGCTGCTCTGAATTTTTAAAGACACAATTATGGCCAGCGGTGTGGTAGGCCTGCTTAATGGAATTCTGGCCTCAGACCCCAGTGGGAAACTTTAATCTGGAGCCCTTTGAAAAGTTGTGCTGCCGAGTTCTGCTGAAAAGCCCCGGGGGGTCCTTGTGACTCTCACCAAAGACATAATGGTGAATGGTAAAGTCCTTCATTTAGTCAACTCCCCCAGCCAGGATTTCCTGAGTGGATGCCTTGACTGCTGTGGCAGTGTTAAAGACGATCGTAGTGCTGAGCTTTCCATTTTTTGAATCCACACACTGACATGTTCATTTCGTAATTCAATGAGATGTATGTTGACACTCTTTTGTATGTCAGAAGCTCTTGTAAAATGATTATGCTGACGGAGACAGACAACAGACAAATACTGTTTTTTTAAGGCTTGGGGTAGTGATTGAAAGTGAAGCCAAATTACATCAAAATAAGCTACTATAACTTTCTCCAAGTTCACTCAGGTTAATCCTCTCAGACAGAGGTTATCTACACTGAACAAAAATATAAACCCAACATGCAACAACTTCAAAGATTTTACTGAGTTACAGATCATATAAGGAAAATAGTCAATTGAAATACATTCATTAGGCCTTAATGCCTAATCTCCCGAGTGGCGCAGTGGTCTAAGGCACTGCATCTCAGTGCTTGAGGCGTCACTACAGACCCCTGGTTCGATTCCAGACTGTATCACAACCGGCCACGATTGGGAGTCCCATAGGGCGGCACACAATTGGCCCAGCATCGTCTGGGTTTGGCCGGTGTAGGCCGTCGTTGTAAATAAGAATTTGTTCTTAACTGACTTGCCTAGTTAAATAAAGGTAAAATAAATACATTAAAATCTATGGATTTCACATGACTGGGAATACAGATATGTACCTGTTGGTAGGGGCGTGGATCAGAAAACAAGTCAGTATCTGGTGTGACCACCATTTGCCTCATGCAGTGCGACATATCCTTTGCATAGAGTTGATCAGGCTGTTGATTGTGGAATGTTGTCTCACTCCTCTTCAATGGCTTTGCGAAGTTGCTGGATATTGGTGGGAACTTGAACACGCTGTCGAACACATTGATCCAGAGCATCCCAAACATGTTCAATGGGTGACATGTCTGGTGAGTATGCAGGCCATGGAAGAACAGGGCCATTTTCAGTTTCCAGGAATTATGTACAGATCCTTGCGACATGGGGCTGTGCATTATCACGCTGAAACATGAGGGGATGGCGGCGGATGAATGGCACGACAATGGGCCTCAGGATCTCGTCAAGGTATCTCTGTGCATTGAAATTGCCTTTCGATAAAATGCAATTGTGTTCGATGTCTGTAGCTTATGCCTGCCCATAACCCCACCACCACCACAGGGCACTCTGTTGACAACGTTGACATCAGCAAACCGCTCGCCCACAAGACGCCATACAAGCTGTTTGCCATCTGCCCGTTACAGTTGAAACCGGGATTCATCTGTAAAGAGCACACTTCTCCAGCGTGCCAGTGGCCATCGAAGGTGAGCATTTGCCCACTGAAGTCGGTTACAACGCTAAACTGCAGTCAGGTCAAGACCCTGGTGAGGACGACGAGCACTCAGATGAGCTTCCCTGAGGCGGTTTCTGAGAGTTTGTGCAGAAATTCATTGGTTGTGCAAACCTACAGCTTCATCAGCTGTCTGGGTGGCTGGTCTCAGACGATCCCGCAGGTGAAGAAGCCGGATGTGGAGGTCCTGGGCTGGCGTGGTTACACGTGGTCTGCGGTTGTGTGGCCGGTTGGACGTACTGCCAAATTCTCTAAAATGACACTGAAGGCGGCTTATGGTAGAGAAATTAACATAAAATTATCAGGCAACAGCTCTGGTGGACATTCCTGCAGTCAGCATGCCAATTGCAATCTCCCTCAAAACTTGAGACATCTGTGGCATTGTGTTGTGTGGCCTTTTATTGTCCCCAGCACAGGGTGCACCTGTGTAATGATCATGCTGTTTAATCAGGGAAGTTAACACATTTGTGCATAACATTTGAGAGAAATAAGCGTTTTGTGCATATGAAAAATGTCTGGGATCTTTTATTTCAGCTCATGAAACATGGGACCAACACTTTACATGTTACGTTTATATTTCTGTTCAGTATAGATCCAACTCGTCAATAGACAGAGAGCAGCAGCTTATGATTCTAACGCCAGAGCTGGCTGCTGCTCCTAGTTCTGTTTGAACTGCTTATGAGAATACTTTGGTCGTGTTCCCCTGCTCAGATGTTGCATGCATCAACCAATGGTTGCGTGCCACGTCATCGACTTTGCCCTCAGGCACCAGATTGCTATTACATATGATGTGGTTAGCTGATACTTTAAATACCTATCTAGGCGTTGTAAGATGTGGAATGCTTCAGCAACGCCTGGGCAGAGGAACACTCCCCTTGTTTTTCACTGCCTGTCTTTGTTGTTGCCCATAATCAGAGCGAGCTACTTTGCCTGGGGACAAAGCCCATCTCTCTCATAGCTGGCTGCCTGTTTTTCGTCATTAATGCAGAAAATAATGGCTCCACCAGAGGTCATCTACGGAGGAACGAGGCCCGGGGGCATGTGCTCTCCAAGCAAGAATGCACAGTGCCCAAGGCTGTAGATGGAGTGCATTACAGTGTGTGTTCACACACACACTATTAATGTACCTCACAAACCAATTGCATACACACAGTAAACAATATAAGATGACGTGTACACACAAGCCTCACAAACCAATTGCATACACACATTGATTACGCGTAGTAAACATTTTAAACTGAACACACACGCTGACCATAAAACTCAACACACTCTGAACCCAGAGTATTTATGCATTAGTCAATATACTTATGTTACCTGAATACAGAAAACATCATAGAAAGAACCTCTAGTATGATTCTGCTGTACTTTTGTATAATAACAAAATCAATGTAGCTTCCTGTCGTGTTGATTTCAATTCACATACAGTGCACATTGAAAGCAGTGTGGGCTGGGGATCTACATTTTGTCATTCTAATGTGTTACCCTGTGGCTGTATTTCATCCCCTCTTGGGATGTTTAAATTTATCAGTGTGGAATGTCCCCGGGTCTAGATAAGATAACTGCTTCAAGGGCAAAACACACACCCAGAGACACACACAGACACACAACCCTTGGGAGCTAAGGTTATATCAGTCCTCTTGTAAGGAGTGCTTCTGTTCTGCTGAAATCAGTGGAGCCAGTACCACTTGTCACCAGTAGGGCGCAGTCTTGCATAGAAGCAGTACATTCATCATATCAGTTACACTTTCATCTCACTTTTGTCCTAAAGACTGACAGTATGAGTCTAGTCAGCTAGCTGAATCTACTGGCTTCTGACATGTTTTTGTCTCTCTGCGCTTTAACATACAGCCTCAAAGACTCGAAGAACAATTGAATTCATCGAGAGAGAGGGATAGAGAGAGAGAGAGAGAGAGTTGTGTTTGCTTAAAACTGTCAGATGAAAAAACAACAAGGTTTATGTCCTGTAGGCATGGCCAAGCTGTCAAAGTGTGTTGGGTCATGAAAGGCTACACTCTCAACACTGTCCGTTTTCTGTTTGTCACTTCTCGACAGATATATACACCATTATCCGTACATAGCCTGTCTGATCTGCTGGCCTTTACTCATTCCCTGCAGGGTTATGATCATACCACGAAGTAAAGGATGGACAAATTGGCAGTATATATGAAGGCCTTAGACAAATGTGTAATCACATGTGTGATTCCCTATTATATCTCTGGGGATGCATTGACTGTAGAATCATTTTCACATATTTATTTCACATTATTCATTTATAGGCCAACAGAGTATCTATCTTTGCCTTGTGAACACACCCTCCATCGTTGTCACTACAGTTGCTAACATACGTGGTGGTGGTAATGGATACAACAAACTGCATTGATAGCCTTGGCCTTTGTGAGTGTTGAATGAGTGTTGGTACACTAACAGTTCGATGTTTACAGACTAAAGGGCTGTTTTACTGTTACCCCTCGAGTCACCTGACAAGTTTGTTGTCTCACTGGAGAAAAATACGAGTACATCCTCTTCTAATTGAAAGAGGATACCATCAGATACACAGGGAGAGAGAAAGAGAGAGGGAGGGACAGAGAGAGAGACAAGGAAAACTAGAGGGAGGTGGTAAGAAATAAAGGGAGGGGAAGGAGAGAGAGGCAAGAAGGAGCGGACAGGGCTAAGTAAACAATTCCCATGATGCCACAGGGCAGGAAGCAGTAGCCCGGGGGTCTTGGCCTCTCAGGGCCATGGCAGAAGCCAGTCACACACATCACATAGCATTACACGGGATGGGGTTACAGCAAAATGTCAGCCGACGCATAAGGAGGAACCATCGGCCCATATGATAATTTGATGGCCCAAGGGGGGTGCAATCTCGCATTCCCACGATTCCTCTCTTTCCTCCCACACCCTCTTTTTATTGTATTTTTGAATCAATTTTTTCTCTCTCTCTTTTCCATTATTTAATGTTTTCAATTCTACTATGCACTCTAGTAGCCAAGCATACTCATGATTGTAACATGGTAAATGTGTGGCTAGTGTATTTCAATGACGAATTAATGTAGTGTCCTCTACCGCCTGTCCCCACCCACATGAAAAAATACTGTAGTGTATACTATGGTAGGAATACTATAGTATTCACTGTAGTGTTTTTGCGGACTTTACTGTAATATTCACTGTAGTATTTACTGCAGTATACTGTAGTATTGACAGTTTGCTATAGTATAAATACTGCAGTAAAAAAAATAGTAGTATATACTATAGTAATTACTGTTGTGTTTTTGCGGACTGTAGTATACTGTAGTATTTACTGTAGTATTTGCGAACTGTAGTACGGTATATTATAGTATTTAGTGTTTTTGCAGACTGTAGTATTTACTGTAGGGTTTTTGGGGACATTACATAAAATAGACAATGTTCTATAACCTGTAGGTAGGTAGGACTGGGTTCTGAATGGAGGATCACAATATATGGTCTATACTTGGCATGTAGGTTTCTCATTTATGGGTGGCACAAATTGGGATATGGGAGAAGGGAATGGGCAGGGTATATGCAAATTAAATACTGTAGTATTTACCATAGTACATTTCTTTGCAGACTGTAGTGTTTTTGCAGACATTTCTGTAGTATTTACTAAAGTGTTTTTTTAAAACAATACTTTAGTATTTACTATAATATTCCACAGTATACTACAAAATGCTATACTAAGTACTACACATGATCGAGAGATACTACAGTGTGTAGTATAGTATTCTACAGTATACTATAGAATTCTATAGTAAGTACTGTAGTATTCTATAGTAAACTATAGTATTTTTTTATGTGGGCATTCCCAATGGAAATGTTCAGGGCTATTGGTTTAAAGGGTCCTCTGACCTGACTGTTAGATGGCTTGATTCAGGACCTGCTGCCTTCTCTGAATGCTCTCTCTTTGTCTCACGCTCATATTATCACCACCACAGATTCTGTGTCGTTCTATTACTTGTGGGACATATTCTTTCCCTCCCAGTCATGAGAGTTTGTCACACTTGAGGCCTTTAATTAAATACATTGTATTGGACAGTTGAAATACGTAGCTTCATTCTGTTGTTTTTGGGAGCTCTGTCATTAAGGTATCATATGAAAATGCTTAATATTATGTTGGTCAGTGTGCGTGTGTGTACTCGCTCGCGCTTGTGTGTGTACGTGCAGATATCTGAGTGCCTCTGACAGGGAGGACAGGCCTGAAGGCAGGTCTCAGCCCTTCAGCACCAAAAATGACACATGACTGCTTTGACTTTTATCATCCCCTTCCCCATCCACCCCGCCCCCAGCCCTACTACAACCTACAGAAGGCCTCAAACAAACACTGAGGCACACACACACACACACACACACACACACACACACACACACACACACACACACACACACACACACACACACACACTGTATACTGCTTAGATAACATTATCTTTGTCCTCTGGACATGCACCCTCCTTGCTGGATGACATTTGGGCTTGTGCAGCACTGAGGTTACCTTTAGTTGCCCCAAAGTTCAAGATGCCTGTCTTCAGCATGCAATCGCAAAAAAGAAAAGATTGCAAGAATAAAAAAACATGCGATGAGAGAAAGATTTCCAAAAGCACTTTGATCAGAGGCATCAACAGTCGCGCGCTAACTTGTTAAGCAGTATGTAAATTTGGTCTGATACTGAATAAAGTTGCCAGAATGGCATGAATCCATTGTGCTGCGATGATCAAAATAAAAGAGGGCTTCATGTGCTGGAGGGCAAGAAAGTCACAGACATGAAGGTTTTTTTTCTCCTTCCTCCTTTTTTCACTCAAAGAGACAGGGCTGATGGGAGGCAGAGAGGATAGGGAAGGAATGGAAAGAGGGAGGGAAGGAGGGAGGGAAATTAAAGATAGGGAAAAGCCTGGAAGGATCTCAATCTAAATTAGCAGAATGGAAGGAAAGAGTCTGCTGAGTGAGATGTATAATTAATATCAGGGTTATATGGCTGGGATGTGATGAAAACATCAGCATTCATTCATTCACTGTCTGACTGGGTGAATTCTCCAATTACAACTGGGACCTTATATAGACGTTTCAAAGCCAAAGGTATAAGCTTGAACTATTGAATAGTTGTGGCAGTACCGCTGGAATGAATTTCGACTAACAATCTCACCTATGGTGTCTTTTTTTTTTCTCTCTCTCTCTCTCTCTCTCTCTCTCTCTCTCTCTCTCTCTCTCTCTCTCTCTCTCTCTCTCTCTCTCTCTCTCTCTCTCTCTCTCTCTCTCTCTCTCTCTCTCTCTCTCTCTCTCTCTCTCTCTCTCTCTCTCTCTCTCTCTCTCTCTCTCTCTCTCTCTCTCTCTCTCTCTCTCTCTCTCTCTCTCTCTCTCTCTGAGATGAATAGGCGCTGTCACTGAGACTCTTGTAGCCTGTCAGCTTTTAAACAAACAGTCACTGAAAGGATCACTTTCACAGGAGAGGCCTCAGACTGTGGTGAGATCATTAGCCAGCCTCTCAGTCACTACACCTCCACTCACACCTGTCTATGTGGGAAGATTTATCCTACCACTAAAGCAGTATGGTGCAAATGTTACCTCACAAGCAGAACGAGCATATCTCACTCCTTTCCTCAGCAATGTTATCACAGGAGTCTAGTGAGAGTGCCTTCAGGAGCAGTAAGTATCCCAAACAAAAATAGCTAGTTGTATGATCGTGTTCATTCAGAGTCCATAAGACCTTTGAACTACAATGTATACTTATTTACAATGTCTACTCATTTAGGCCTGCCTATACACAGACTACGTGCTGCGCGTAGGGCTAGGAACTCAGTCGGTGTCTCAACTGACTGTTGAGAGATGGAAAAGTAGGCTGCAATTTCGAAATTTGGTAGTGCATCAGCAGTTTTCCACTTGTTATGTCAGTCATTGACAGTCACTCAATTAGCCCATGTCAGCAAAACATTTTTTGATTACTATGTAAGGTAGTCTAGCCACCCACATTAAAAAACACTACAGTTTACCATAGAATAGTACAGTACTTACTATAGAATTCTATAGTAAACTGTAGTATACTGTAGAATACTATACTACACACTGTAGTAACTCTCGATCATGTGTAGTACTTACTATAAAATGTTGTAGTATACTGTAGAATACTATAGTAAATACTACAGTATACTACAGACACAAAACACTACAGTAAATACCACAGTAATGTCTGCAAAAACACCACAGTCCTCAAAAATACTACAGTAATTACTATAGTATATACTACAGTTTGTATACTATAGTAAACTGTAAAATGTTTTGCCCGCAAGGTGGGCCCGCTGACCAAATCTGATTAAATAGTTTTTTTCCCTCATCAATCTACACACAATACCCCATAATGACAAAGCAAAAACAGGTTTTTAGACATTTTTGCAAATTTATATTAAAAAAACCCTGGAAATATCACATTTACATAATATTCAGACCCAGTGCTGCATAGATGGTTGTCCTTCTGGAAGGTTCTCCTATCTCCACAGAGGAACTCTGGAGCTCTGTCAGAGTGACCATCGGGTTCTTGATCACCTCCCTGACCCTGACCAAGGCCCTTCTGCCCCGATTGCTCAGTTTGGCCGGACGGCCAGCTGTAGGAAGAGTCTTGGTGGTTCCAAACTTCTTCCATTTAAGAATGATGGACGCCACTGTCTTCTTGGGGACCTTCAATGCTCCAGAAATGTTTTGGTACCCTTGCCTAGATCTGTGCCTCGACACAATCCTGTCTTGGAGCTCTATGGACAATTCCTTCAACCTCATGGTTTTTGCTCTGACATGCACTGTCATCTGTGGGACCTTATATAGACAGGTGTGTGCCTTTCCAAATAATGTCCAATCAATTGAATTGACCACAGGTGGAGTCCAATCAAGTTGTAGAAACATCTCCAGGATGATCAATGGAAACAGGATACACCTGAGCTCAATTTCGAGTTTCATAGCAAAGGGTCTGAATACATATGTAAATAAGGTATTTCAGTTTTTAATTTTTAATACATTTGCAAACATTTCTAAAAACCAGTTTTCGCTTTGTCATTATGGGGTATTGTGTGTAGATTGATGAAAAAAAGTATAATATTTAATCCATTTTAGAATAAGGCTATAACGTAACAAAATGTGGAAAAAGTCAAGGGGTCTGAATACTTTCCGAATGCACTGTAGGTCCACTTGATTTTAGTGATCTGACAGATTTGGATAGGGTTCAAATAGTCCCGTGTAGCTCAGTTGGTAGAGCATGGCACTTGCAACGCCAGGATTGTGGGTTCAATTCCCACGGGGGGCCAGTATGAAAATGTATGCACTCACTAACTGTAAGTCGCTCTGGATAAGAGCGTCTGCTAAATGACTAAAATTTAAATGTAAATAAGAGTTTCACCATGATGCTTTCACCTACCAAATGAGATCAGATCTGTAATCATGTTAAGCAAATGTCCAACCGACAAAAAAAAAGGGCCCTCAAAAAACAAGCTTGACTTTTGAGAGAAAGAATAGCTCTTAGCCCTCACTCTCTCTCTCTCGCTCTCTCTCTCTCTTTCTCTCTCTGTACCTGCAAAGATCTAGTCTCTCATGTCTTCCGTGTGTCTCTCCACACAATGGAGGAGAGTGCTTAGCCCCTGGCGCCTCTCCCCAGCTGAGAGCCACCTCTCTCCAGAGGACACAGGCAGCCGAGGAGAGGCAGGCAGGCAGGCAGGAGGAGAAACTGGCAGGGCTAAGAACTGATCCTGGCAGATAAAGAAGGAGATAGGAGGAGAGGAAAGGGAAGGAAAAGATAACTCAGCCAAAAGGCTACCTCCTCTGCCCAGTGTATGTCCTAACATGACTCAATAGTGCTACAACAGACACTGCTACTGGTAATAATACTACTGATACTAGTAATGATAATGGTGAATGATACACATATAAGGAGGAGGTATTGCAACTTTGTCTTTGAAATACAGTGCATTCAGAACGTTTTCAGACCCTTTTACTTTTTCCACATTCTGTTACGTTACAGCCTTACTCTAAAATGGATTAAATAGGTTTTTTCCCCTCATCAATCTACACACAATACCCCATAATGACAAAGCAAAAACAGGTTATTATTATTTTTTGCTAATTTATTAAAAATAAAAAACATAAATATCACATTTACATAAGTATTCAGACCCTTTACTCATTACATTGTTGAAGAACCTTTGGCAGTGATTACAGCCTCAAGTCTTCTTGGGTGTCACGCTACAAGCCGCTCCTGTGTTGTCTTGGCTGTGTGCTTAGGGTCGTTGTCCTGTTGGAAGGTGAACCTGCGCCCCAGTCTGAGGTCCTGAGTGCTCTGGAGCAGGTTTTCATCAAGGATCTCTCTGTACGTTGCTCCGTTCATCTTTCCCTCGATCCTGACTAGTCTCCCAGTCCCTGCCGCTGATAAACATCCCCACAGCATGATGCTGCCACCACCATGCTTCACCGTTGGCATTCAGGCCAAAGCGTTCAATCTTGGTTTCATCAGACCAGAGAATCTTGTTTCTCATGGTCTGAGAGTCCTTTAGGTGCCTTTTGGCAAACTCCAAGTGGGCTGTCATGCCTTTTACTGAGGAGTGTCTTCCGTCTGGCCACTCTACCATACAGACCTGATTGGTGGAGTGCTGCAGAGATGGTTGTCCTTCTGGAAGGTTCTCCCATCTCCACAGAGGAACTCTGGAGATCTGTCAGAGTGACCATCGGGTTCTTGATCACCTCCCTGACCAAGGCCCTTCTCCCCCGATTGCTCAGTTTGGCTGGGCGGCCAGCTCTAGGAAGAGTCTTGGTGGTTCCAAACTTCTTCCATTTAAGAATGAAGGAGGCCACTGTGTTCTTCGGGACCTTCAATTCTGCAGACATCTTTTGGTACCCTTGACACAATCCAGTCTTGGAGCTCTATAGACAATTCCTTCGACCTCATGGCTTGGTTTTTGCTCTGACATGCACTGTCAACTGTGGGACCTGATATAGACAGGTGTGTGCCTTTCCAAATCAAGTCCAATCAACTGAATCAAGTTATAGAAACATCTCAAGGATGATCAATGGAAACAGGATGCAACTCAATTTCGAGTCTCATAGCAAGGGCCTGAATACTTATGTATTTCAGTTTTTTATACATTTGCAAAAATCTACAAACCTGGGGTATTGCGTGCAGATTGATGAGGAACATTTTTTATTTAATCAATTTTAGAATAAGGCTGTAACGTAACACAATATGGAAAAAGTACTGAGGTCTGAATACTTTCCAAATGCACTGTATACTCTGAAGTATCTTAATCTAACGTAATCAAAATAGGTCATCACAAATCTCCCTATTCTGCCAACCTCAATTGTGTTCACAGCCAAAGAGCCCTAGTGTATACAGTTAACCAGGAATCAAATCAAATGGACCACAAACTTGTTTATATATCAGTCTGTTTAGGTTTGTACAGTATGTGTTGTTATGTACAGTGGCTTGCGAAAGTATTCACCCCCCTTGGCATTGTTCCTATTTTGTTGCCTTACAACCTGGAATTAAAATGGATTTTTGGGGGGTTTGTATCATTTGATTTACACAACATGCCTACCACTTTGAAGATGCAAAATATGTTTTATTGTGAAACAAACAAGAAATAAGACAAAAAAGCAGAAAACTTGAGCGTGCATAACTATTCACCCCCCCAAAGTGAATACTTTGTAGAGCCACCTTTTTCAACAATTACAGCTGCAAGTCTCTTGGGGTATGTCTCTATAAGCTTGGCACATCTAGCCACTGGGATTTTTGCCCATTCTTCAAGGCAAAACTGCTCCAGCTCCTTCAAGTTGGATGGGTTCCGCTGGTGTACAGCAATCTTTAAGTCATACCACAGATTCTCAATTGGATTGAGGTCTGGGCTTTGACTAGGCCATTCCAAGACATTTAAATGTTTCCCCTTAAACCACTCAAGTGTTGCTTTATCAGTATGCTTAGGGTCATTGTCCTGCTGGAAGGTGAACCTCCGTCCCAGTCTCAAAACTCTGGAAGACTGAAACAGGTTTCCCTCAAGGATTTCCCTGTATTTAGCGCCATCCATCATTCCTTCAATTCTGACCAGTTTCCCCACAGCATGATGCTGTCACCACCATGCTTCACTGTGGGGATGGTGTTCTCGGGGTGATGAGAGGTGTTGGGTTTGCGCCAGACATATTGTTTTTCTTAATGGCCAAAAAGCTCAATTTTAGTCTCATCTGACCAGAGTACCTTCTTCCATATGTTTGGGGAGTCTCCCACATGCCTTTTTTCATTAAGCAATGGCTTTTTTTCTGGTCACTCTTCCGTAAACCCCAGCTCTGTGGAGTGTACAGCTGAAAGTGGTCCTATGGACAGATACTCCAATCTCCGCTGTGGAGCTTTGCAGCTCCTTCAGGATTATCTTTGGTCTCTTTGTTGCCTCTCTGATTAATGCCCTCCTTGCCTGGTCCGTGAATTTTTGGTGGGTGGCCCTCTCTTGGCAGGTTTGTTGTGGTGCCATATTCTTTCAATTTTTTAATAATGGATTTAATGGTGCTCCGTGGGATGTTCAAAGTTTCAGATATTTTTTTATAACCCAACCCTGATCTGTACTTTTCCACAACTTTGTACCTGACCTGTTTGGAGAGCTGCTTGGTCTTCATGATGCCGCTGGCTTGGTGGTGCCCCTTGCTTAGTGGTATTGCAGACTCTGGGGCCTTTCAGAACAGGTGTATATATACTGAGATCATGTGACACTTAGATTGCACACAGGTGGACTTTATTTAACTAATTATGTGACTTCTGAAGGTAATTGGTTGCACCAGATCTTATTTAGGGGCTTCATAGCACCACGCACCACTTTTCCGTTATTTATATTTTATACTTTTTTGAAACAAGTTATTTTTTTCATTTCACTTCACCAATTTGGACTATTTTATGTATGTCCATTACATAAAATCCAAATAAAAATCAATTTAAATTACAGGTTGTAATGCAACAAAATAGGAAAAACGCCAAGGGGGATGAATACTTTTGCAAGGCACTGTATCAGTGAGGAAGAATGCTAGGCTGAGCCACCTAGTCAGGCCTCTGCTCCATGCTCCTGAGGGCAGCAGAGTGGAACAGCGGTTAGGGGAGAGATGGACTGCCCTCAGCCCTGGTGGGTCAACCAGGCCAGGGTAGGGTAGGCTACAGCTGGGGAACCCCAGTGACCCAGGACCTAGGACCTTGGCCAGCCTGTCGACCTGACTTGATTAACTACACATCCAGCTTCATGGATAATGTATGGAAGTGTTATACCTGGAGAGGGGCTCCGCTAATGCACCCCAGAGTGTCTTTCAGACAGGGTGGGGGAAAAAGTTTACGGACAGAAATATTACAGACAAGGCCACATCACATAGTCATTTACTGTAGGATTAATGTGTGTATTTATTACTGCTACCTGTGCTTTCTGTACCTATCAGGTGTGTGTTTCTGGTAGTATGTGTAATTCCAGCACTAGTATTTGTCCTGAGAAAGACCTTGTGTGGAATGAGGTCTCAGTGAGATGAGAGTGCTTACTTTTTTCTCTCTCGCGTGCTGCCGGGGGCTATGGCTGTATTAATGCAATGCCGGGGATCTTTGAAGTTGTGACTTTATGAGACAAAAGCTAATTTCCTTCCCTTTGTTCATTATCTGGACTGACTTCCAACCGAGTGGAGAACACGCTGTGCTAATTATTCCATTTATGAGTCGTCTCTAAAGTGCGTAATGGATTTCACTAGGCATTTCACAGGTGGTGTGGGAGTGCATAGAGAGAGTCATCTGTCTGGGAGATTCTCTGTCTGCCTGGGCCCTGACCCTGACTGACCAACAGGAATCCGCCCACACAAGTAGAAATCCACTTTTTCGAGATGAAAGACGATGGCCAGAACTTACACATGATGTTGCACAACGATTTAAGTCAGTAAGTCATCGTTTTAGTCAAAGTATGATATATTTGGGCTTGAAGTGACATCCGAACTGCCCACTTCGTGCAAATCCGTGTGAATGCGGTGTCTTTTGCTATGATAAGATGTACAAATTATTTTCAGCCTACGTTTTGTTTCAGGACTGGGTTTTATTTGAATGTTACAACCCACCAGCATGGCATTGTTTATTAATCAGAAACAGCTGCAAAATATACCTCTTTGTGGTTAAGATGAGCCAAACAGCCTTGTGTCCACTTGGCGCAAATTTAAATAGGGGGTACAAACGTACGTTTTTGCACCTCCACTTATTTTTTAACCGGAAAATTATCATAATCTATTGGATAATTTGTCAATTTTCATTTATTTCTTTGCTAGTCTGCATTTCAAATATTGTAATGTTTTACACATTTGAAAGTCTCTCAGCCTATCACACAATGTTATGCAAATGAGTTGCTGTATGTGAGGATACTGGGGCATGCTGAGGGAGACTTTTGGTGAGGCGGGTCAGTGCTGGGGCGCACTGTCTGTGTTCATCCAAATAAATGACAACTTTATTATTTTATGGGAAATCAGTGTCCTAGACTGTTTACACTAGTCAACAAACTACGTGCAAGTTTCAGTGTCCTTACAGGCTCGTTACAAATTGGTGACAGCAGTGGGATCAGCGTGTCAACTAGCTAACAGCAACTAGAGAGCTTGGCTAACTTTAGCTGGTTAGCTGCGTGGGAAAATGGAGGGAGAAGTCGAACAACCCGGGAACAGCAATCAACAACCACCGATCGACCAACAGCCGGTGGTGGATCAGCTTGGTGCCATGGACAGGCGGATTGACTGGCCGGTGTTCATGCCAGAATCTTTCAAGGGGAAAGAAGGCAAATGGACTGTTTCGATTGAACAATTTGAGTTAGCAGCGCAAGTGAATGGATGGCGCGCGGCAGATCGTTTGAACTTTCTCATGCTGTTGCTGATGGGAAATGCGCAGAGATTTTGTAGGACTTTACCTCAGGATACCAATAACGATTACAACAGTGTGAAAGTGGCTTTGCAGAGGCATATGCCATACCCAATCAGGAAGCAGTAACCTCAAATAACTGGTAGAGGAATTTGTGTTAAAGCTAGGCGTTCCTCACTCTATCCATAGCAACCAGGGGCAAAATGTTGTATCTACAACCCACAATCAGATGGTTTAGTGGAAAGAATGACTAGAACTCTGATCAACATGCTGTCACTTTTTGTTGATGACAATCAAATAAATTGGCATGAGATACTCCCTTATGTGATGATGGCATACAGGAATAGTGTTCAATCTTCCACGGGGTTCACACCATACAGGGTGCTGTCCGGTACCTAAATGACTTTACCGGTTGATGTGGTTATGGGAACACAACAAAATGAAGAGAAACAGTATGTTTCTCAGTATGTGCCAAAGTTGCAAGGGTATTTAAGCACTGTAAGGGAAGCTGTAAAGGGAAATCACCTAAAAGCCACAGGTAAACAACTAAAGCAATTATTTTATCTAAAGGTGACATCCCAGAGGTATGAGGAAAAACAATATGTGTTGCTTAGAGACTACCAGAGGAAAAATAGATTGTCACTGAAACTGAGAAAGAAATTCAAGGGTCCTTTCAAAATTGCAAAGAAACTGTCAGAGGTACTACAGTGTAATGGACCTTATCATGCCCAGGTACACTACAACAGCCACAAATCTTACTTTGGGGTTGTTTCAGAGTATGAGGTCACTGGCACGGGACAAGAGACTGAGTTGAGCACTGACTCATTTGTGCCTAGACAGACATACTACCCCTCAAGGAAACAGGGTTCTCAGAGGAAAAAGCAACCAATGTTGCCTAGGTTACCCTTCAGGAGAAGGGTGGGGGACATTGGGAGACTGTGGGGTCCAAGAGATGTTAATGTGTCAGCGGAACGGGAACTGGACACTGTCAGGACTGAAAGCTCAATCGAAGACACAGAGACTCATACCACGCAAACCGCCGTGAACACTGAGTTGCCCTGTGAACCTGCAAGAGAAAGTGTCTCCTTTGAGACGAGTCAAGCACCTGAGTCAATTGTAGCAGAAGATCACATGGGTCAGGGGGATAGACCCCAAATAACTATTAGGAGGCCTGTTTGGCAAAAGAGTTTTGTGTTGAACACGGTCAATGTATTCTGAATGTGTTTGGTTACTGTACACTTCTCAGAGTTTATTTTGTGTGTGTTTATCCAGGTTATTAAACACAGGGTGTGTTCAGTTTAACAAGGGGGTAATGCAATGTTTTACACATTCGAAAGTCTCTCAGCCTATCACACAATTTTATGCAAATGAGGTGCTGTATGTGAGGATACTGGGGCATGCTGAGGGAGACTTTTGGTGAGGCGTTTGTGCGGCGGGTCAGTGCTGGGGCGCACTGTCTGTGTTCATCCAAATAAATGACAACTTTATTATTTTATGGGAAATCAGTGTCCTAGACTGTTTACACTAGTCAACAAACTACGTGCGAGTTTCGGTGGCCTTACAGGCTTGTTACAATATATATATCTGACCATTTTATAAATCATTTAATTGCATGATATGGTAGCATTTTGCAAACCCACTCCACCCATCGCCCCAAGATGAATGGTTTTGATCACAAAAGTTTTGCTTCACTACATGCTCCACTGTTTTGATTGGTGTAATGTTAGCTAGAAACCACTAGAAAATTCAAGGAACTTATAGTTACATGTCATTTGTGGCATGCATGATCATGAGGAAAGTCACTGTACCCTATCATTTCACTTCCCCTGTGAGAACCATGAGCACAGGCTGACTTGGCTTTGCTATACCGCAGCTGAAGCCTGCCAGTAGCCTACCCACCAAAGGTTGCACTGTGTCATTTACATTTACGTCATTTAGCAGATGCTCTTATCCAGAGCGACTTACAGTTAGTGAGTGCATACATTATTTTTTGTTTTTTTTCATAGTGGCCCCCTGTGGGAATCGAACCCACAACCCTGGCGTTGCAAACGCCATGCTCTACCAACTGAGCTACATCCCTGCCGGCCATTCCCTCCCCTACCCTGGACGACGCTGGGCCAATTGTGCGCCGCCCCATGGGTCTCCCGGTCGCGGCCGGCTACGGCAGTGTCCATTACAATATAGAAACATGCATATCAGCTATCTTTCAATAGTTATCCATATTACCAGAGCTTCATCTTATTCTTTCTAACTATTTCTATAGCAGATTCACGGCCGCAATTTATGAAAGATGCCAAAACTTTGGAGATAACAATAGATGGCGAAGTCAAAGGCCAGTGGTTTCCATCTGTGGTGAAGTTTTCCCTAAATCAATGCTTATGACAAATCCAGCTCCAGAATCAGCCATAGAGCCAACTGGCTAATCTTTTGAATACGGTGTGGTTAAAAAAAGAAACAGCAACAACAGACAACATTAACTAGCCAGAAAAGGTTAGCAAGATAGCTAGCTTGCTAGATAGATAGATAAGGTTAGCATGCTGTCAGTGCCCTATTTATTGATGTTTATCAACTCCATGTGGAAATTCCAACACCCAATTTGTGAATATGTATAATTAGCCTTCGCTAATTGTACATAAATGTGCATTTCCTCTTTAGGACAGGAAATAACATCGAAATAGTGGCGGCACTTCCTCTGGATCTGGAAATCTGTTCAGTCCTGGCAGAGAATGTTGTCTATGGATTTGAGAAGGGTTACATTTTCCTAGCCTCAGCTGTATACCAAAATAAGTGGCAGGGACCCTGTTTGTTTTTCAAATCCCAGAATGTAGTTTCACATGAGGAGATGGAGTCTTGCTCCGTCCAATTCAGTTCCATTCGCATTGTGTTGAGGGAACAGGAAGTACTAACTGACCACTTTATCACTAATCAAAAGGCCTTAATGAGGTTCTTGTTTTTTATCCATCTGTTTGCTGTTCCGGCTCCAATAAACTAGCAATAAATGAGCTTGAAACAAACAATTTTTAGATGTTTGAATATGGGAGCATGTTTTAGTGAGTTTATCTTTGCAGAATTAGTTTTGTATTAGCCTCGACTCCATCCGTTCTAGGTTTATGCAGAAACTAGAATCGCAGTGTGAGGTCTGGCAGCGCGAGACTAGGTTTGTGTAAGTGAATGATGCAAAACAACTCACAGTGAGTGATGTTCTTGCAAATATTTCTTATAAACACTTAAGATCAAAACACTTTTATGCTCATTAAGGTTCAAACTCATATGCTAAGTTTGAGTAGAACATATACACGTAACTACCAAAATAAAGGAAAGACTGAGTAAATTAGGGTTCTGGCAGCTCTATTATGGTGTGGTGTGCCTTTTCCTGGCATGGTTTAAAGAACAAGGTTTAGAGGGCAAGGTAAACGCCAATAAATACACAGCCATTCTGAGTGATCACCTTCAACCTGTGGTGAATCGTTTCTATCCTGATGGGAGTGGTCTCTTCCAGGATGACAATGCCCCCATCCACAGGGCACAAGTGGTCACTGAATGGTTTGATGAGCATGAAAACGATTTAAACCATATGCCATGGCCGTCTCAGTCACCAGATCTCAACCCAATTTAACCTGAGACAGCGTTTTCCACCACCATCAACAAAACACCAAAATATTAAATTTCTCATGGAAGAATGGTGTTGCATCTCTCCAATAGAGTTCCAGATACTTGTAGAATCTATGCCAACGCACAGTGAAGATGTTCTGGCAGCTCGTGGTGGCCCAACGCCCTATTAAAACACTTTATGTTGGAATTTCCTTTATTTTGGAAGTTACTTGTAGTAATGTATGAATACATGCCCTGAGCCAGTGGAAGTCAACCAATTGCAACCTGTAACATAATGGGATTGGCAGAATATGAGGGAAATGGCTACAACATTCCATCTTCAAAAGAGCGTGTGTCAAACTGTCACTCATAGGTACCACCACCTGAATGATCCCAGAAGATATGTAACCTCCTGTAGCACAGAGATGAACCTGCCAGTGGGTAGGATATAGGCTAAAACTAAAGAGCTAGAGAGATAATACAGGTGATACAGGAGAAACCAACCAACCCCCCCCTCTCTCTCTCTCTCTCTCTCTCTCCCCTCTTGCTTTGCTTGGGCTCATTTCATTCTGTGTGTAGCAGCCTCCTGGCAGGCAGGTCAAGGTTTACCCTACCATCGCACACCATTTCCCCCATGCACTGCCTGAGGGAGGAACACTGGAGGCCCGAGGCAAGGGCAAGCCCAAACAGCTCACACAACCTCCAACCATACTTACAGGATGGTAATGCAGATGAGAGAGACGTGAACAGCTAGGAGTATCTATAGTTCTATTTTCTTTCTTTCTCTCCATTCCTCCATCAGATTATATATTTCCAGCAGTGATTTCCTGTCACTAGTAGGGTATATTTCTATTAACAGACACGTTACAATAAAGGAGCTACTCATTTGTTCCCTGTAGTGTAAGTGTTCATTTTGTGAGTCTAATACTAACCCTGACTAGGAGCTAGTGCTGGATTTTTAGCTGTAAATGGAAAAGGCCTGTGGGCTTTTCATTTTCTGGGCCCAGACGTTCCCTTCATGGTGTCGGAGCCCTTGTGTTCACAGAGTTCATGTTTGGCCGCGGGGCTTTATTTTTTTATTTTTTTTTATCTCATAGCTTAGACTAGCAGGGCTTCGACTCCCAGAGGAACCACTGCGTAGCAACAGCAGAGATCAACAAAGTAAGTTTGTTTACGTTGGCTGTGTCCGCATGTTGTCGACTTATACATTTCTCCCAGTCTCCCTCTTCCTGCCTCTCCTTGCCCAAGGGGAGTGGAGACCTCTAATTGGATCGTGTCCTAATTGAGCCTAATACTGGAGCTAACCGGAGCTGGGCCCCACGGCCAATGAAGAGAGAGACAATCAAAACTAAGCACTAAAACTTTGACTTCGTGTAGTTTGTGTGTGTGTGTGTTTCTGTGCGTGTGCTGTGTCTGTGTGTGTGTGCGTTCTTCCCACTGTAACAAAACATCTCAAAGAAACAGTGCTGTTTACTCATGGCTTGTGAGTTTATTGTCTCAGTTTCTAATCCATGTTTTAAATAGAGAGTGTCTGGGCTTGAATCCTATTCAACTGGTTTGAACACATTCATTTCAGAAGAATGACAGCAACAACAACAAAAAAGTTATCTTCAGAGTTACAAGTCTATGTAATCAAATATCTACATTGTCCTCTCGTAACTTTTCATAAAATACATGCCCTTTTTATTAACAGATGGATTCTTAAATATCTTTTCACCCCTTTTTCCATCTCACACACAAAAGGCCAATTCGATGGATATAAAATGAAACACACAGAGCAGATGCTGCAGTTTGAACGGCCGCAGATGCAACAGAGAGATGGAAATGGAGCGGTGCTTTCATTGTGCTGGAGGGCCCGGAGGAGAAATGACTACTCTCTCCCCTCCAGCTAGGATCTGGAAAACAAGGCTGTGTTTATCTGTGAATACCTTATTTTAAAAAGGAATTGTCTCTTTCAGGTCAGAAATGAAGATGTGTTTTGCTGAATGCTTAAATACACTCAATGGCCACACATCAGTGACCAACCGCGCGACCTTATCTGATCCATTTTCTCTTCATCTACCTGTTTGATCATTTCTTTCTTATTCCACTCTGATCTCTGGTGATTATTTCATGTGTAGCCATGTTTTTGGATTGGGGTCTTTCCCAAGGACATGATGGATGGCAGTATTCTTTCTGGTGTTGAACTAACAACCTTCTGGGCACAACACTCTATGCCCCAACAGGCCTCCATACGTACAGCTTTTTGTAGTCAGGATGATAAAGCGGGGAAATCAGGTATTTTGGCTACATTGTATAGGCCTACCAAATAGGCCTACCAAGGGAGAGATGCATATTTAGAGCTTGAGATTGAGCTTGAGCTTGAGCTTGAGCTTCCTCACTTGGTGATTGGTGATACCACAACCATTGTTGTCCATCTCCATCATTGTGGTCGTCCTCCATCTTTGTGGTCGTCCTCCATCTTTGTGGTGGTCGTTCTACATCACAATGGGGCCTGATCAGTTCCAGTCCACCTCTCAGCTCTATAGTTTCATCCCCATTAGAGTAGTGGTGAGAGGAGCTGGGATCAGTAAGACAGAGCCTCCAGATTGTTGATAGGCGGTGCCTTTCCAAGGAGTTGCCTTAGCGGCAGCCCTGCAGGGCCCAGCCCAACGCTGCTCAGCGCCGTGGGTAGCCACCAGGGGGGGTTGGGGTCTGGATGAAGACGAGACACTCCAGGTGGGCTGGGCTGCACCCCCCACTATTCCCCCCGGCATTCTGTGATGTCTTTAGATCGGAGAACGGAGGACGGTTCCAGAACAAACACAGCCTTCCAAAGCTCCAGCCCTAAGGATGTAGCTCGAAGGCCCAAGCCCGATTGGAGGATTGGAAACACATGAAAGACAGAAGGAAAAGAAAGAAAGACAGAGTGATAGAGAAGAAAATGTGCACTTGGTTTCTCTTATATAACTCAGTTAGATAATGATGTTGAGTTGATTTCATTTATATATTTGATTGGACACATTTCTCCAAACCGTGACTTACATACCCAAATAGCATCCTGTATGTACAGTATACCGGTATGTTGATGTGAGTGTGTTAATGTTATTGACTGAGAAGCCCTGCAGCTCTAGCTCTCTAGAGTGTTGACAGTGTTAGACACATGGTCAGTATGTCCATACCTCAGAGGGGAGTGAACAGTCAGTGTGTCCCCCACTGCAGTCTGGAGCTGCCCTGCCCTGTGAGCTGTGAGTGGGGCCTGCATGGTTGCAACCTGCAGCCGGGGTCCTCTGGGGCCTCTCGTCACCCCCATGTCTCGGAGGTGAGAGGGTGGGTGATAATTGAACGCTCTCTGGCACTTCTAACAAATGTATTGAAAAAGGGGAATCGAAAAACCTGTTAATGAGATTTCTCTCCCCGGGCAGCGCTCCGGGTTATTATTCTTATAATTTTCTTAATCTAATGAGTTACTCAAAGTTTATTTTCAAACGTGTTTCTCGCACTCGCCTCGCACCTGTTTTCTTCTGAAATTTATTAGATTCTATTTTTCAACCGCTTACGAACTTTATTAATAAACAGATTTAGGATGCATTAGTGGGTCACCTGTTCTAGGTTTTTAGACTTGTGCATCAAGATCCACTCACTAATTCAACTGAAAAATGTAGACAATAAATGATAGAATTCAATATTGTATTTTAATAATGCCCAGTGTGTGCAGTATGTCTTTTTGAGATACGAATCCCTAAAGGTGATTTAATTTGTATTTTTGAAACATAGCCTACAGTCGTGGTCAAAAGTATTGGTCTTCACAAAGTTCGCTGCTTCAGTGTTATGAGATATTTTTGTCAGATGTTACTATGGTATACTGAAGTATAATTACAAGCATTCCATAAGTGTCAAATTGCTTTTATTGACAATTACATTAAGTTTATGCAAAGAGTCAATATTTGCAGTGTTGACCCTTCTTTTTCAAGACCTCTGCAATCCGCCCTGGCATGCTATCAATTAACTTCTGGGCCACATCCTGACTGATGGCAGCCCATTCTTGCATAATCAATGCTTGGAGTTTGTCAGAATTTGTGGGGTTTTGTTTGTCCATCCGCCTCTTGAGGATCGACCACAAGTTCTCAATGGGATTAAGGTCTGGGGAGTTTCCTGGCCATGGACCCAAAATGTCGATGTTTTGTTCCCCGAGCCACTTGGTTATCACTTTTGCCTTATGGCAAGGTGCTCCATCATGCTGGAAAAGGCATTAGTCGTCACCAAACTGTTCTTGGATGGTTGGGAAAGGTTGCTCTTGGAGGATGTGTTGGTACCATTCTTTATTCATGGCTGTGTTCTTAGGCAAAATTGTGAGTGAGCCCACTCCCTTGGCTGAGAAGCAACCCCACACATGAATGGTCTCAGGATGATTTACTGTTGGCATGACACAGGACTGATGGTAGCGCTCACCATGTCTTCTCCGGACAAGGTGTTTTCCGGATGCCCCAAACAATCGGAAAGGGGATTCATCAGAGAAAATGACTTTACCCCAGTCCTCAGCAGTCCAATCCCTGTACCTTTTGCAGAATATCAGCCTGTCCCTGATTTTTTCCTGGAGAGAAGTGGCTTCTTTGCTGCCCTTCTTGACACCAGGCCATCCTCCAAAAGTCTTCACCTCACTGTGCGTGCAGATGCACTCACACCTGCCTGCTGCCATTCCTGAGCAAGCTCTGCACTGGTGGTGCCCCGATCCCGCAGCGGAATCAACTTTAGGAGACTGTCCTGGCGCTTGCTGGACTTTCTTGGGTGCCCTGACGCCTTCTTCACAACAGTTGAACCTCTCTCCTTGAAGTTCTTGATGATCCGAAAAATTGTTGATTTAGGTGCAATCTTACTAGCAGCAATATCCTTGCCTGTGAAGCCCTTTTTGTGCAAAGCAATGATGATGGCACGTGTTTCCTTGCAGGTAACCATGGTTAACAGAGGAAGAACAATGATTTCAAGCACCACCCTCCTTTTAAAGCTTCCAGTCTGTTATTCTAACTCAATCAGCATGACAGTGTGATCTCCAGCCTTGTCCTCGTCAACACTCTCACCTGTGTTAACGAGAGAATCACTGACATGATGGCAGCTGGCCCTTTTGTGGCAGGGCTGAAATGCAGTGGAAATGTTTTGGGGGGATTACGTTCATTTTCATGGCAAAGAGGGACTTTGCAATTAATTGCAATTCATCTGATCACTCTTCATGACATTCTGGAGTATATGCAAATTGCCATCATCAAAACTGAGGCAGCAGACTTAGTGAAAATTAGTATTTGTGTCATTCTCAAAACTTTTGACCACGACTGTATATTCAAAGGTACACTACATGACCAAAAGTATCTGGACACCTGCTCGTCGAACATCTCATTCCAAAATCATGGACATTAATATGGAGTTAGTCCCCCTTTTGCTGCTCTAACAGCCTCCACTCTTCTGGGAAGGCTTTCCACTAGATGTTGAAACATTGCTGTGGGGACTTGCTTCCATTCATCCACAAGAGCATTAGTGAGGTTGGACACTGATGTTGGGCGATTAGGCCTGGCTCGCAGTCGGCGTTCCAATTCATCCCAAAGGTGTTCGATGGGGTTGAGGTCAGGGCTCTGTGCAGGCCAGTCAAGTTCTTCCACACCAATCTTGACAAACCATTTCTGTATGGATCTCGCTTTGTGCACGGTTTTTACGTGCTACGCGCTTCAACACTCGGCAGTCCCATTCTGTGAGCTTGTGTGGCCTACCACTATGCAGCTGAGCCATTGTTGCTCCTAGACATTTCCACTTCACAATAACAGCACTTACATTTGACCGGGGCAGCTCTAGTAGGGCAGAAATTTGACAAACTGACTTGTTGGAAAGGTGGCATCCTGTGACGGTCCCACGTTGAAAGTCACTGAGCTCTTCAGTAAGGCCATTCTACTGCCAATGTTTGTCTATGGAGATTGCATGGCTGTGTGCTCGTCAGCAATGGGTGTGGATGAAATAGCCGAATCCACTAATTTGAAGGGTTGTCCACATACTTTTGTATATATAGTGTATGCATGGCATCCTGGCTAGGCTTGAAAATGGCCGCTCCTCTCCCTTCCAGTAGTTTCTACCCTCTATGGACTGTGAAGAGTTAGCCTGCCCTACATGGCTGTTGGGCTGCAGGGAGGGGACAGCCTCAGGGGATCTAGTTTCATTAAGGACACCGCCCCGGGCACTTCTCTGTCCCACCGCTTTCTGTGGAGTTCTCTGTCCCACCTCTTCCTGTGGCACTGACCTCCTTTTCACCCCTGGGCCCGGTTTACAGCCTCCCTCCACCGCCTCTCTCTCTCTCTCTCCCTCTCTCTCTCTCTCTCTCTCTCTCTCTCTCTCAATTCAATTCAATTCAAGGGGCTTTATTGGCATGGGAAACGTATGTTTACATTGCCAAAGCAAGTGAAATAGATAATAAACAAAAGTGAAATAAACAATAATGTGTTGAGTGATTTTAAAGGAGTCAGGCACAGGAGAGTAAATCACAGAATAAAAGGTTCATTCCGAAAACATAGCGGTACGCAGCAATGTGTCAAACACTCCAGTGCGGAAATCAGGCGCACTGGAAACAACAAGGCACACGGGTGAAAGATACAAAATACAAAGAGCTCCACCGAGCTAATCTAACCTCCACAATAAACAATCACACACAAAGACAAGGGGCAGAGGGAACACTTATACAGGTACTGATGAGGGGATATGAACCAGGTGTCTGTAATAAACAAGACAAAGCAAATGGAATGATGAGAAGAGGAGCGGCAGTGGCTAGAAGACTGGTGATGATGAATGCCGAAGCCTGCCCGAACAAGGAGAGGAGGCAGCTTCGGAGGAAGTCGTGACAAATAAAAAATGAACAGTAAACATTACACAAAAGTTCCAAAAGAATAAAGACATTTAAAATACAGTGTTGTAATGATGTGCAAATAGTTCAACTACAAAAGGGAAAATAAATAAATATGGGTTGTATTTACAATGGTGTTCGTTCTTCACTGGTTGCCCTTTTCTTGTGGCAACAGGTCACACATCTTGCTGCTGTGATTGCCTCTCTCCCCTTCTCAAGCCCCCGAGGGTGGTCATGTGACTCACATGACGCCTGACCTGTCGGCCTCCTTCCTCAGAACCCTTCCACCCAGAGCCAAGTATTTAGAGAGTTGGGACACTGAGGTTTCTGCATTACGTGCATTTACATGACACTACAACATTCTATGGCAGGCATGTTAGCTCTCCATTAACATTACATGAGGAATATTTAAACAATGCTATGTAACTGAATGTAAAAAATGTTTTTGGGCCTAACTCTCTAAATATATGGCTCTGCTTCCTCCCCACCTCTACCCCTCCCTTCCCTCCACTACCTCTCTGTTGTGCAGGAGACCATTATGTAGAGTCAGGGAAAACTTGAAGGTCATCTGTGCCCTCCAAAATGGAGCCCACGTCCTTGGGCTGTCAAGGAAAGGGTTTGCGGCAGGGCTGACAATGTGTCAAAACACTATGTCAGAAATGATCAACCCCTGTAGCCTACGTAGAGTCATCATCATCATCATAATACAACATCATAGATAACCACAAGTGGAATAAAATGTAACATTATTCACATAGCCACCACTTTCAGGCTTGTCACAGGGACCAAATTACTGAGTGAAAGCACCTGCCATGTTTGTACCTTTTACTGAGCACAAGTAGATGATTTCTGTTTGAATGGACAGGATAATACTGGGTAATAGAGTACCACAGTATGAGTCATAATACCCATAAAACCTAGCGGTCAAACAGGGAAATGGTTCCAATAATTTTTCCACCATTCATTTTTCCCATAGGTTTTTTAGAAACACTTAAAATAAGGGCTGTGTTTTTCGTGACGTTTCTTGGGATGACGTTCTGATAACCATGTAAATCTCTCTAGGACAAGGTGACTTTTATCAATATATTTGCCTATATTTACCCCCCAAAAATGAAATGATAATTAACTGCTAATGTGACTATCATAAAGAACTACAAATGCCATGATGATCTGGACGAGGCTGCCGAATCGAGGCAAAGGTAAGAATCTCTGGATTAACTATCTAATGTTAGCTAAATGTATACTGAACAAATATATAAACGCAACATGCAACAATTTCAAATAGTCTACTGAGTTACAGTTCGTACAGTATAAGGAAATCAGTCAATTGAAATACATTCATTAGGCCCTAATCTATGGATTTCACCTGACTGGGATACAGATATGCATCTGTTGATCACAGATACCTTAAAAAAAAGGTAGGGGTGTGGATCAGAAAACCAGTCAGTATCTGGTGTGACCACCATTTGCCTCATGCAGCGCGACACATCTCCTTCGCATGGAGTTGATCATGCTGTTGATTGTGGCCTGTGGAATGTTGTCCCACTCCTTTTCGATGGCTGTGCAAAGTTGCTGGATATTGGCCGGAACTGGAACACGCTGTCATACACGTTGATCCAGAGCATCTCAAACATGCTCAATGGGTAACATGTCTTTGTATTTGTTTATTTGTATTTATTAAGGATCTCCATTAGCTGCTGCCAAGGCAGCAGCTACTCTTCCTGGGGTCCAGCAACATTAAGGCAGTTACAATTTAAAATATTACATTACATTACATTTCATAACACTTTTCACAACACATTGTGTTCCCTCAGTCCACTACTCTACTATCACATATCTACAATACAACATCCATGTGTACGTGTGTGTAGAGTGCGTGTCTTATCATGTGTATGTGTGTCTGTGCCTATGTGTGTCTGTCTCTTCACAGTCCCCGCTGTTCCATAAGGGGTATTTTTATCTGTTCTTTTAAATCTGATTCTACTGCTTGCATCAGTTACCTGATGTGGAATAGAGTTCCATGTAGCCATGGCTCTATGTACTATGCGCCTCCCATAGTCCGTTCTTGACTCCAAGCAGTTTAGTCACCTCAACTTGCTCAATTTCCACATTATTTAATACAATATTTAGTTGAGGTTCAGTGTTTAGTGAATTAAATACAATGCCTTTAGTTTTTGAAATATTTAGGACTAACTTATTCCTTGACACCCATTTTGAAACTAACTGCAGCTCTTTGTTAAGTGTTGCAGTGATTTCACTCGCCGTAGTAGCTGACGTGTATAGTGTTGAGTCATCCTAATACATAGACACACTGGCTTTATTCAAGGCCAGTGGCATGTCATTAGTAAAGATTGAAAAAAGTAAGGGGCCTAGACAGCTGCCCTGGTGTCAAGACTTCCTCCGAAGCTGCCACATCTCCTTGTTCGGGCAGGCTTCGGCGTCCGTCGTCACCGGCCTTCTAGCCACTGCCGCTCCTCATCTCATCATTCCATTTGTTTTGTCTTGTTTATTACAGACACCTGGTTCATATCCCCTCATCAGTACCTGTATAAATGTTCCCTCTGCCCCCTTGTCTTTGTGTGTGATTGTTTATTGTGAGGTTAGTGAAGCTCGGTGGAGCTGTGGCATTGTGTTGTGTGACAAAACTGCTCATTTTAGAGTGGCCTTTTATTGTCCCCAGCACAAAGTGCACCTGCGTAATGATCATACTGTTTAATCAGCTTCTTGATATGCCACACATGTCAGGTGGATGGATTATCTTGGCAAAGGAGAAATGCTCACTAACAGGGATGTAAACAAATTTGTGCACAACATTTAAGAGAAATACGCTTTTTGTGCGTGGAACATGGACATGAAAATGGAACATTTCTGGGATCTTTTATTTCAGCTCATGAAACATGTTGCGTTTATATTTTTGTTCAGTGTAGTAATGAATACATAGGCAAAATGTATTTTAATGGATAATTCTGTGAACTGTCTTTTGCAAGTTTAAAATTTACATTTTACATTTTACATTTTAATCATTTAGCAGACGCTCTTATCCAGAGCGACTTACAGTTAGTGAGTGCATACATTTTTCATACTGTCTCTATTACCAATGCCAAACAACCGACATCCTAAGCTGAAGTACCTCCAACAGATATCAAAAACCATTAAATTACAAAGATCAGACGTTATTGATCCCAACTGTCCTTTTGATCCCATTCCATAGCAATATCAATAACAATATCCAAAGTCAAAGAAGTAAATGAGAGTTTAAAAGGAATTTTGAAGCACTCAAAGTTTCCTGCTTTTCCCTTAATTGGCACTAGGCTTAAAGTGAGTCTAACTCATGCTTTGAATAAATTGCATAATACAATTAATTTGGTGAGGGTCCTGAATCTTCATACACAAACCTCACATTGAAACCATAACATGCTCACAGTAGCCAACAGTTACATTTCATAATTCATTTCTGCATAAACATGACGATGTCAAGTTAATGGTGAGTGACATACAATAATGTAAGGCTTTTCATCGTAGTTACTAGCTAATCAGTCAATTTTTCAGTCTTAAATCAACATGATTCCATTTCATACCAAATTTCTTGGATACAAAATATAATTTGATTCCAACGATTCTGAGAGTAAATAGAGCTGAATATATTGATAAGTCACATTGTCCGAGAGAGATTTACATGGTTATCAAAACATCACGCCAGGGTAAGCCTAGACGAAACACAGCCCTTACTTTAAGTGTTTCTAAAATCCCCTATGGGAAAAATGAATGGTGGAAAAACGATTGGAATAATTTCCCTGTTTGACCGCTAGGTTTTATGGTTATTATGATACCACCACTGTGGGGCTCTATACTGTCGCCTAGATCCCTCTCATCCCTCTCCTCCTCCCTCTCCTCTCCTCCTCCCCAAACCATTCCAGCAGTCGTTTCCTCCCTGCTGAGGTTCATTATGACCTAAAGAAATGCAGCAAACCGAAGACCACCGGCAGATATGTCGCCAGAGTGATCTAAGATCTCCACTGGGAGAGTTAATGATTGATCAAGAAAACATTACTGTGTACTTTAGGCGTTATAGACTGGTGCCTGAAGTATGTCGCCAAATATCAATAAAAATCCCCTTTGTCTTTTAATTAAAGTGCCAAGCCTGCTCATTGTTGTTGATCTTGTATTTGAAAGCTTGACTGTGGGAAATCATGTTTTCTTTGTCTTTCCTGTGTCCATCAGCTATTGGTGATGGCAGTATTGGAAAGTACACTTAGTCAAATTCTGAGAAGATGCAAGAGCCCAGCAATTAGATTCCACACCGAACATACAACCCCCTGCAGATTTACGGTCCCAGTTTGTATATCTTTGTGTTGCTAAGCCCCATTATGATGCCTTCGTCTCATGGTATCCAACCCCCACCCCATCCGTCTCTGTGTATCCCCTCAGGCTACTCTCTCTGTGTGACAGGGCTACTGAACCAAGAGGGCATTGTTTTTCTCCACTCAGTTTTTCCATACACACATACAGGTGTAGGTTCTTCATTTGATCACCCTGTTACAGGAGAACTTTCCTGCAATCCAGGAAATGTAAAACTTGTAGTGTATTTGAGGTTAAAAATGCTTCTGAAGTTTCCACTTAGACATTTCAGACTTGATTTTTCCTTATGAAAAATGTATCAACCCCTACAAAAATTTCCATAAATTACAATCCACATAATAATTCACATTTCCTGCTGTAGCAACCTTGCTCAAATTAAGATCCTTCATCTGTACAGTCAGACCCAAATTATTGGCACCCTTGATAAAGATGAGCAAAAATGACTATAAAATAAATAATACAAATTCTGAGCTTTATTATATGCTCCAATTATTATCATTTGTATATTCTGTACTAATACAATTGCTCAGACAAATAGTTTTTGTTTAACAAGTAATATATTTTTTGTCTCTCAAAAAGAAAGGGGTCAAAATGATTGGCACCCCTGTTTTCAAAAATCTAATACATTTTATTGGTCGTATACACATATTTAGCAGATGTTATTGCAGGTGTAGCGAAATGCTTGTGTGCTAACAATTCACAACAATAGACACAAATATAAAAGTAAAAGAATGGAATTAAGAAATATATAAATATTAGGATGAGCAATATCGGAGTGGGATTGACTAGAATACAGTAGAATATGAAATGAGTAAAACAGTATGTAAACATTATTAAAGTGACCAGTGTTAATTTTTTTAAGTGACCATTGATTCCATATCTATGTACATAGGGCAGCAGCCTCTAAGGTGCAGGGTTGAGTAAACGGGTGGTAGCCGGCTAGTGACAGTGACTAAGTTCAGGGCAGGGTACTGGGTGGAGGCCGGCTAGTGATGGCTATTTAACCATTTAATGGCCTTGAGATATAAGCTGTTTTTCAGTCTCTCGGTCCCAGTTTTGATGCACTTGTACTGACCTTGCCTTTTGGATGATAGCGGGGTGAACATGCCGTGGCTTGGGTGGTTGATGTCCTTGATGATATTTTTGTCCTTCCTGTCACATCGGGTGCTGTAGGTGTCCTGGAGGGCAGGCAGTGTGCCCCTGGTGATGAGTTGGGCAGACCGCACCACCCTCTGGAGAGCCCTGCGGTTGCGGGCGGTGCAGTTGCCGTACCAGGCGGTGATACAGCCCAACAGGATGCTCTCAATTGTGCATCTGTAAATGTTTGTGAGGGTCTTAGGGGCCAAGTCGAATTTCTTCAGCCTCCAGAGGTTGAAGAGGCGCTGTTGTGCCTTCTTCACCACACTGTCTGTGTGGGTGGACCATTTCAGATTGTCAGTGATGTGTACGCAAATAAGCTTTTCACCTTCTCCACTGCGGTCGATGTGGATGAGGGCGTGCTCCCTCTGCTCTCCTGAAGTCCCTGATCAGCCCCTTCATTTTGTTGACGTTGAGGGAGAGGTTATTTTCCTGGCACCACTCTGCCATGGCCCTGAGCACCTCCTTGTAGGCTGTCTCGTCATTGTTGGTAATCAGGCCTACTACTGTTGTGTCTTCTGCAAACTTGATGATTGAGTTGGAGGTGTGCGTGGCCACGCAGTCATTTGTGAACAGGGAGTACAGGAGGGGACTGAGCACGCGTAGTGGAGGTGTTGTTTCCTACCTTCACCACCTGGGGGCGGCCCGTCAGGAAGTCCAGGACCCAGTTGCACAGGGTGGGGTTCAGACCCAGTGCCCCAAGCTTAATAATGAGCTTGGAGGGCTTGGAGGGTACTATGGTGTTGAAGGCTGAGCTGTAGATGAACAGCATTCTTACATAGGTATTCCTCTTGTCCAGATGGGATTGTGTAGTGCAATGGCGATTGCATCGTCTGTGGATCTATTGGGGCAGTATGCGAATTGAAGTGGGTCTAGGGTGTCAGGTAAGGTGGAGGTGATATGATCCTTAACCAGCCTCTCAAAGCACTTCATGATGACAGAAGCGAGTGCTACGGGGCGATAGTCATTTAGTTCAGTTACCTTTGCCTTTTTGGGTACAGGAACAATGGTGGACATCTTGAAGCATGTGTGGATAGCAGACTGGTATAGGGAGAGATTGAATATGTATGTAAACACTCCCGCCAGCTGGTCTGCGCATGCTCTGAGGACCCAGCTAGGGATGCTGTCTGGGCCGGCAGCCTTGCGAGGGTTAAACCGCTTAAATGTCTTACTCACGTCGGCCATGGAGAACGAGAGCCCACAGTCCTTGGGAGCGGGCCGCGTCAGTGGCACTGTGTTATCCTCAAAGGGGGCGAAGAAGGTGTTTAGCTTGTCCGGGAGCAAGACATCTGTGTTTCCCTTTGTAATCCGTGATTGTCTGGAGTCCCTGCCACATACGTCTTGTGTCTTAGCCGTTGAATTGTGAATCCACTTTGTCTCTGTACTGACGTTTTGCCTGTTTGATTGCTTTACGGAGGGCAAACTGCACTGTTTGTATTCAACCATATTCCCAGTCACCTTGCCGTGGTTAAATATAGTGGTTCGCGCTTTCAGTTTTGCCTGAATGTTGCCATCTATCCACGGTTTTTGGTTTGGGTAGGTTTTAATAGTCACAGTGGGAACAACATCCCCTATACACTTCCTGATTAACTCAGTCATCATGTCAGTGTATACATCAATGTTATTCTCAGAGGCAACCCGGAACATATCCCAGTCCATGTGATCAAAACAATCTTGAAGCATGGATTCTGATTGGTCAGTCCAGCGTTGAATAGACCTTAGCACGGGTACTTCCTGTTTGAGTTTCTGCCTATAGGAAGGGAGGAGCAGAATGTAGTCGCGATCTGATTTGAAGATGGGAGGGCGGGGGAGGGCCTTGTAGCCATCCCGGAAGGGAGAGTAACAATGGTTGAGTGTCTTTGAAACGCGAATACTACAGGCAACGTGTTGATAGAACTTCGGTAGCGTTGTCCTTAAATGTGCATTGTTAAAGACCCCAGCTACAATAAATGCGGCCTCAGGATATGTGGTTTCTACACAGGATGTAAGCCCAGTGTAGTTCCCTGAGGGCCTTCGCGGTATCGGCTTGAGGGGGAATATACACGGCTGTGACTATAACCGAAGACAATTCTCTTGGCATTTGATTGTGAGATATTCTAGGTCGGGTGAACAAAAGAACTTGAGTTCCTGTACGTTATCACAATCCCACCATGATTAGTTAATCATGAAACATACACCGCCGCCTTTCTTCTTCCCGGAGAGTTCTTTATTCCTGTCTGTGTGATGTACTGAGAACCCAGCTGGCTGTATGGATGGGGAAAGTATATCTGGAGAGAGCCATGATTCCATGAACACCTTTCAATACCTCACCTTGCGAGGATAACAGCACTGAGCCTTTTTCTAAAATGTTTTATGAGATTGAAGAACACATTGGGAGGGATCTTAGACCATTCCTCCATACAAAATCTTTCCAGATCCTTGATATCCCTCATCTGCACTTATGGACTGCCCTCTTCAATTCAAACCACAGGTTTTCAATAGGGTTGAAGTACGGAAACTAAGGTGGCCATTGCATATGTTGAGTTTGTGGTCAATTAACAATTTCTTTGTGGATTTTGATGTGTGCTTGGGGTTATTGTTTTGGTGGAAGATCCTGGCAGAGGCAGTTAGGTTTTTGGCTAAAATGTCCTGGTATTGTGTAAAGTTCATGATGCCGTTGACCTTAACAAGGGCCCTAGGACCATTGTAAGCAAAATAGCCCCATAAGATCAAAGATCCACCACCATATTTTACAGTAGGTATGGGGTTCTTTTCTATTTATGCATCTTTCTTTTGACACCAAACCCACCACTGGTGTGCGTGGCCAAAGAGCTCTATTTTCATGTCATCCAACAAATGTCAGTGCCTGGAGTTTGCTAAATGTCATTGGGACTTGGATTGGAACCGGTGCTTTGGTCAGATGACATGAAAATAGAGCTCTTTGGCCACACACACCAGTGGTGTGAAGGGCCTCCTGAGTGGCGCAGTGGTCTAAGGCACTGCATCGAAGTGCTAGCTGTGCCACTAGAGATCCTGGTTCGAATCCAGGCTCTGTCGTAGCCGGCCGTGACCGGGAGACCCATGGGGCGGCGCACAATTGGCCCAGCGTCGTCTAGGGTAGGGGAGGGAATGGCCGGCAGGGATGTAGCTCAGTTGGTAGAGCATGGTGTTTGCAATGCCAGGGTTGTGGGTTCGTTTCCCACGGGGGGCCAGTATGAAAAATAAAAAAATAATGTATGCACTCACTAACTGTAAGTCGCTCTGGATAAGAGCGTCTGCTAAATGACTAAAATGTAAAAATGTAAAAAAATGTGTGATTGGCAATTAATTGTGTATTCATGTACCAGAGTTACAGTATCATGCTTCAATCAGGACAGCATTTGTGTTTCATTTCCTTAATTTTAGACATTAAGGAAATGATATACAGTAGTGAGTGCATACATTTTCATACTGGTTCCCCGTGAGAATCAAACCCACAACCCTGGCGTTGCAAGTACTATGCTCTACCAACTGAGACTCACGGGACCAGCAGTAAGCTGTATGGCTCCTTAATGCAAAGCCATTAATATCAAAGTAGATAAAATGCTAATATTTTGATTGGGCTCTCTCCACAGGAGGTTTAGACTTAAGTCAGGTTGCATTCTAACGGTGTGTGTGTGTCTTTGTGTATGCGTACAGTACATGTGTTTCTACATGCGTTTGTGTGCGTGTGTGTGTGTCAGTGCATTCGTGTGTGTGTGTGTGTGTGTGTGTGTGCATCTGTGTGTTTCTTGGTATGTGTGTGTGTTCCTTAGCAAGTTGCACATGTGGGCGAAGCGGGGAGGAGAAAAGACAGCGGGCAGCAGGGACAGACCCGTCAGCCACTCAAGATCACATCAGGTCTGTCGGGACACATTGGAGCACAGCAAGCCTGATGGGAGATGCCCCTCAGGGGTGCGAGGCACGGAAGCAGACAGGCCACAAGATGACATACAGTCGAAGGAGCAGGGAGAAAAGAGGGAGAGAAAGGAGGGAGAGTAGAGAGGGTGCCCATACACACTCAAACATACTACATGTACAGTGTACATAATATGCAGATGCATACACATATATTAGCATACACATATATTAACATACACATATATATCTCTATTTTACTTATACACATAGACACATACATAAACAGCAAACCCACAATGCCTTGAACAAACTCATCCATCCACAATAACGCTGATGCACACACACACACACACCATATTCTCACAAACATAAAGCCTGGATCTAGCACTAGATAACCTACATCACAAGCAAGGCACATATGCTAATGTGAAACGTGAAAGCATGATGTTTACGAGCTGCACACGATGCATATGCTCCTGCACAGACACACTTGGGTACATATATCCGCAGGGCTCTAACAGGAAATAGACACTTCTCTTCATGTCTGTTCTTTAATTGGGGCATTTATTGTTTTGTGGCGGTGTTTACTTCATTAAATTAAGGCACATTTTAGAAATGTTTCAAGGTTTATATAAGCAGAATTCTGCTTTCAGCTATACAGTAGCAAATTAACATATCATTATGACTGTGGGATATGCCAGTTGAAGACATTTTTGCATTTTCTTACTAATCAATTTGACGTTCACGTGTTGGATTTCTGTTTGATTTGCTTTCATCGCAAATGTTGTTTTACTCCCATGGCTGAATTTCGGTGTGTGTGCGGTTGTGTGGATGCAGTTAGTTTGTCCACATAGCTTCCATGTTTGTCCAACTGTTCTCCTCTTCTTTAATAAGTCAGAAAGTATACACAGGGTTTGGTGAGCATGTGGGGATGATTACAAGGAACAAAATGCAACTAGTGTTGAATATTCTGTATTGGTTTTAGTGTAATTCTTTTCTAATTCTTGGTTTATTCAATTTTGTCTCCTTGAGGCTGGTAGGTATGGAAATTAGGTCTGAGTTTTTTGCCTGTGTAAATTGCAGCGATCACCTCAAGCCTTTTGAACAAGATTACCCAGATGGCCTTGCGTGTTGTGCCTGAAGTTCTATTTTTCTCCTCTCCATGCTTTTCCTTATTGGCTGCAGGGGGAGAGAGAGGGAGGCAGGGAAGCCTCCTGAAGCCTGGGGGCTAGGCCAGGGGGAGGCAGCTGTGGCGGGGAGAGATCTGGAGGAAGGCGAAGAGGGAGATGGGGGAGGAGTGGGGGAGAAGGAGGAGGGTGGAGGGGGTAAGGGGTGGAGGAGAGATGGGGCTAAACCTACATCCGTCCAATGCCAGCCAATGTCAACCCTCTATCCCCTACCTGGCTCTGCTGTCAAGTGTATGGAGAGGAGTGGGTGTGGGGTTTGGAGGGGAACGGGTAGGGTTTGGGGTGTAAACGTGGGGGTACAGACTACAGAGTGGAGTGGGTAAAGCATGAGCTGCAAATATGGGGTGAGGTTAGTGCCACATGCCTGGATCACTTCAGCAATGTTGTCAGTTCAAACCCAACACAGCTCCTGGTCAAATCAACAATGTTAGGGCTGAGTCTGTGAAAACACCCCTGGTCAGTCAGGCTATCACTGTTGTTGTGTTGAGTAGTGTGAGTTTCTGTCATTGAGTTTCCACTCACCACATCCTGGAGATAATCATAATCTGCCACTGGTTTCCATCCCTGAGGGGGAATAACATTTTAATACATTAGGATGGCTAACAGATAGATAGCAAATTATGCGGTGTTAAAATGTACAACTGTTTGTTATTCTAACATGTGACAGCCCACCACTAATCTCCCTGCTAGCTAACAGCACAGCCCCCTCCCCGATCGCTGATCTTCGCTGGGTGGTAACAGTGTTGGTGTCGATGGCTAGAGATTCTCACCTGAGATGGTTCTCATTAAAGCTGAGGAGAAGAGCAGCAGGCGATAGCAGTAAAGCATGATGAGATGCATATGTATCACAGTATCACCAAAAACATATCCCAAACAGGGGAAATGTTATTCCACTCTTTCCTGTGTTTAAATACCCTTTTACAACAACTGAAACTATGTTATAACAGTTGATTTTTTTTTTTTTACATTTACGTCATTTAGCAGACGCTCTTATCCAGAGCGACTTACAGGAGCAATTAGGGTTAAGTGCCTTGCTTAAGGGCACATCGACAGACTTTTCACCTAGTCGGCTCGGGGATTAGAACCAGCGACCTTTCGGTTACTGGCACAACGCTCTTACCCACTAAGCTACCTGCCGCCCCAGTTGATGCACACTCACAGGTGCAGAAATATGTATTCAGAGTCTTGGACACATCTTAACATCTTCCACATCAATGATAAATTAGGGGGTCTGCAAACCATGTCTTCCACTTCAGAAGATCTGTTTCCTTGGTCTTCACATTCTCAGTCTTCAGTAACCAACCTGCCACTCCTATGACCTTTACTAGTTTGGTAACTCAACATAGTATAATACTCTTTGGATGCTACCTCAAAAGTATCAATTGTATTAATTGTTTCTGTTTCTACTCCTCCATTTGTTTGTTTTGTTAAGGTTTCACTACTCTCCTCCATCTTAATTAATTATTTATTTCATCTTGTTCTTATTTATTCTCATTGCTGGAGGTAGAATGCACTTGATGGTTGATGAGGGGGCTGAAATGAACTAAGCCTCATCCCTGGGGCTAGCGCATATCTTAGCATAAGTGATGGCTGACCGGAGGGCTGGAGCCTGGCTGAGAGCGCCCCCAGGACAGCGGCTCTGACAGATCATGTATTTATAGGTCTGTTGAAAGACCTCTTATTGTGTCCCACATAGCCCCAGAGCACGTCTGTCCTCTGTATTATAATAAAGCCCCTGGCCTTACCACAATGATGGATGGGTGGCCCTCGAATGGCAAGCTCTCCCGAATCATTAGAGCACAACTGCTAACATGCAGGTCTGCCCATGTGGAAGGCAGGAAGGTAAGGGTAGGACTGGAGGGCTGGTGAGCAATGCTGTCCGGTTTAGACCTTTTAATCAAAGGCAGGGTATAGCTCTTATTAACTCTCAACTGAGAGAGAGGAAATGGAGTAAGTGAATGAGAGTGTGAGAGAGTAAGTGTGTGCGTGTGTGAGAGATCATAAAAAAATAAAAAATAAAATCCCCTTTATTGGGTCAAGACCCTACAGTACATGAACATTCAACCCTCAGGAATCATGCACCACCACACTCATGTGCACCAGCCTGCAAGAAAAAAAACTGAAATTTTTAGGGTTTAAGAGGACAACTCCAGATCCCCCTCGTCATCAACAGAGCACAATGTCTCCTGAACGCCCCATGTATGGATGAAAAGCCTAAGGTCTCCCACCAATCTGTAGTAGGCAAACTCCACCTTCAGTATTGCTGCCACTAACCCCTTGCGCATGCCCACCACATCCACAGACGCCTGTCCCTGTATACAGTTCAGTCATTCATCACACGCTCTTATCCAGAGCAACTTACAGGAGCAATTAGGGTTAAGTGCCTTGCTCAAGGACACAGACATATTTTTCACCTAGCCGGCTTGGGGAAAAAAGGCCTTGAGGCTATTTCAATACAGGTTTGAGAGATGCACCTATAGTATCTATAGTCAGGTTCTCTGTTGGTCGGATTTCACAACGCGCTTAACCGCTAGGCTGTCTGCCGCCAGTTCTTCCTGGTCCTCCAGATGGCTAGCTTGGCTACTCCTTACAGAAAGTTAAGCAGGACTACCAGGCCCCTCCGACTGGGCACAGACGTCAGTTCAACGTCTAGTTTTGATTTACATTTGGTTGAGTTGTCAACTAATCCTAAATTCAATGTGAAATCAACAATGTGAAATCGACAAATCACCATGTCATTGGATTTAGGTGAAAAGATAGGTGAAAAAATGACCAAATTCCCTTGTGTTGATGACTTCTTTTATCCAATCAGTTTTCTTCATTGATTCAACGTCATCACATTGATTTTTTTTTTAATGATGTGGAAACAATGTTGATTCAACCAGTTTTTGCCCAGTTGGCTGTGCCTGAAACTGTTTTTTTTTTACTTCGGTCCTAGAATTAACAGCCTGGAAGAATACAACCACGGCCGAAAACCAGCTGGTAAGCAGAGTAAACATCCCAACCAGTCTTGGATTCAGAACAAAACAGACAACCCACCCCAACGCTTGGATCTAGCTGCACCAGATGTCTATGGTGGCTATCACCACATGTATGATCCTCCATTGGAGGTCAGCTGTCAGTTTGTCAATTGGCAGCTTGTACAGTGACCGCCAGCAGTCTTTTGGGGAAGTGCCTGGACCAAACAACTCGGCCCACCTCGTTGACTTCACCTCTTCCAGAGAACGTGCCTTCACAAATGTTGTGTACATCGCCTTCTTTCCAACTGCCTTGAACTCCCCCAGTTCTGCGGTCTTGAATGACACAGCAGCAGCGGTGACATTCAGAGTGGAGAGGACATATTCTTGGCCCTTAACATGTACTGCTGCTTTTCAACTTTAACACCAGTGTTACACTAGTGTATACACCCTTATGTTATACTAGGGAAATTGTGTTTCCATAGCTAAGGCTGACAGTGAGGACTTGTGAAAAGCAGAATCAACAACGCTTTGTGAGAAGGTGTTAAAGTTCACAGTTAGCCATTGTTATGTAAATGGTACCTGAAAAGTACCAGTGACCTGGCTTTGGCCCAGTGAGACATGGGTGCCGGCCTGTGTAGATGGAAACAGAAAAGTCTGAGCCTTTTGGGTAAAACACTGGGGTAAATCCTGTATGGAAATGCCCTAGTCTGCTGGTTAGTCCACTGGTCAGAATGTGTGTTGTGGGACAAAAAAGCTTGATAGGTTGCTGGCAAGGACTCACAGACCTCTGTTTCATTTGCTTCAGCAGGTGGGATGACCGGATTGCCGCTCTCTCTCTCTCTCTCACTCCTCCTCCACTGATCTGCATGTGCTCTGCATCAGGTGGCCCAGCTTTGCACACCCTGCAGTCATTGTAAATACCATTGTAAATACGACCCATATTTATCTCTATTTATTTTCCCTTTTGTACTTCAACTATTTGCACATTGTTACAACACTACATAGCCATAATATAAAATGTGAAATGTCTCTATTCTTTGAAACTTGTGAGTGTAATGTTTACTGTTAATTTTTGATTGTTTATTTCACTTTTGTTTATTATTATATACTTCACTTGCTTTGGCAATGTAAACATAAGTTTCCCATGCCATTAAAGCCCTTTGAATTGAAACTGAGAGAGAGAGAGAGAGAGAGAGAGAGACATACCAATTAGGATCTGGCTAAAAATACTTGAATCAGTTATAGAACCCATTGCCCTTCATGGTCTTGAGGTCTGGGGTCTGCTCACCAACCAAGAATTCACAAAATGGGACAAACACCAAATTGAGACTCTGCGTGCAGAATTCAGCAAAAATATCCTGTGTACAACGAAAAACACCAAATAATGCATGCAGGGCGGCAGGTAGCTTAGTGGTTAAGAGCGTTGTGCCAGTAACCGAAAGGTTGCTGGTTCTAATCCCCGAGCCGACTAGGTGAAAAATCTGTCGATGTGCCCTTGAGCAAGGCACTTAACCCTAATTGCTCCTGTAAGTCGCTCTGGATAAGAGCGTCTGCTATATGACACAAATTTTTTTATAATTAGGCCAATACCCGCTAATTATTAAAATCCAGAAAAGAGCCATTACAGTCTATAACCACTTAAAAGGAAGCGATTCCCAAACCTTCCATAACAAAGCCATCACCTACAGAGAGATGAACTTGGAGAAGAGTCCCCTAAGTAAGCTCGTCCTGGGGCTCTGTTCACAAACACAAACAGACCCCACAGAGCCCCAGGACAACAACAACACAATTAGACCTAACCAAATCATGAGAAAACAAAAAGAGAATTACTTGACACATTGGAAAGAATTAACAAAAAAACAGAGCAAACTAGAATGCTATTTGGCCCTAAACAGAGAGTACACAGTGGCAGAACACCTGACCACTGTGACTGACCCAAAATTAAGGAAAACTTTGACTATGTACAGACTCAGTGAGCATAGCCTTGCAATTGAGAAAGGCCGCCATAGGCAGACGCTGCACTTCCTAACCTCCTGCCAAATGTATGACCATATTAGAGACACATATTTCCCTCAGATTACAGATCCACAAAGAATTCGAAAACAAACCCAATTTTGATAAACTCCCTTATCTACTGGGTGAAAAACCACGGTGTGTAATCACAGCAGCAAGATTTGTGACCTGTTGCCACAAGAAAAGGGCAACCAGTGAAGAACAAACACCATTGTAAATACAACCCATATCTATGTTTATTTACTTTCCCATTTGTACTTTAACTATTTGCACATTGTTACATCACTGTATATAGACATAATATTACATTTAAAATGTCTTTATTCTTTTGGAACTTCTGAGTGTAATGTTTACTGTTAATATTTATTGTTTATTTCACTTTTGTTTATAATCTACTTCACTTGCTTTGGCAATGTTAACATACGTTTCTCATGCCAATAAAGACCTTAAATTGAATTGAGAGAGAGAGAGAGAGAGAGAGAGAGAGAGAGAGAGGCTTGCTGGTGTGTTTTTTTGCCAAAGGATACATTTGTAATTACTCAGTGGTTTAAAAAGGCCTGGAGGCCTTTTCAATACAGTTTTGAGAGAGGAGAGAGAGGCACCTATAGTATCCTATAGTCAGGTTCTCTGTTGGTCGGACTTCACCACTGGGAAAAGATATCCAAAGTGAACATTCCAATACATAGTATTCCAACCATATACCTTTAATTTAATGTGTGTGTGCATGTGTGTGTGTGTGTGTCAGAATGAGAGGTGAGTGATTGTACCATAAATATGGGTAGATTTGAGAAACCATAAAAAATGAAAACAGAAAACTGCTTGAATATGCTCCTGCAACCTTAAATCTGCATGGCTTTTCTATGCCCTGAGCCACACACAGGCAGAGTGGAGTTTGGAGCTATTTCCCAATCTCATGTTCCTCTGTTACCTCTGGAGTAGAATATAAATTATCCCCTCTCAGTGTATAGTGGATGCCAGGCGGCCCGCAGCGACCATAGTCCAGCCTAAAATTCCTCACCGCAAACGCACCATAACTCAAGGCTAGACTGATATATAAACAATACAGAGCTCAGGCTAGTCACATCAAAGGGATTTTCAAATATCATGAAAAACACTTAACTTTATCTTGAAAATCAAGGGACAAGATGTGTGTTATATGTACCAATTTTTAAGAATTATGGGCCTCTTATTCAATATTTCAGATGTAGTGACATGTCTCCTTTCAATAGGAGACGTTAGATTTGTCTTTCTGTAGTTCAAGTGAGGGCTAAGTCTGGGTCACATTATTATACTTCTTCTGAATGTTCAGTCGAGGACATTTCAGGCCCTAAAAGACTATACATGCATTCATCAAGTAAACGAACCACCACTTTTCTTACTAGAAAAAAATTGATCGAAATGTGGCCATTATATTCTAATAAAGCTATTTATGACGCTTCAATCTCCCCTCTCAGTATGAATTTATCTCCTCAGGCTGAGAGAGAGAATGTGAGAGAGAGGCCAAGAGAGAGAGGCCGAGAGACTTGCTTGTTTTTGCCAAAGGCTCCGTTTGTAATTATCATCGCACTGACTTAATTAAAAAGCCTCCAAGGTTTTTTCAATACAGGTTTAAGGCACCTGTAGTATGTAAAGTAAGGGTCATACTGTTTTCAGAGAGAGAGGGGGAGAGAGAGAGGGGGTAGAGAGAGAGGGGGGAGAGAGAAATGAGAGGAGAGAGGAGAGACGATAGAGACAATTATTAGGACAAAATACATCCTCTCATTAGTGAGATACATTATGCCAGGGCACTCATTAGCTGCCCGTCACAGTGGCTTGTATTACTGCCCACTGTAAGCAGCCGAGCCAACGATGATTTGGAGGCGAGGTGAGAGAGTCCATACACTGACCTTCACTAGTTGTGAGTAAGCAAGGCCAGGGGAGGGCCTGTGCCCTTAGCGGAGTGTCTACCGGCCACACTGCCCTTCTTTTGATGACTGGGAGTAATCACTAGAGATAGAGACATGATCACAGAGAGAGGAGACACCACCGAGAGAGGACGAGTATCTCTCAAAATAGCCCCATCCTCCTCTTCAAAACCTGTCCTTTAGAAGACTTGGAGTCTAGTTTCTTAAAACCATTAATCTTTGTCCTGCGACAGGCAGTGTCCTGAGAGGAGGCTATCTGCAATTCCTTTTGAACTCTGTGAATTCAGGAAATGAAGAGATAGAGCTGGACAGGGTCTCATTACCAAGGCTAATGCCCCACAGGTACAAACTAAAAATCACATAGGGGTGCACATAAAGTACCTCTGTCTGCCCAATGCTAGTTTGGAGTAGACTTCTGAAGTGGAAATTCACAACCTGAAATTTTGTCTCAGAAATCCATCTTTAATTCAGTAACAGTCAGCTAACACTTCAGGTAGACTAAACATGGTCCCGTGTGGCTCAGTTGGTAGAGCATGGTGCTTGCAACACAAGGGTTGTGGGTTTGATTCCCATGAGGGACCAGTACGAAAAAAAAGTATTTAGCAGAATAAGAGCATTTGCTAAATGACTAAAATGTTATTTGTGAAATAAACTTGGGGATGTGTGGTGGTATTTCTGTGACAGTGGCAATTTCCTTAAACACATAGACCGTAATGACAATTTATTAACGAACCTGCAAATTACTAGAGTTGAAAGCATGTTGTGCACAATGGGAGTAATTCACAGTATTACCTCTAACCTATAAGAACAACAGTCACTCATAAGAAAATCTGGGCCAAGAGGGCTGAAGACATACTCTAGGTTGCGTCCCAAATGACACCCTATTATAGTGCACTACTTTTGACCAGAGCCCTACAGGCCCGGGTAAAAAGTAGGGAATAGGATGCCATTTGGAACATAGACATACAAAGAAAAGCATAGAGAAAGGCAAAAGAAAGTGGATATTGTGCCAAGAGGAATGAAGACAGTACGACAGCACTCTGTGTGGGATTTCACTTTAGATCGTGATCCTGGAGGGATATGTGGAAACACAACTGACATGACGTGTGTGGAGCTGGCGTTTTTATTCAATATAACTAAAGTAAAGACCAATTTAGCCACCAATCTACCCTAAACAAATCCTTGAGGAGGTACTGCCTCGGAGTCTGAAGCAAAGCTTTACCTTTGTAGCTCACACTTCTCCAACACCATGAAGTAAAGCGCTGTCTGTTTATGTGCCTCTAGCCAGCACAAAGTATAAAGAATATGCCACAGTAGTGAAAGGGAGAGATGACAGAGATGGAGAAACCCTTCACCCGAGACCCACTACAAATTGCATACCGCCCCAACAGAGCCACGGACAACGCAATCGCCATTGCACTGCACACTGCCCTATCCCACCTGGACAAGAGAAATAGCCATGTAAGAATGCTGTTCATTCACTACAGCTCAGTCTTCAACACCATAGTGCCCTTCCTGTGCAACTGGGTCCTAGACTTCCTGAAGGGCCAACCCCAGGTGGTGAAAGTAGGCAACAACACCTCTGCCACGTTGATCCTCAACACAGGGGCCCCACAGGTGCACGTGCTTAGCCCCCTCCTGTACTCCCTGTTCACCCATGACTGTGTGGCCACACACGTCTCCAACTCAATCATCAAGTTTGCTGACGACACAACAGTGGCAGGCCTCATTACCAACAATGACGAGACAGCCTACAGGGAGGAGGTGAGAGCCTTGACGGAGTGGTGCCAGGAAAAATAACCTCTCACTCAATGTCAACAAAATGAAGGAGTTGATCGTGGACTACAGGAGACAGCAGAGAGAGCATGCCCACTGTAGTCGCAGTGGAGAGGGTCAAAAGCTTCAAGTTCCCTCGGCATGCACATCACTGAGGACCTGAAATGGTTCCTCCACACTGACGCCGTGGTGAAGAAGGCACAACAGTGCCTCTTCAACCTCTGGAGGCTGAAGAAATTCAGCTTGGCCCCTAAGACCCTCACAAACTTCTACAGATGCACCATTGAGAGCATTCTGTCGGGCTTTATTGTCGCCTGGTATGGCAACTGCACCGCCCGCAACCGCAGGGCTCTCCAGATGGTGGTACGGTCAGCCGAATGAATCACCAGGGGCACACTGCCTGCCCTACAGGCAATCTACAGCACCCAGTGTCACAGGAAGGCCAAGAAGATCATCAAGGACCTCAGCCACCTGAGTCACAGCCTATTCACCCTGCTACAATGAAGCAGGTGGAGACAGTACAGGTGGGACAGTGTCTGAAAAACAGCTTCTATCTCCAGGCCATTAGACTGGTGAACAGTCATCACTAGCCGGCCTCCGCCCGGTATCATGCCCTGCACCTTAGACACTGTCACTAGCCGGCTACCACCTGGTACTCTACCCTGCACCTTAGACAATGTCACTAGCCGGCTACCACCTGGTACTCTACCCTGCACCTTAAGGCTTGCACACATCGCATCGAATGTGGATCTAGCCTTTGTCTGCCGATCGTTCAGCGTGCTGTGTTTTAGTGAACACTCTCTGTAGACGTCTGACTGACAACATTTTCCAAGCGATTCTACATGTAAAATTGGTGCGCACACGGTGTGCAAATTACATTCAGAGGTGGTAAGTACCCTCGCCCAGCAAACGCTATTGATGTCTGAGCCCTTAGAGACTGGTCACTTTAATAATGTTTTCATAATGTTTGTTCTGAAATCATTTCTGTAGTTAGAAACGGATAAGATTAGCACTCCTGCAACATTCATTTGTTGACATTTTATTTGATCTGAGAAATTAAGCTAATTGATTACTCACTTTATATGTCCATGCCGTATTCTCAACATAGCTCATCCTATATAACTACTGCTGTACATACCTTTTCCTGCTTAAATATTGTCCATACTGTCTATTCACACCACGTATTTATATTCCGGAATCTGATTTTGCTCGTCCTGATATTTCTTAACTTCTTGGGGGTGGGGAATTATTTGTGTATTAGTACTGTACTGTTAGACACTTACTGCACTGCTGGAACTAGACACAAACATGTTGCTGTACCTGCTTTAACATCTGCTAAACGAATAAACTTTCATTTGATTTGAAAGCATTGGAGAATGGGGGTGAAATTTACTTGATATCTATTAACATTCTTATAACCACTCACTTAAAGGAAAGGTTCACCCATTTTGAATGTTATATTGTTTTTGTGCATCCGAGTGATGTTCCATCGATTCCCTGAGTAATTTCATGTTTTCACGTGTATCTGAGTTATTTGCGTTCAAGCAGGTAGAAATCCGTCCAGTACGATGTAGTACTGTGATAAAGTCGCTCTCACTACACTGGAAGTTAATAGGAATATGACTTTTAGATCGCGAAAACTTCTATCATACATGTCAGATTTCAATACTGGTCGATATCATAACGTGTTCTCTCAAATGAGCCACTGATCATATTTTTGCGATATTCCTACCTCGAGAAATGTGTACTTTAACGGAGGGTCTAGAACATTTTTCCTATTTGTCTGCCTCTTTAGTCCAGGGTGCATTGCATGGTGCCGTTGCCAGAGACATTATAGAAAGGACATTGGAATCCAATGAATGAAGGAACATATAACGCACCACCCAGCAGACTGTCGACCAATCGTGTTCACGAAAGTACGTAATGTCACGATTCCAAAGCTATACAATATTACAGATAGCAAGTTAATTATCTCACATCTCTGAAAAAAATTGTAATGTTGAACTTCTTGTTGACTAAATTTGTGCTAATGTTGGGTATTTGAGCTAGCGCCCAATAGACTCCCATTCGCTCCTTGTCCCAGAATCACCCAGAATGCACCGCGCAGCCCATTGACGTAGCATGGGCAACGTTTCCCCATCTCCTCAAAAGCATATCTACCATTGCGAATGTCAGACTCCAGTCTGTGAGGCACCTCAATCTGCAGGTTGAACATGGTGTGATTGTAGACTCCTAAATTGATAGTGAAGTTTGTTTAGGCAATTTTACAGCAAACTAGCTACTTTACATGCAGATATAGTCTTTGGTATTATTGTGTGTAGCTACGTTTGCTAGCTAGCTACCTACCTAGTTAGCCAGCCCATAGACAGAGCATTGCGGATTTTGTAGTCGACTGGAGCTGCAACAGAATTCCAAAACGATCTTCCATGTTGCTACCAACCTTATTATAACACCAAAATGAAACATTTGTTTAAGGGTGTGTGAAATTTATGTAATGCAAAGCAACAATATATTTTAGTTGGCCTGCTTGTGTTGAGCATACATAAGAGCACACAACAAGAACCAACACCTATTGTATGATATCATGTACAACGATAAACACTCTTCTCTCTCTGTTAGCACCATAGCAAGACACAATGGATCAGCCATCAGTACAACTTTAGTTGAAGATTTATTTCACATTTTAGTGCTACATTCCTCTTTACTCAAATCTAGGGAGCGTAGGTAGATCACGTTAGAAATTGTTTATGATAATCACACTTCATATCATCAATGTCCTAAGAATAAATCTTAATTTGGGTCTTATAGTATTAGCCTCAGCTGTTCAGTCATTTATGAGGCAACATTATGCCGTTTAAAAAGGTGTCCATTTCAATGTAAAAAAAAACAACATACAATGGCAAATATCGATTACAGTATGTCCCTCAAAAGGATCTTGTGGATCCTCTGAATTAATCACCTCTGTTCTCTAGGCTTAGTCACCAAAACAGAGGCAATGCAGTGACATTTCTTATAATAATTTACTTAATAATTTTCATTTAGTTAGTATAGAATGGTCTATGACATAAAATATTGATAATACTAATGTGAACTATATTTCATAGTATAAAATCCAATAAGGTAACTTTGATTAAAGTAAAAACACTTCATTTGTATGTATCACGATACTTAACATCCTGTGTGAATAAGATTGTGGATAAGAATGTGTCATTCAGTTCTGTTAAAAATAATGGCATTTATGCTAACCGAGATCTTCTCACAACACCATGATGTAAAGCACTGTCTGTCTGTCTGTCTCTAGCAACACATTACAGTGAATGTTTTTATAGTATGGGAGAACAATTTGACTTGGCCAATATGCCAGTGGGTAAATAAAAACTGCAAATCACTAGTGAATGGCCTTGCACTACATGTGTGATCAAACCATTTAGATGTACGGTCTTAATCATGGAAATCATATCTAACCTAATGTAGGTTCAAAGTTTTAAAACAAACTTTATTTGGGGACCCTGGGAAAATAGTAATAATTGTTTATATCTTTTGATGGGGGCTTGGCTTGAACAATCACAAACATCCTTGAGATATTATAAACTTATCAAATGTTCTGTATCTTCTTATGGCAGAAAAAAAAAAAAAAACTCCTGTCACGCCTTGTTCTCTCTCTTTCTCTGTGGTTCTTCTCAAGTAAAACATTTAAAATAAATGTAGAACGACAAAGAAACAAAACAAAAAAATAAAGCCGCATTCACATGCTAGTCGGAACTAGGAAACTCAGACATTTCTGACCTGCTAACTGGTTGTGGTTATACACGTGCCTCGTTCAACCAGTTAGCATGTCGGAAATTTCTGAGTTTCCTAGTTCTGATTAGCACATGAGCGCAGCATTATACCCAGAATCCACAGAGCTCTGCTGCGTCCCATCTAGCGCTTGGCTGCCACCGAAAAAAGTATAGCACCCCCGGTGTGTCTTGGAGGTCTCTAGTCCAGCTGTTCCTGTTTTATCCGGTTTGAGTTAGGCCCTCCTCTCTGGCCCGCCCTCCTCAGTTCCCTCCTCAGGACGTACTCGCTGAACTGGGATGAGTCCACGCCCCCACCACATGATCCGACGATCTCAAAGCCACGCTGCTGCAGACGCTCCAAGACCTTGTGGACACAAGGAGAGAAGGGGTGTTGAGGTAACATGATAGCTAACACTGTTTAGACGTTACACACAGAGAAACATTTAGCTGTCCTGAAGAGAGGGGAGAGAGATGTTGAGAAACATAAAAAGTGTTTTCCTGTCACACAGAGAACCAATGCTCTTAACATCAGGTCAATCAGAGTTGGTAGTATTAAGTAGTTAGAAACAAACTCAATGACAACATGTGTCAACATGCGCCCAAGACTAGCACGAGATAGGAAGTGGCATTAGAGATGATAAAACCGAGAAGAACAGATTATATAGCAAAAGAATAATGACAAAGGACACAGATAAATGAAGGGGAATATATTGGAAGGGGACATCCATCCCTTCTTACCCAAAACCAAGAGCCTCTCATTCTCACTGCCTGACTTATTCTCATTGTTTGTAAGTGTGTGTATATCTCTGTGTGTGTGTATGTCTCTGTGTGTGTGCATGAGTCTCTGTGCATGTGTAGATTTTTCCCCGCAGCCTTGCAGACATCTACAGACGTGTCCCGAGGGCAGCAGGATCACATTCCATCAAAGAGGCCCCAGGGAGCAGTAGGGCCTTTCTCTCTCTCTCTCTGCCACTTGGTTCAGTGTGGGCTGCTCAGCACGCCCTTCTCTCCCCCAGCCCCAGGCCAGAGCCCCCGCCAGAACTACAAAGGTCCCCCCACTGCTGGCATCCTTCCCCCCACTGCTGGCAGTCTCTCCCCCCCCCTCCGCCCCACACCCTGCCTCCATTAGGCCCAGATACAGCACCCACCACCGGCGTGCTTTAATAACCAAACAGAATTATGGGCCCTGCCTCAGGACAACCTGCCATGGAGCAGAGTGGAGCTCTCTCTCCCACTCTCTCTCTCGGTCCCTCTCTCCACTGCATAAACTTGAGTGGTTTGTGTGTGTGTGTGTGTGTGTGTATGCGAGAGAGAAAAGCTTCCTGCAATATACAGTAAGAATGAGGAAACGTTGTCCTACATATTTAATAATGTTTCTGTGCTTTCATTTATTGATGCATCTCTGACTGAGACAATGGTTTCATCATAACTGATGAACATAAGGGGAACATTTATATCTAGCCTACTATACAACATCGATATTGGGTGAACATGGAGTTTCCTTAGAGTGGCCATGGCATGCGCGTGTGTGTCTGGTGTCCTCTGCCCTCACCTGGACGGAGTTGAGGTGGCAGTATCCATTGAGCGGGAAGCGGATTACGTGTGTGGAGTCGTGGTTCCAGCCTGCGTTGACAGAGTTGCACATGACGTCTCCGATCTCTGGGAACACGTCCTCGATGAGGGCTTTGTCTCCGCTCAGCGTGATCCTCTCTCCCAGGTCGGGTGCCACGCGCACCACCAGGCACTCGCAGGGGCGTGACACCCGGGCCAGGTCGCGGTCCTGGCGCCATCGCTCCAGCTCGGCCAGCATGGGCTGCAGCTGGAAGTACCGGGCCTCCTCGTACAGCAGACTGTAGTCCTGCAGGGGGCAGCACAGAGGGGACAGGTCAGTGAGGATAGGACAAGTCAGGCTGAGGCAAAGGATGTCTCAATACTGTATAATGGGTTTCTTATTTCCTTTCCTCCTTTGTCTCATCTCTTTCATATGGGTGAAAGAACTGTATGGGTTCCCAACACATTGCCTCCACTTCTATATCCTAGTAAAAGAGATGGCCAAACACAGGGGATGCTGGAAGAGTTCCATCCACCATAACAGGAATGAGAACAAAAAGGAATAATAGACATTCATACGAACAAACTGTGTGAAGACCAGGCAGGTATCTAGGCTACCAAAAACCCCACTGAGACCGTGTGGGATATCTTACCCATAGGACCGAGGGGCTTAATCGCACATTCCAATTTTTCTCAGACTCCTCAGTGTCACATCTGCGCATCTGTCAGGGTGAATTTGGCCTCGGTCTGAACTTGGGCTAGTCTTTCGTCTTTGCTTATTTTAGCTGATATACTTTCCCCCTGATTGAGTCACTGTGTGGACAGTCCATCAGATAATATGATTATTTGTTTTCTCTGGGGGCAAGTTTGTAATTAAGGGCTAAATGACGCAAAAAGCTAGCAAACAGAATACAAATGTATCACATACAGTGAGGATCAGTGACTCTTCTGGACACTCATACAACATACAGAAACATAGGGGGATAAGAATCAAGCAACAAATCTACTGCAAAACGAAGGTCTCTAACGCATGATGTCTTAAGATTACTTTATCTAGAAACACATAAGGTATAAAATCCTACTATTTCAGAACTTGTAACTCCACACAGTATGTAATCTGTCAGCACCAATCCTAGGGAGACCAAGTACTGAGGGTTGCCCATGACTAAGGTGTCCACTTTGTTCCCCTGAATGTTTGGGGACTAGTGATGGCTAGCTGATTGATTGCAGTGGAAGGGACAGTCAGACACTCACTTTGAAGTCGTCTGGGATGAGGAGCTTGGAGATCCTGAGGAAGTTGAGGATGTAGCGGAACATGTGTCCATCCCTGTCTATGAAGTAGTGCTGCTTCAGGCTGTCCAACACTATGGGCTCTGTGCCGTCGAAGAGACGCCCGATTCTAGAGGGAGAGAAAGAAAGGTGGAGACAGTTAGAAGGTGGAGAGAGATAAAGATGTCTATAAACATATGACCTAGAGGCAAAAGCTTGATGACATTCTCGGTCGGTAATCTCGCCTGACGAAGACCTTTCGGTCAATGTGCATACAACAATGTGTAGATATTTGTTTTCCTTCAATATATCATTTGTTATAGGGCCAAACAAACTGCTGCTACTCTTGAGTTGAGCTGTTGAGCTATACATTTGAATTGACAGTACACCAGGTGTGGTTTTGAGCATAGGAAAAGATCACCTAATATGGCTACAGGACAGTGACTCATGTGCAGATTCTATGACTCACTAGATGTGGGTGTTTGATTTCTTTCACACCTTTGTTGAGTGATGCACACATTACTCTGCTCCATGCACAGAGAAAGAGAGTGGGAGAGATATAGGGAGGGAGAGAAAAACAGTGAGAGAGTGAGAGAGAAAGAAACAGAGAGAGGAAGAGAGACATAAACAGAAGGAGAGAATGAGAGGGAAAGAAAATGGGAGAAATAAATGAATAGAGAAATGAAGCGGCATGGATGAGATGAGAGCTGTGCTGTGGTCTGATGGAGGGGTCAGGGCCAGCTGGTAGAGAGATGCCCGAGGCAGGATGGCGCCCTGGGGGCCCGGCCTCAGGCTGCAGAGTGGCCCTCCTGCCTCCAGATGGCCCCGTGCCCTTTGGCCTTTTACTGCTGCTGGGACATCTGTCAGATTAACTGAGATGCTTTTGTCTGCAGTTTGGACTTTTGAGCCCTGCAAATGTTTACTGCTCAAAATAACTCTGGGGCGGGCTTGAAAAATTGAGGCCATTTTGTATTTGGTATTGTGTGGAAATATTGTGACAATGGATAGTAATTGTAATCAGGGTATTGTAGAATAGCCTCAATAATCATAATATGAGTTTGAATGTGATTTTTTTTCTCTGTAATATCAAGCCCTGTGTTCAAATCCAATCTTTCCCACCTCATTCATCCATTTGAGTGCTGAATCATTGTGATTGGATGAACTTTGACACTTGTCTTTTCTGAGCTGTTAAATTATGACGTTAGGCAGTCCGAGAGCTAATCCAGATAAACACGGCTGACATGATGGGCTAGGCTACTAGCTACATCATCATCTCACTTTCAACCTCAATCATCCCAAACACCCTCTAGATCCACATATGAAGGTCTTTGATGAAAACACTGTGGCGTTGTGTACCTAAAAGGTACCAAAACAAAGACATATGTTTAGTAAATTATAATTGAGGAACTGCATCAATAGGAGAGTGGTCACATGTGCTTACCTGGACTCTGGGTACTTGGTTAACGTGGCCAGACTGCTGGTGTACATGTGTCCACCCACGTCAATGTGCACGGGGGCATTGGACTTGGTGAGCTGGGCGGCCGTCGGGATGCCCTGGTTACTCAAGGGGGATGCTGGTGATCTGGTGATCATGGGCCTGGACATGCTGGAACGGTTATCCTGTCACAAACAAGTAGACAAATCATATTAATGATTATCAATATGCTGGACAGTACAGATTGAATCGAGAAGCCATGAAAATGATCTGTTCATAATATGGATGTAAATGTGCATTTTTCCATTGGTAAATGTGCACCAGTTAAAAAACATTGCAAGACTGATTGGCCACACAATATTCTCCTCATCATTCTGAAAAAGTTATGGTCAAATAGTTGGCTAAGGTCCAACTCTTCTGTTCTGTCAGGACTGAGAGAATAGATGTCGCTGAGTTACACTAGCATAGTATTTCCTGACCTTGACTTGAATGATACCAACCACAACCCTCCATATCTGTTGGGCATAATCATCTTCCAAAGCCAAATTAATTTGGAACAGCAATTTCACACATACCGAAAAGAGCAATAATCAGTCTAGATTTGAATAATGTAATAAGATTTAGAATAAATGTTCCCTGCTAACCTAAAAACACAATTAGCTGGCAATAATTTCTAATGGAACACAGAACAAATTGAGTTTCTCAATCAATCACAAATTCAAGACCCTCCTCTGAGCCAATAAGAAAATAAAACAGGTCCATCTCTACACAATAATATGAAAACACTGTCATTGGAGGAAGAAATGTAATGTTATAATTTTTATTAAGTAGTAATTACACAGGGAATTGCAAAACCTTAATGGAAAAATCGGGATTAAATCTAGAATGATATTTGCTCTGCTGAACCGATTTTATCAATGTGGGAAAATGCATACAAAACAATTTGGCATTGATGATATTCACATCAAATAAATATCCAACAACTTCCACTGTTGATGGGTAGGCACTAGGCAGTCGACATCAAACAAAGCCCCTACAATGAAGTGTAGCCATGTCATGTCGCAAGTAATTTGACAACCGAAGTTTGCTGCAACGAATTGGACTAAATCTCCATTAGCCTACCTGCGCTGACAAAACTGTGGCTGGCGAGGAAGACACAGAATAATCATTCTGCTTCAGTGATGCTGCAGGTAAGGGGTCGCCTCTTGAGTATATGAACGGAGCGTCCCCGCATTCCGCCGTTCGCATTGAGATTCGTTTCAGGGACGCTTGTACTACGGACTCATCCACAGAACTGATTGGACGCGGGCGTTTTCTCGTTTTCTGATGCGTTAAATCCATGATATCCGTTGTGTCCATTATCAAACCTGGCGCACGAAAAACAGGCTTCAAGTTGGAGATGCTGTCTGTTTCCACCTGCAGACTCCGGAGATCCGTGAATGGGTGGAAGCAGCACACACAAGAGCGATGCTGTGGCAGTCACTGCCGCTTTTGCAATGGTTGTATTGATAAGTCAAAGCCCTGGACAACATTAGCATTCTAGTGCCTCAGGGTTTCTAGGGTTGTCGTTGTTATAAAAAGCAGGTATTGTCGCATTTACTGTTTGTCTGCTAAAAGGTGTAGCATATTCTATATAAATCAGACATCAGATTCAAGATTGGACCACCCCAAAAGCGCAGGTATATCCACGACGCACACCTGGATTTGCGCCCTCGCCTTTGCCCTTTCTATTTCCTCCCGTCATCCTTTGTTCCAGCTGCCTCTCAAGCACTAACATAGGCTGAACATTGCTTTTCAATCTAGCCTGAATCAGAAACTAAACCTTGTCCAGAAGTCTGGCAACAAGTCCTTGGTGAAAATACAAAACTCACAGTAACACTAACAGTGCAGTGTTCAGTGACTAACCAAATGACATTAAAACACAGTAGATAGCAGTTAATTTTTTGTTCACGAAAAAAAATAAGAAAAAAAATAACCGTTTCATCTAAAACATGCACACACACTAGCCCCCAGGGTGTTGGTGACCCTGGATGAACCTTTCCATAGACCCTTTTAGTCTCTGTAGCACACCATCTCAAGACCTGTTTACTCACATAAAGCTCACATAGTATTCTCCCAGAACAATGGGCCATATTCAGGAGGGCTAAGATTGTGGTGGAGATTTTAAGAGCAAATGAAAACAGTGACCCTCCCACCCATTTTACATAAACTAGCAGGATCCTGATGTGTAACTGTTGTGGATACATTTCTACTTTGTTTCACAATGACGTGTCTGTGATGGGCTTTTCTTTAGTCTTATCTCATTAATACTTATGTCCAGGTGCCCTTCTTACAAGTAGTCAGCTACCTACCATTCTCACAGCCAAAAAAACAGCTCCCCGTATAAAGCATTATGGTCTTGGTCTATACCAGAAATATGCAGACTTCAAAGTCACTTCTAGATCTAATCTAATGGCCAATCAGAGAGCCACAGGCAATTATTATTCTCTTTCAAAAAGAGGAATAAAACATGTCCAAAGATTACAACAGATCATAATATGATACCTTTGAATCCACAACATCAGACCTCTTATTGTAGCGTATACAGAATCCCAAGAAACAACATGCATGTTAGATTCATGTTGGAAGTCTTGGGTTATTTTCCCAAAACATTCAGGAAATCCAATCCACTCATTTTAAATAAGTTAAAATTGAATAAATTAATTAAAAACAACCACAACTGGCATTAAAACATCCATGTTTTTACTTCTCTGTTTTGGCAGTGTGGGTTTCACACCTAGATACCCAATTAGCAATTAAGCCTGCCTTTGAGTGCAGGCCTCAACTGTGGCGTGTGATCCTGCCCTGATTTGCATGCAGTTTGTTTGTGCACGAGCTGATAAGCGCAGGCAGACAGCCGCCATGCATAGTTTTAAAATTCAACTCCAGAATCCCTCTCGCAGAAGGCAGAGGGGCCCGCGGGGTGAACAAAGAGGAAGAAACCACACGGCCGCTCTTCAAAAGGGGGACCTGTGTAAGGCAGCCAGCAAAGTGCGTGAGATCACACTCAGAATGCAGGTAATTTGTTCCCCGACTAATTTGTGGGAGATGGTGTGTGTGGAGAAAGTAAGTCCTGTAAACCAGCTCGCTGGAATTGGCTTTCCTCAAAGCCTTGTCATCATGAAAGTGGATGGAGTGGAGAATCTGCTAAGAATCATGAAAGTGTGTGTGTGTGTGCACCATGGAGCGAGGGAGATAGAACGGGAGCATGGGATTGAGTACTTGTAGCACAACTACTTCATGCCAAATCAAATTAAAACCATGTCCTGCGGATTATTTTTCAGGTCGACTACTCCTACCTTCAAACAGCAGGAGCACCTTTCAACTCATACAGTACAAATCTAAAACTCATGTCTACTGTGGCATGGACCACCAGTATGATTATGTCTAGCTATGACCCAGAATACTGAGGTGATAAGATCATCAGTAGAACCTGACAAGCAACACACTGCAAAGCACCGATAGAGCACAGACTCCATGATGGCGCAATGCTGTGGGTGGCCTGACACAATACACCCATTCCTTTCATCCCGTTTCCTTTCAGAACTGCTGCAGTCAGTCTTCCCACCTGTTGCCATTTTGAATAATGTAGGCCTACCACATAGCTATGTGTATACAAAACACATGCTCTACCATTTGTTAGTGGTTCAATGTTCCCTTGCTACACAAGTTCCTACATTTATACTGCAAGAACACACTAAACAAATTTAAAATTGCTCTGTCTCAAGTGACTTGCTTGTTTACCCTAGTCTGGTGTAATTGTGTTGACCGCATCCACACCCCAACCTGTTCAAACAAATCTGGAGTTGGCACAATGGATCAAAGCTTTTGTTGTCGGACTAAACTCAGTTTCGGTGTTTAGTTTTCAACAAATACTTTACATGGTGTGTGTGGAACAAACATTGTTAACAATGTAACAAGGCTACATGCACAAGAAGGAATTTCGTAGGAATATTTTTCCTCCCCCATCAAGTCCTAAAACTTTTAAACATGTAATGATCCAATAATGGGTGTAGCGTCAGCACTCTAAGAAGCCCTTAATTTCCCATAGTGCAACTGTACCTTGTAATTTGGAACACTTTATACACTTGGCATTTCAAATCAGGCCATTTACACCAAGTCACAGGTAGTCACTAGTCAAGTGTTTACAGAATCAGGATGGCAGTTGTGTCCACTTTTTTGCCTATGGCCATTTTTAAAAAGGTGCCCATTGCACATTTGGAGATCCTCTCAGGTGAGACAAGAAGTGAGAAGCACATTACTCAAGTAGTAACTGCTTGGAAACATATTGCACTTACTATGAGAGGGAAAATGTTGAATACTAACATTACTTATTTATATAGTTCTAATTGGGGATACAAATCATAACCATGTCTGTTCACGACTAAATTCTGTAAATAAGTGGACACCATTAAATGCAATGTGAGACATGGTGCCCTTTTAAGCACAGATGCCAATGTTGCTCTTGTCATAACAGCGCCCTCCAGTGAACGCTCCTACAGCCACGCATTTTACTCAAAAGTAAGGAATACTTCACTGTTCCAACATCTGCGCGCGTTTTACTTTCTGGCATTAAAATGGCACGTAATCACATTCACTGCACTAGTGTGCCTTGGTCAGAATTAAATAATTACATGGTGGATGTCGTAAAGGAGCACATAAACATATGTGTAAACTTGTAGGATAGCCGTACAAATATGTTACCAGCAGCCTGTATACTGTTGGATGTAGATTGGCAAATGGCAATTAGAAGTTCAAAAAAGTTGCATAGTGTGTTCATTGTGTCCATATCCATTGTGGCCACATCCTGATGCGCAAGCATAGATCATACTAGTAGGCTAATTTATTACACAAACAATGTAAAATGTGAATTTGTACACTGATAATACTAACCATATATATCATGTTTTGTCTCCATAACATCACAGCTACAAAGATGCAAACATAGATCCAGACTTCCGTCCGGGAGTTTAATTATTTGCAGTGGCGCGTCTGTACCGTGGAATTCCCTGCGCACGGGTATAGGTCAGCCCCGCAAGAGATCTATATGGGAAGCAAAAGGAAAATACTGTAGCCTACATTTTCTCTTGGTTTACATAGATAGGGTTCTCGTTACAAAATGACGGCGAATACAAAGACATTATTCACAGAATCTGCATTGACGTGTGTTGAATAGGTACGTCCTGTCTTACAAAATAAGAAAACCCCTCCGGCAAAATTACTCCACAATGGCGTCTTTCATTAGCCAGATCTGGGGCACTAAGGAAATGAAACTGGTTTAGAACAAACGAATATAGGAAAAGCCTATCGAAATGCCTATAATATGTTTGTAATAAGAGTGTGTGACAAGAAGTCCGACGGGGAAAACGGAGACAATAATGTGTTAGGGGCTGAAGTAGGCTAATGCGCCAGGAGCGAATTCACACGGGCGGATAGCTACGGTGTTTGCTCACCGAAGGTCGTACAATTCGGTGAAAATAAAAATAAGCATTTGAAGCCAGTCGTTGGCACTTTAACAAACATACAGTTGTTAAACACCGAACAACATCCAGGAAGTGGTTAAATATTTTGTTAGAACTATGGTGCTCATCGCCTGGCACATGCGTAAAAGCGGCTGCGCCTTGAATGTCCCAGTCAAACCAGCTTCGGAAATATTAGCAAACCAAATAAATCTCCGCTTACCTGAAACATGGATGGGCATAAAGTATCTTTTTGAGAACCCTTTCTCTCCGATTTCGCTGCGAGCTGCTTCCCTTCCTACACTGGTGAGAAATGCAATAGCTTGGCTAAGGTAGACAGAACAAAATACAGAGAGTACTTGCTCCAGGGCTCCGAAACCCCTCAAGGCAAAGATCAGGATACAATTAGCTCATGTCTCTACCCCAGTCTAAACCAATCTCCACAATAAAACTCCGAGCTAAAGAGCAGATCACTTACAGCAGTGCGTCGGCCTTTCTGGAAAATGTATTTTATATTTCTTCATAAAATCGTATAAAGATATCTTGCTGTTTTTTCGGCATACAACATCCTCACTCCTGCCGCCAACTAGCCTATTGCCTTCCTCTCGCACAGAAACGCTGATTTTAATCGTTATGATTCGTTTTGATGTAACATTCCCGCGGGCGATTTCTGCAAATGGATGTAGTGTTTCTTTGCCAGGGAGGAAAAGCAGCAGATGATGATAATTATATAGATTGTTGGTTGAGTCTTTCTTTATTTTTTTTTATTCCAAACGTGTGTCTTCTAAGATCTGGAGCGCTAACATAAATGGAAACAGCATGTGCATCACACAACTAGTTGATTACAATCAACTTTTTTTAATCAATGGATTCTAATGGAAAATCGACACTTCCTTTTTTAATTTTTTCCTTTGGCCAACCTCCCAAATGACGTAGTTATATAAATAAGCACTTGCAGCCTGCTTTGCCCCAATCAAGTCTGAATCAGCGCCCGGGGCTCATGCACGAGCTCATTTCAAACGTTCAACCATGCATCATTTCAGGAAGATTGAGGCTCTTAAGCTTTTAGTTTCAAACTGCGGGATATTGACAGCAAATGGCATTGTGCCATCTGAGTGAAGTTCTTCCTTTCATTGATTTGTATATAATGCAGAACATTACATGTTTATGTTACCTGGGTGTACAATAATTTAAATGATATCCTTATCTTTTACATGGCTTTTCCCTATAACAGAGACACATGCCATATATAACTTATTCACCCTATATTTTAGAAGGAGAGAACTATGTTCAACAGTGAACCAGTTTATTTGAATCCCATCTACTGCTCTTGAACCGTAGACATTAAAACCAGTGTTGAACCCCCTCCCCGTTTACAAATAAGCACAATAATAAAATAAACATTCTTCCATTCTCTCTCTCGCCCCCTGCTGTTAAAAGCACTAGTTGCTCTGAATAGGGAATACAAGGATCTCACATCCATGCAAATCTATTCACCATCATAGGTTACAGAATAATATGCGTTAATTGCTCCATAACCGCAGCAGAAATGTTAACTGATGTTGATGTTCATCTGCTGTGTCTGTCCTTCCTGAAAGAAGCTATTCAAAACTCTAATGAGAAGAAAGGATGAATACAGCTGTGTAACTAGTGCTTGACACATCATGGCTGAAAGTCATAAGAATAGTATTGCTTGAAGATAGATATAGATATATTTATAAGATAGATATATTTATGTTAAAGCAGGTGCCTTTTCAGTAAAAGTTTTCCATGTACTCAAACATGCTAGATGTGAGCATCATACTATTGGGTTGTTCCACCTCAAAAGCACAAAAAATGGACACCCACCATCTCAGATTGTTCTGAAATCGTTTCTGTAGTCATTAACAAATACGATTAGCATTCCTGAAACATTTCTGAGAAATTAAACGAATTGATTGCACCCAAATTGACCATTTTAATTTATAGGATTCAGATAATATTCAATAAATATAGTACCCAAATGGACCAAATTTCCTCCTACCAATGAGTATGACACGAAGGAATCCCCCAAAAATGTCAAAAGCCACCCATGGACCCCCCACACCCCATGCCAATCCCACCCCAACAACCAGTATACAGTATCAGTTCTCTAAGTTTGACAAGTAGTATGAAGCTGGCTTGTAGTATTGCTTCTCCATACTATGTAATTCATTCCTTGTGATTCTGGAGATGTTTTTTTTCCCCTCTTCAGAGAAATTAGTAATTGAAGTCGCTTGTATTATTTACCATAATGTAGTGTGAAAGTACCAGGTTTTGACCACTAGATGCTGCGGTTCCTGCTATACCGCCACACTCTTTGTTTTATCCATTTTGCTGGTCTCTTGTGTTTATTAAATAGATCACAACATTTATTTAGCAAATTTGGGTAGAAAACCAATAGATTTGGCTCATTATGAAAATAAATTGTGGCGGTATAGCAGGAACAGCTGCATCTAGTTGTCAAAACCTGGTACTCTCACACTACTTTATGGTAAATAATGCAAGTGACTTCAATGACTAATTTCTCTGAACAGGGGAAAAGAACGCAGCATCATACTACTTGTCAAACTTAGAGAACCGATACTGTATACTTGTTGTTGGGGTTGGATTGGCATGGGGTGTCCGTGGGTGGCTTTTGACAATTTTTGGGGGGATTCCTCAGGTCTGACTCATTGGTAGGAGAAGGTTGGTCCAAATCAGATGTTGGGGACTATATTAAGTTAATATTATCTGAATCATATAAATTAAAATGCCAATTTGGGTGCAATCAATTAACTTAATTTCTCAAAGCTAAAATTATATTTCAACAAACTAATGTTTCAGGAATGTCAATCTTACCTGTTTCTAACTACAGAAACGATTTCAGAACCATATGAGATGGTGGGTGTCATGGCTTGCTGAAATGACATGGAAAAACTAAGAATTTAGGAAACAAGAGAACCACATTATCCAGGATCATTCATAGTGTGACCCCTCATAGCCATTCCCTCAGGCTGTACCAAGGGTACATTACCAACTGTAGCAAGTTGGCCACTGACCAACTCTGAGGGTCGGTTTCTCAGACACCGACCCCACACCCCATAACTGCTAAAAAAAATTGTTTTGTAGATCAAACAAGTCACTTATTTTCTTTGCCAGAGATGACTTTTGAGGAAGGGCCAGGGCCAGGGCCAGCTATCCTTAGACCATTCAGAGCACAGGGGCCTTTTTAACTTTCCACTGTTTGACCAATGTATCCCATGGGAAAACAAACACAGGATTAAAGTGTTACGATGGAGTTATTTGCCCCGGAGGTTGCCGGCTGGTGCACAAACACCAAGCCTTGCATTTGCTATTTTCCCCGTCCTCCTGCAATCTTTTTTATTTTTTATCTTTGCCATCAGGCTGACAAACTGTAGCAAAACTGAGAGCACCCCAGGCCTCAAAATCGTATACGTTCCCCATTTTCCACACAAATGGAGCCAAGTCATAATGGGGCCCTCCCGATTCAGTATTCAAGATATGCATTAGATGTTGTAGAAACGAAAACCAGTTAGCCAGTGGTGATTTTTGAATACGCTTGCTTGGTGTTCGGGGGCCAAAAACAAGTCCATCGTTCTAATACTGTGGTTGTGGGATGTGTTTAACTTGGAAAGGAACCTAGCTGCTGCAGCAGCAACAGCAGGAGAGCTCTGTCAGAGCTATATTTTGGTGGGCAAATTAGTGAAATGGCTTGCAGATGTGATTCGCCCCCAACAGACCCAGCCAGGCGACAGTGCCTGATGACATCATGCCCGTGGTTATTATACATGCGTACACTGTATGGAGGCTTGAGTTACTTTCCAACTTTCTGGAAAACAGGATTCAACTGAGACACAGTTATACAAAGCCATGGTTTATTTATGTCTGTATATTCATTGTATTTCACAATTAATTTATATTTATCAGTTATTCCCTGTTTGAGACGGATGGCTCTCTTTATTATTCTGGTTCTTCACAAGATTTATTTATCCTCCTCTCTAAACATTGAGAGTTTTTGCTATAGGTGAATTACTCCTAGCTTCTGGATGTGTCATCAGTAAGAAGTTAATTTGTGCTTCTTCTTGCATCTTCAGTTCAGACTAGTGTGTACTGAGTAGTGGTGGCTTGATATCCATATCCTCGGTCAATATGTCCATGGCTCTATCGTTCTATGACTCTCTGTTAGATGCCAGCTCTCCCCATAGTTCTAATTAACTCAATCACACAGTGGATACAGTTATCCTCATTCAGAACATACTGAGAGATCTTGCTGTTATGTTGCCTCGGACCATGTTAATGACTCTTGCTGTGCACACCACACCCCTGTAATGGCCCGTGGTTATGTAAGGGAGTGGGCTGGATAGGGAGAGGGTTGCGATTGTTCCAGAATCTGACTCAATCTGCCCTACGGCCATGTATAGTTTAGGGCTGCCTGCAGTTTATCATCACATATTATTTTTGGCACTGGGATACATAACTTTTGAAGGAAGGCTCTGTAGCTGCTAGCTTGTTTTGGTAAAGCGAACTGTGCATTTGGCTTATGTTGGGATTGGTACCATCAATGGTAATACCTATAATGAAGAACAAATGAAATAACCTTATGACTTGCATCTGTATGAAAATGTTATATTTTGTTTAGCCCTCATTATGGTTTCGATAGTGGAATATACAAGATATATCATAGTAAAGGAATACACATAGCAGCATACCGCCATTACAATGAGGTAGCCCTCAGATAGATGCTAGGCAGGTGCTCACTGCTCAGACAGACTGAACAACTTTGTGAAGATAGGAGTGGTTCTATCTTCACGAATACTCTTATCTTATCACAACTACATCCATACATCCGTTCCTTCCCATCCCAAACCCAGCCATACAGCCACCTCACCCACAGTGGATAGAAGACGTAATGACACCGCAATAAGAGGAAGAGAGGAGAGATGAGGAGAAGGGAGGCTGTTTGGGTAATGCTGGGAGGCTTCAATAAAATGTAATCCTATTATATGGTTCCCACTAGAGGGCAACAATAATAAAGGTTTCCCTAATAACACGGCAGTGCAGGCCAGACCCAAATGGAAAACAGGTCCTCCGGTGAAGTCCCATAGTCCTACATATATCGTCTCATTAGCTAAATGGCTGATGGGCCACGGTTCACCTCCGAGGCCTCTGAGATTTGGCCGTCGTGATGGCAATGGAAGAGTTAAGCCAAACAAATGTGTTTCATCAAACTAGAGTTTGGGCTGTTCTGCATAGAGGGAATGGGGGATGAAGGAGGAAGGGCTGAAGGAGAGAAGGAGTGAGGGAATGTGGAGGTGGGAACTGAGAGAAACCAAGCCCTGAGGAAACCAATCAGAGCTTCTCCACCCTCTTCCTGTCGCTAAGCCACCGGGGTCTCAGGTGTGCACTACACAGGCTAATAGTGCTTAAAGTTGATTGTTTGTGTGTTAGTGTAGTCTGGGTTTTGTAAATTACCATTTTGGAAAATGAAAGTCCAATCACTGACAAATTAACAAAATTGCAATGCGAGAGAGGTACAACAACACAACAACAACAAAGATAACTGTAGCAAAACTGTCCAAGGATAACAACTCTCGTTATGTTCATTCTGTAAGTTGCTGTATGAGCTACAGGATAAACATGAGGTGTACTCTATCCTAGACATGAGAGGTGTACTCTCTATCCTAAATGTGAGGTGTACTCTGTATCCTAGACATGTGAGGTGTACTCTCTATCCTAGATGTGAGGTGTACTCTCTATCCTAGATGTGAGTTGTACTCTCTATTACACAAAAAATAATAAAAGGGACACGATAAAAATAAATTACAACGATTTCTGCACAATTTCTCTGTTGTCATAATAACATATTTGAGCATGTCTGATCAGTGGGCATTGGCCGGCTCCCCCCTACCAAGATGGGCCGGCCCGGTTTTCTGATAGTCTGAGCTGAGGTCACGCTAAAATTCACATTCAAGGTCAAACGCTCATCAACAATCCAAGATCATGGATCATAAAAAACGGAAAGGTGGTGCTGAAGAAGTTAGAGACCAATAAAAGGCTGCTAAATGTGTGCAATTAACTGACTTATTTTCAAAAAGTTCTGGTTCTGCTGGTCCGAGTGCTGTGACTTTGTCTGTGCAGAGAAATTATGCTAGGCTTAGACACCGACAGATCAGCTGCTGCTGCAGAAGACATTGCAGTCAAGGTAAAGAGAAAGACACACACTCTAACCACGTTTCCATCCATAGTTTTAATGGTCCTCTGTAGCTCAATTGGTAGAGCATGGCGCTTGTAACGCCAGGGTAGTGGGTTCGATCCCCGGGACCACCCATACGTAAAAATGTATGCACGCATGATTGTAAGTCGCTTTGGATAAAAGCATCTGCTAAATGGCATATTCAAAAAATCACAACAGCTGTGATGGAAACAGGAAATTTCTGTTAAATGTTATAAATGACAACAGATAATTTATTTATTTGACATGGTGGGATTTTTTTGTTGTCAGTAAAATGTATTATGTGAGAAATGGAGTATATCGAAGTAAACTGGGAGTCACACAATGATATGATGTGTGGTCCTCCCACTATGACTCTGGAAACCATGCAGTTTATTAGGCCACAGATGAAATAAGTTATGATTAACTTCACGGTGATCTTGATGCTTCTTTCCAATAAATATTGAGGGTCTTATTCTGGTGACATGATGATCGATGCTTGACTGCCGTTTGACAAATCAAAATATTCTCATATCCATAATAATCTCATCATGAAGACTAGCCTACCCGCACTGTATCTGCGAGCTGTTGGCTAGAGTGCACGTGCCAAGATGAGGGTAGGCACATTTGCTATTTAAGGCAACCGTTTTTGTGACAAAACTATTGGTAGAGTTGAAAATGCAATGGAAACACATTGAACTTTAGATTTCTATTCGGTACATGAAAACTTAAGCGAAAAATTATGTTTTGTGTGCACTACGTCATCAGGCACTGATTCTTATCTGCAACAAGTCATTTTGGTGGAAACAAACCACTGGTGGAAAAAGTAGCTTATTTTCTTAATGCGGATTTTAGAATATTTGCATGAAAATCTGTCGCAAATTGGATGGAAACCTAGCTAGTGACACAGATTTAGCCTACTGCTGTCAGTTATTATTTTGTCTGTATATCGTATGAAATAGTAGGCTAATTAACACTTAGGTCTAATTACGGAAGGGGGGATTCGGGGGAACACATATGACAGGCACTAACTTGCAATAGCCTAAAAAGTCGTTAGATTGGCTTTTATAACATATAAGCTAATAGCCATCTATTAGACATTAAATACAGTGCTACTGCTTTTTATTATATACAATTAATCAGGTATTACAATGAAACGCTGAATTAATACATAATAATTGCTAAATAATCCTCTGTTAAAGGTCAATTCGGGGACTGTCTGTGTATTTTAATTGGTTTATCAACGTTTATTCGCTTCTGAATATCAGTCTCTTCAGCCTGCGAGTGGGTCTTAGTTGATGAGCTGTAGTAACAAGCGACCCTGGTGTCGGATTACATTACATAGCCACCGCCAAAGGAGGCTGGAAAGTCCAGCCAATTTCCCACCTATTTCATTTGCTGAAATGCCCGTCACTTCTCTGCAGCAAGATACGCATACTGTCAAAACGAAGCACAACGCTGGAAATCTATCCACTTCCACATAAACTAGTCCCGGCATCATTCTATAACAAACACAAGGTTTTATATTGAATTCAATAGAAGAAAACAGAGAAAGAGGGAGAGAGAGAGACGGCCAGTTCCTTAATGTAGCCATTGGCTGTATTATACAGCCAAAACATTAAGGAACTGGCCGTCTTGCTCTCTACTTCTCTCACTCTGTTTTCTTCTATTTTCATTATATATAGCCTAATATTTAAACACTTAGCTAAGTGGGCAGGGGGGAACACATGACATGCACTAATTTGAAATACATTCATTGGCCAGTTTATTAGGTACACCCATTGTTACGTGTGATGTGTTTTTCTTTCTCCCCATTTTCCTTTGTAGTGTGTTTGTGTGTTCTGGGCATTACAGGTGTGCTGAGTTGCGGCTGACGATGGTGGGCGTGGCTTCGGTCCGGAGTCCTGGCAGCTGTAGCTGATTGACAAGAGTATAAACTGTTTGCCGTGTGAGCACGAGAGAGAGGGGGGAGAGGACACTTGTTGTTTGGCTGTTTGGGTATTGGTTGTTTTAATTTATCTTTGTTTGTGTTCCAGCCGGTCCTCCTGATGTACTCCACCCTACCTAGGTACTGGAGAAGGGAAAGGTAGATCTGCCCATGGGTGTACATTCACACGTAGATAACCCATTGTTTTACACACTAGGTTAGCCGGGCGGGTGTCACCCCTGTATTTTTGGTAAACAGGTAGGAAAGTTGGTTAGGGTTTAGAGTGTGATAGGAAAGATTAGGTGTGTAGAAGAGAAGGGACCTTTTGTTTATTTTCATTACTTGGACCCCGTTCCCAAATATTCCCTTCTCTTACCTTCCCTGGTTTGTTTGATTGATTTGTTGTTTCCTTACTGTTTCTTTATGGGTGTTGTATATTTTGTTTAAGTACCTTACTAAACGTTCCCCGAGGGCTAACATTGAGTTCTGGTTGTTGTCTGGTTATTTCAGTTCATTACACCCCACATTTCTTCCCCATCCATCTAGTTTACCTTGTGTGCGCAGGCACGGGCATTTACTTCTCCTCCTCTGACGAACTACACCCGATGGGAGAACGTAACATGGGGGTTCTTCTGGGATATTTTTGATCCAGCTTGTGCCCGCACACTTTGGTAGTAGATGTGGATTGTGTGGTTGTTGTATTGGGTGTAGTGTTTAGCTCTGTGTTGGATGTTGTGTTACAGTGGTCCTCTGTAGCTCAATTGGTAGAGCATGGCGCTTGTAATGCCAGGGTAGTGGGTTCGATCCCCGGGACCACCCATACGTAAAAATGTATGCGTACATGACTGTAAGTCGCTTTGGATAGAAGCGTCTGCTAAATGGCATATTATATTATTATATGTTGTACTTAGGTGGTGGATTTAGAAAATGGCCACCTTTAACCTGAAGTTTTTTCTGGATAACCCTACGTAGGAGGGTTTTGAGAATTGTAGGAGAGTGGATTTAGAAGCTTTGGCAGACCATTTAGATATCTCCGTGCCAAGGGGTTTTGTTAGGGCGGAGGTAAGGGCATTGGTGTTAGCGGCGCTGATTGAACAGCAGGTGTTAGTTTTGCCTTGGCCTGCGGTTGGAGAGGGGGTGGATGCTCCGGGTACCCCGTATAGGCCCGACGATGAGGTCGAGTATAAGGCCCCGGCCACCTTGCCTCGATTTGACCCTCTCTCTCATATGCCTATGGCTGGACACTTGCAGAAGAGGGAGCACAAATCCAAAAGGATGAGCTACATCTCAAGTTGGAGATGCGCCGACTGGAGTTGCAAGCAGAAACGGACATTAAGATAAGGCAGATGGACTTCGAAATGCGCAAATTGGAATTAGAGGCGGAGACGGTGAGGCTGGCCGCTGTCCCTGCCATTCCCACTAGTGTGTTTTCCACCCCAGGATCTGCCTCTACCTTTGACGTTAGCCGGCATATTGCTTTAGTTCCACAATTCCGTGAGGCTAAGGTTGACTCTTACTTTTGTGCATTCGAACGCATAGCAGTGGCTTTAAATTGGCCTAGGTATGTGTGGCCGCTGTTACTTCAGTGTAAATTGTCCGGTAAAGCGCAGGAGGTGATGGGTACTCTCTCTCTCGCTGATAGTCTTAATTACGACATTGTTAAGGCTACTGTGCTCCGTGGGTATGAGCTTGTGCCGGAGGCTTATAGACCAAAGTTTAGAAAGCACTCCAAATCTCTATAAAAACGTTTGTCGAATTCGCTAGAGAGAAGGAATCTCTCTTTGACAAATGGTGCTCAGCGAGTAAAATCAATGACTTTGAAGGAATTCGTGAATTCATGGTATTGGAAGAATTTAAAAACAGCCTTCCAGAGCGGTTGGTTGTATACATTAATGAACAGAAAGTTATCTGAAGCCGCAGTGCTGACAGATGAATTTGTGTTAACACATAAAACAGTGATTCCCACACATCGTATTGAGAATAGACCGGTTGTATCCTCTCCTGTCTACACTTCCCACTGTTACTCAGGAAGTACACGGTTGACTCCAAAGGAGGAACGCGCATGTTTTTACTGTCATAAAGTCGGACACGTAATTTCGGGATGTATGTCTCTAAAACGCAAGTCACCACCTTCAACCCCTAAACCCCATAAAAGTGTGGGTTTGATTAAGGTAAACTCTAAGAGCTCTGTAAAGGAGAGTCCTGGGGTTGTACTAAGTCGTCCCGATCCCACATACGACCCGTTCATATTTAAAGGCTTTGTTTTACTGACAGGTGATTCTGGAGAACAAAGGCCAGTTTTGATATTGAGAGATACTGGTGCGGCTCAGTCTGTAATTCTCTCAAGTGTTCTGCCCTGGTCAGAGGAGTCTTATTGTGGCTAGTGTATTATTAAGGGGGATCGAAATGGGTTGTGTGCCTGTTCCGTTACATACTGTCCATTTGACTTCTGATCTAGTGAGTGGATGTTTCAGAATCGGTGTACAGTCCGAGCTTCCCGTAAATGGGGTTGCTCTAATCATGGGTAATGATCTAGCAGGAGGCAAAGTTGTGCCTGTGTTAGAAGTGCTAGACAAGCCTGATGCTCAGACAAGTGCTGATGTTTTGGCCACTACGTTTCCCGAAGCATTTCCAGCGTGTGCCATTACGCGTGCGCAGTCGCGTCACTTAGGTACCATGGTAGACTTAGCTGACTCTGTGCTTGCACCTATGTTGAATGGGGAAGATATCCAGTGTTCTACTCCTTTGTTCCCAGTGAGTTCTGATCATGACGATGGTAATAAAGACAAGACAATGGCTTCCTCGATGGACGGTTTAAGGTTGCCAGTTACTCGGGAGAAGATAATAGCTGCCCAGAAAGAGGATGTGGGCTTGGCCAAATGTTTTTCCTCCATATTACCTTTGAGTGAGGCAAAAAGGAAAGGTGTGACGTATTTCCTTGAAGGGTATTTTGATGAGAAAATGGACTCCCCATGCTGAACTAGAAAATGATTGGAGTTCTGTTTTCCAGATTGTAGTTCCTGCCACGTTTCAGACGAAGGTGTTGTCCCTAGCTCATGATATTCCCTGGGCTGGTCATCTAGGGGTGACTAAAACCTATGATCGAATCCTCCGTCATTTCTTCTGGCCGGGAATGAAACGGGATGTGGCTCGTTATTGCCGTACAGGTAGTACGTGCCAAGTGGTGGGGAAGCCTAACCAGGTAATTTCCCCGGCTCCTCTGTCCAATTCCAGTCATGGGAGAGCCGTTTGAGAAAGTAATAATAGATTGTATTGGTCCATTACCTACATAAGGACTCGAAACGGCGGCGGCCGTATGATCGGTGGGATTGTATTGGTCCATTCCCTAGGACTAAGTCGGGTAATCAATTCTTGCTAATGATAATGTGCACTGCTACAAGGTACCCAGAGGCGATTCCTATGCGTAAAATCACAAGTAAGGCAATTGTGAAGGCGCTGATGAAGTATTTCTCAACCTTTGGATTTCCAAAAATCGTACAGACGGATCAAGGCACTAATTTTACATCGAGATTGTTTGGAAGTGTGTTGAAGTCCTTGTCAGTGTCCCATCAGATGTCTAGCGCTTACCACCCGGAGAGTCAGGGTGCGCTGGAACGTTGGCATCAGATGCTAAAAGCCATGTTGCGTAAATACTGTATGGACACAGAAAAAGATTGGGATGAGGGGGTGCCGTACGTGCTGTTTGCTATTCAGGAGACCGTACAAGAGTCTCTTGGGTTTAGCCCAGCTGAGCTAATCTTTGGTCACACCGTGAGAGGGCCTCTCAATGTACTGAAAGAACAAATTATGGCTGATGATTCAGTTGGGTCCTCTACTAAATTACTAGACTATGTTAGTCAAGTCCGGGAGCGGTTGCATGACGCATGTGCTGTAGCCAGAGAAAATCTGTCTTCCACACAAAAGAAAATTAAACGTCACTTTGATGTAAAAACTGTGTCTCGTTCTTTTCAACCAGGTGACCAAGTCTTGGTGTTGTTGCTGGTACCCGGCTCGTGTCTCTCTTCCAGTTTCTCTGGCCCATATGTGGTGGAGCGAAAACTCAGTGATACTGATTATGTTATCAAAACGCCAGACCGTAGACGGCCATTTTGGGTATGTCACATTAACATGATTAAAGCCTATCATGTTAGAGGTGGTATCGAATCTCCCATTACCAGTGAAAATCCTGTTGTATCCTCTGTTGCTTCTGTGAGCATGGTTACTCACCCAGGAGTCAGCATAAATGATGAGGACGGTTTGGTGATGCGGAATACTCCTGAGCAGTGTGCTCGTTTATGTAATTCGGAGATGGTAGCGTCTCTCCAAACCCATTTGTTGCACTTGAATGATCAGCAGAGGGCTGATATTGAATTACTAATCACTGATTTTCCGAGTCTCTTTAAGGATGTTCCCAGTCGTACAAATGTGTTGAAACATGATATAAATGCTGCTCCAATCAAACAGCACCCTTATCGTGTGAATTCAACCAAGAGGGGAGTGATGAAGAAAGAGGTAACTTATTTAGTGGGAAATTAGATGGCAATCCCCAGTGGCAGTCCTTGGAGTTACCCCTGTCTGCTGATTCCAAAGCCTGACGGGACTCAAAGGTTTTGCACTGACTACAGAAAAGTGAATAATGTTACTATACCTGACTCATTCCCTTTACCTCGCATGGACGACTGTATAGACACCATTGGATCAGCTGCGTATGTTACTAAGCTTGACTTGTTAAAAGGTTATTGGCAGGTGCCGTTAACCCCTCGTGCCTCTGAGGTGTCTGCTTTTGTAACCCCTGACAGTTTCTGCCAGTACACGGTAATGGCTTTTGGAATGAGGAACGCCCCGGCCATGTTTCAACGTTTGGTAAATATTGTATTGGCTGATGTTCCTGATTGTACCGCATATCTTGATGACCTGGTTGTTCATTCGACTACCTGGCTTAATCACATGAGCACATTGAGGACTGTGTTTGCACGCTTGGCCAGTGCTTCTTTGACCCTTAACTTAGCCAAATGTGAGTTTGGAAAGGCTACGGTTACATATTTGGGTAAAGAGGTGGGGCGGGGTCAGGTTCGTACAGTAACAGCTAAGGTGGACGCTATCACCCGGTTTCCTGCCCCACCAATGTCCCCTGAGGGCTAACATTGAGTTCTGGTTGTTGTCTGGTTACTTCAGTTCATTACACCTAACATTTCTTCCCCACCCATCTAGTTTACCTTGTGTGCGCAGGCACAGGCATTTACTTCTCCTCCTCTGACGAACTACACCCGAGGGGAGAACGTAACACCCATCTAGTACCGGTTCGGATCTCCCTTTGTCTCCAGAACAGCCTGAATTCTTCTGGTCATTCTACAAGGTTTCGGAAACGTTCCACAGGGATGTTATCACACAGTTGCTGCAGATTAGATGGCGGTACATTCATGCTGTGAACAGCCCATTCCATTTTATCCCAAAGATGCTCTATTGGGTTGAGGTCTGGGGACTGCTCAGGCCACTCAAGTAAACTGAACTCGCTGTCATGTTCCAAGGGATTTTTTCCCACTCCTCAATTGTCCAGTGTTGGTGATCACGTGCCTACTGGAGCCACTTCTTCTTGTTTTTAGCTAATAAGATTGGAACCCTGTGTGGTCATCTGCTGGAATAGCCCATTCGTGATCGACGAGATGGTGCGTTCAGAGATGCCGTTCTACACACCACTGTTGTACTACGCCATTATTTGTCTGTTTGTGGCCCGCCTGTTAGCTTGCACAATTCTTTCCATTCTCCTTCGACCTCTCTCATCAACGAGCTGTTTTCGCCCACAGGACTGTCACTGACTGGATTTTTTGTTTGTCGCACCATTCTCGGTACACCCTAGACAGTCGTGCGTGAAAAGCCCAGGAGGGTGGCCGTTTCTGAGATACTGGATCCGGCACGCCTGGCACTGATGATCATACCAAGCTCAAAGTCGCTTAGGTCGCTCGTCTTGCCCATTCTAACGTTCAATCAAACAGTAACTGAATGCCTTGATGCCCTTGTCTGCCTGCTTTATATAGCAAGCCACGGCCATTTGACTCACTCTCTGTAGGAGCAATCCATTTTCGTGAACGGGTGGTGTACCTAATAAACTGTCTGGTGAGTAATTAACCCATAGGATATGAAATCCAGGCACTTATATTTACAATATAGTAGTTAGGCTTTTATAAGGTATTATGAGCTAATGGTAATCTATTAGGCATTTATTCAGTATTTCTTCTTCTTTATCTAATAAATGTGTTTATTCATTCACAACTAGGATGTTGCTGGGCCCAGCAAAGGCAGTGTGGTCCCGTAGTGTTATGGTATCAGTGCTGTGGGAAAGGATACTAGGCTTAGCAGAGACAGGTCAGAGGTGAGTGCAGTGGAGGTAGGAAGAAAACAGACACAGATGTACTGCCAGTTCCTTAATTTGTTGGCTCTATATGTAATAGCAATTAACACAGACAGACAACAGAGGAGCACAAGGAAAAGCACAGACAGAGTGACAGCAGAGAAGATGCAGAGACAGACTGCACAACAGGGAGGCAACAGATTCACAGTTACAGTGGTGAGTTGTATCTCCAGTGGTGTTTTTACATGTAGTATTTGTCTTAATCATGAACTGGTTAAAATGTGATGTGGGCTGGTGTGGCTAAAATGCCAGGGCAACTTTTTGTCCCAGTCCATCCCTGGTACTCTCTATCCGAGACATGAGGTGTACTCTCTACCCTAGACATGTGAGGTGTACTCTGTATCCTAGACATGTGAGGTGTACTCTCTATTCTAGACGTGAGGTGTACTCTCTATCCTAGACGTGAGGTGTACTTTGTATGCTAGACGTGAGGTGTACTCTGTATCCTAGACGTGAAGTGTACTCTGTAACCTAGGAATGTATTCTAGAAACCTGTATCATAGAATGGCTGACAATGGTTGAACTTGATCAATTCTGGGGCCAATATTAACTGAAAATGGCAAAGTGTGTGTTCAAATAGTGCACAAACACAAAACCTAATTTCGGCGTTATTTGATAAATCTGATAAACGTCAACTGTACTCAGTTTCACAGCTCTCTCATGCAAATATAGCACAATATTTATCATAAGCGACAAGGTGAGTGAGGATATCAATCATATTCTCCAGACAGATTTAGTTATTAAGTGAGCCAGTGTAACAGTATTATGAAGCCCCGAATAACAAAAGGTTATTTATCTCTGTGTGTGTGCATGTGGGTATATGTGTCAGACAGAGAATCAGACAGAGAGGGGGAGAGAGGGAGGTAGAGAAAGAGGTAGAGAAAGAGAGATGGAGAGAGAGAGAGTGTGTCGCATTCCTTCCTGTTCCTGTACCACCCTCCAACCCCAGAGCTGCAGACTCAAGGCGGTTTCCAGAATCAAACAATTTCACGCAGCTACTGGAGGAGGAAATGAACTGAGCCCAGAGCAATAATAAAATTATACAAATGTTATTACAGACTCGCCTGCTACTGTCCTACTTTAATTCAAATTTGGGCACTCCAGGCAGCGCTGGTGGCAGAGACCTTCCTGAATAAATCAACATTAGCTTACTTCTAAATTATTAAGGAAGTGGGAGACTTTCTTGTTTATAGTATGAATTATTAAACAAGTGTTTAACGCTGATTTTCTTCATGAATCCCCAAATATTAATTGCTAATGATCTTTAAGGTGTGTGTTTTATTTTGGTGCCCCCCTAAGCTGTATCGGCTGCTGAGAGGCATTTTGCATCAGAAGCTTTAAGTTTAGAAAATTCTACATACAGTAAATGTGTTGAATGTTAGATGAGGGAATTAGATAATGCGTTTCCTTCTGTATAATATGCATGATGTGGTTATTGGTTCGGTATAGCACAAATAAATGTACTATAGGACACACGTTTTTGTGAATTTTCACATTCTACACTATTTTTAACTTAGTTGTTTATTACATTTTATAAATGTCTATAGCCTTATTGTAAAGTTAATAAAAGCCTTGTTCAGACCATCCTTGCCTTATCAAATAGGCATCAACGTAAAAAATAAATACAATTATTTTGCCTAACCTAAGACTACATTTTTTGTGCAAGAACCGTCATCTTAAATGAAATCTTGCTGGTGGCTCATTAGGCATTTCATCAACCGAGCAGCTGAACAGAAGAAGCATGAACCCATTATTCAATGTCACTTTGTATTTACTTGGTCCTGAAATACTGTTGGTGTCTGGCGCAAGCTTGGTGTCACGGTCTGGAACATCAAACAGTGTATGTAATACAGCAGCAGAGGCAGGAGAAGGAATACAGGGAGATGTTTCTATCTAACTATGTGTGTCGAAAGGTGATTGGATACAAAACCCTGCAATGGAATCTAATTATTCCAGAGTTGAACAGAACATAGGTCATCATGCATTACACTCACAAACATGGACAATGTAATACTGTTCCTTAGTGCAATAAAGTGTGATACATAACTTTTTTCTTATCTATATTAACCTGTAGTTACTAATTATAATAGGGCCTGATCTGAATTGGGGAGGCTCTCGACCTGTCCACTCCCTTCCCTTCGGCCTGGTCCTATGATGAGCTAGATCTGTAAATCTGTACTTGTGGCAGACAGAGCTTTTTCCAAACCCTATTACATGAGGAAATAGTCGATGGTCGCCCTCAGATGCTAATTTATTTGGGCCATAAAGATGATATAGAGCGAACTGAGAGTGTTGGACTGTGGCCTTAAGGCCCTGGAGGGACGCCCATAGGCTGGGGAGAGAGGAGTGGAGGGGGAATGGGGGGGGTACTATGACCTGTCCAGCCTGCTTGGGGACTCAGGCTAATATCTATCTGAACACAGCTTTCAGATCCTTTTCAAATCATCTACAGAGTCAATTAAGTTATGTAGTGTCATGAGGCCACTAATGGTAGTTGTACAAGTGTTAGGTGGGAATGTTATTTTCAGCTTTTTTTGCTAGAACATCACAATTTACAACAGGAATCAATTAATGAACAGGCATTGGAATCAAGTTGCCTTGGGAGATTCTCAATTAGCGTTGCTAACTCCTACGTGCTCTGTACTCTCCTTGCCTCCTTTTGATAAAAGGTAATCGAGGAGAGGAGGCTAGGAGAGGAAATGTGAAAACAAATGCGCTTGTATGTAATGAGCCTCTCCTCTACTCATGCGTCATCAGGCAAATTATGTTTACAGTGTTGGATCCCAAAATAAATAAAGTGATCCAAATAAATGTAACTACTGTGTAAGAAATGTAATAGATAAAAGGATAACAACAGCTGATTCAAAGGGGGGGTGTAGCGGATCTCAAAACTCTTCCGTGATGGACTCAGGTAGGATACACATGACTATCCTTGATGAAAGGTGGCTATCGAGGAGGGGAGGACACTTCCGTTCACCTACTAACTAATTGACACTCTCCTTGACCCCTCGACCACTTATCGGTTTTCAGGTCACGGAGGAGAGAGGACGGTCCTTTGCTCAAATGAGAATCTCCCGTTGTGTCCCCCTCACCTCCTGAGACCTGACAGTCTATTGTAAGGCTTGTGACTGCCCTCCTCTGGTTAACAGTCTAATAGCAGATACATTTACAATTAAGTCATTTAGCACAGGGGTTCCAAACCTTTTCACTCAGGCCCCCCTTCCATCATTAGGGAACCCCCCCCCCCACACACACACACCACACAAACTGTTCACACCCCTCTTGTTGGTGGAGAGAAAATATAGCAGTTTTAAATCAGATTTTCTTGCAATTCTATACATTTTGCCATGTCTAATGTGTATTCATGTGATATTTGAGTGACTCAAATATTACAACAAAATCTATGGGCTAACAAACGTTAGCTGACAAAGGGTAGTTGATCTGGACATTTCTGGCAAGTTAGAAATAACTCTCTAAGGTATGCAATGACTGACATGATAAGAGGAAACTGATGATGCACTTCCCAATTTCGAAATTGCACCTTGTGCATTCTACTATCACAACGTTAAAGAATAAGTTGAAAGCAGGACTGAGTTCCTTAAAAGGTTTTTTTTTTTTATCAGTGGTTTGCTCTGGATAAGAGTGTCTGCTATATCAGTGGTTTCCAAGATGTGGTTTGTGATTTACAGGAGGAATTAGGATGATGTGCCTTGCTCAAGGGCTCAACAACAGATTATTCACCTAATCTGCTCAGAGATTCAAACCAGCAACCTTTTGGTTACTGGCCGAACACTCTTAACCTGTAGGCAACCTGTCGTCCCTGAGACTGTGCATACTATACCTGACTTCACCACAAAACAATGGTGCCCAGGGGGTGGCGTTGTTGGCATGTGTAAATATCTTAAACTGAGTTGGGGAGAGCAAAAAGAGAATGGTATACCATTGTCCTTAGTGTAATATTGTGAGAGTTTAGCTTTCTATCTCTACCTTTTGTAGTTTTTTTTTATCGCTTTTGTACTATTTTCACAAGTATGTGGTAAAATGTCACAACTCTTAATACAAAACTCAAAACAGATCATCAAAAAGGCTGTTTTTTCTCAACTTTAAGCACATTTTCAATTGACTAAGGACAACACACAAAATCACACAGTAAATGCTCCACCAAACCTAATCAGTGTTTCATATAGAAATACCTTTCATATAAAGTAATTGCCTTTCACAATGCAATGCTCACAATACTGGTTATCTTCTCATTTGTTTAAATATATTTGACCATCACTTAATCCAACTGTGCTTAATGGTTAATCAGTTAACTGTTTGGTAAACCTATAGATTTTAAACTGGTTTGTCTGCTATGTATGGATTTGGAGAACTACAGAAAAAAATGTGTGTTTGTAAAGTATAAACATCTGAATGACATGTATGATACATGATAACCATACATAATGACTACTCGTTATTGCTATTTGATTTCCCATAGTAGTAACCACAATTGGTCACCATATAAAAGGGTGTGTGAACATGGAGCAGGATAGACAGCAAGAGAGAGGAAGAAATCAAAGAGTTTGTGGACAAGGGGCCCATCAAAGAGGTCAAACTAGGTGGGCATGGTCCCCGTCAAAGAGGTGGACATCAGAGAGAGGGAGGCAGATGGCAGGGAACTGTTGTGTCTAATGAAGCCCGGGCCATCATCGTTGACCATGTGGTAAACAGAGGCCTTACCACGGCAGAGGCTGGCAGATTAGTTCACCCCAATCTGAAAAGATCAACTGTCAATTCGATCATGAGAACATTTCGCCAAGAAAACCGGTAAGTCTGCAGGATATGCACTATGATTTACCATTACATTTACAGTAAATTACATGTAGTAATGCATGTAAATTCACAAAACATGTTAGTAGTCTTACAGTATGATCTATTGACAGTATACTCTGTTCTACCCTCATAATTGACAGAAGACCCCATGGTGGTGGCCGTGGCTGTGTGTTGACCGACCAGTGGTGGAAATGGTGAGGGCCAGGAATGACATACTGCTGTCTGAAATAAAGCAGGCCATGGAGGAAAACGATGACGCCTTTGTCAATGTTTCATCCATCAGCCTACCAACAATCACCCGCCTTTTGAAGAGGCACCAGGTACAGTTGAAGTCGGAAGTTTACATACACCTTAGCCAAATACATTTAAACTCAGTTTTTGACAATTCCTGACATTTAATCCTAGTAATAATTCCCTGTGTTAGGTCAATTAGGATCACCACTTTATTTTAAGAATGTGAAATGTCAGAATAATAGTAGAGAGAATGATTTATTTCAGCTTTTATTTCTTTCATCACATTCCCAGTGGGTCAGAAGTTTACATACACTCAATTAGTATTTGGTAGCATTGCCTTTAAATTGTTTAACTTGGGTCAAACATTTTGGGTAGCCTTCCACAAGCTTCCCACAATAAGTTGGGTGAATTTTGGCCCATTCCTCCTGACAGAGCTGGTGTAAATGAGTCAGGTTTGTAGGCCTCCTTGCTCGCACACGCTTTTTCAGTTCTGCCCACAAATTTTCTATAGGATTGAGGTCAGTGCTTTGTGATGGCCACTCCAATACCTTGACTTTGTTGTCCTTAAGCCATTTTGCCACAACTTTGGAAGTATGCTTGGGGTCATTGTCCATTTGGAAGACCCATTTGCGACCAAGCTTTAACTTCCTGACTGATGTCTTGAGATGTTGCCTCAATATATCCACATAATTTTCCTTCCTCATGATGCCATCTATTTTGTGAAGTGCACCAGTCCCTCCTGCAGCAAAGCACCCCCACAACATGATGCTGCCACCCCGTGCTTCACGGATGGGATGGTGTTCTTCGGCTTGCAAGCACCCCCCTTTTCCTCCAAACATAACGATGGTCATTATGGCCAAACAGTTCTATTTTTGTTTCATCAGACCAGAGGACATTTCTCCAAAAAGTACGATCTTTGTCCCCATGTGCAGTTGCAAACCGTAGTCTGGCTTTTTTATGGCGGTTTTGGAGCAGTGGCTTCTTCCTTGCTGAGCGGCCTTTCAGGTTATGTCGATATAGGACTTGTTTTACTGTGGATATAGATACTTTTGTACCTGTTTCCTCCAGCATCTTCACAAGGTCCTTTGCTGTTGTTCTGGAATTGATTTGCACTTTTCACACCAAAGTACATTCATCTCTAGGAGACAGAACGCGTCTCCTTCTTGAGCGGTATGATGGCTGCGTGGTCCCATGGTGTTTATACTTGCGTACTATTGTTTGTACAGATGAACGTGGTACCTTCAGGCGTTTGGAAATTACTCCCAAAGATGAACCAGACTTGTGGAGGTCTACAATTTTTTTTCTGAGGTCTTGGCTGATTTCTTTTGATTTTCCCATGATGTCAAGCAAAGAGGCACTGAGTTTGAAGGTAGGCCTTGAAATACATCCACAGCTACATCTCGCATTTACTCAAATTATGTCAATTAGCCTATCAGAAGCTTCTAAAGCCATGACAGCTACTAGGCCCCGTGTAGCTCAGTTGGTAGAGCATGGCGCTTGCAACGCCAGGGTTGTGGGTTCGATTCCCACGGGGGGCCAGTATGAAAAAAAAAAAGTATGCACTCACTAACTGTAAGTCGTTCTGGATAAGTGCTTCTGCTAAATGACAAAAAAAATGGTAAAAATTACATAATATTCTGGAATTTTCCAAGCTGTTTAAAGGCACAGTCAACTTAGTGTATGTAAACTTCTGACCCACTGGAATTGTGATACAGTGAATTATCCCGAGTGGCGCAGCAGTCTAAGGCACTGCATCTCAGTGCTTGAGGCATCACTACAGACCCCCTGGTTCGATTCCAGGCTGTATCACAACCGGCCGTGATTGGGAGTCCCATAGGGCGGCGCACAATTGGCCCAGCGTCGTCCGGGTTTGGCCAGTGTAGGCCGTCATTGTAAATAAGAATTTGTTCTTAATTGACTTGCCTAGTTAAATGAAGGTAAAATAAAAAATAAAAATAAGTGAAATAATCTGTCTGTAAACAATTGTTGGAAAAATGACTTGTGTCATGCACCAAAACTATAGTTTGTTAACAAGAAATGTGTGGTGTGGTTGAAAAACAAGTTTTAATGACTTCAACCTAAGTGTATATAAACTTCCGACTTCAACTGTATCTATGAAACACTTTTACCTGGTGCCTTTTGAGAGTAACAACGACCGGGTGAAACAACTGCGGGCAGAGCATGTTCAGGTACAGCACTATATACTGTATTACTGTAATTTACAGTACTGTAGCATATTACTTTCAGCTGTTTTAAGGGTGATTTGAAACACGTATCTTGCAATGTTAAAACGAGTAAATTGAAAAGATATCAATTATGTTGTGTTTTGGTGATTAAACCAAAACAATCAATACATTTCACAATAAACTATTATTTTGAATCAATGGTTGTGTGATGAGAGATGTTTACTATCCAAATGAATGCACAATGACAGGTTTTGAATGAAAGACTGGCTGTGTTACAAGTGTGACCAGTTTGGAGTGTTGTACTGAGTTGTGAAAATGTACCACATACGTGTGAAAATAGAACCAAAGCGAAAAAACAACAAACTGTATTAACAGTGGCACAATCAGTCAACCTAAGTCAACCAGTTTTTCATCACCTAGCTAGCGTTATATGCAGTTCACTTGGCTTCTCTCCACATGAAATTGTCAGTTCTTTTTCCAAAGGAAATAAAGTGAGATTGTGACAGATCACCTCTATTCTATGGCAAAGTGGCCCAGCGTTTCACTGATGGAATGATATTATGAGTATAGTCTCAGACTTAACTTAAAGAGAACACATATCATCCCCATCTGTCTGGCTATGAGGTGACACTATCTAGAGGGAGAGGAGGCTATACATTTTTTTTTGTAGTCATTTTAGCAGACGCTTTTATCCAGAATGCATGCATTTTTTATTTATTTTTCATACTGGCCCCCCGTGGGAATCGAACCCACAACCCTGGCGTTCCAAACGCCATGCTCTACCAACTGAGCTACATGGCTGAGATGGGCTTCTGTCGTGCTGCTACTGTAAATTGCTACTGCCTTCTACGGTGAGCTGATACAACTCTTCAGGAGCAATTCTCCACCCAGTCTCTGGCTTTAAACTGTAACATTTGTGAGAAGTGCTTTATGTCAGAGACAGAAATACATTTTTGAATCTACTTGGTATATCGTACAGTATTATGGTATTGTGTTTTGAGAGGTACCAACAGAAGCCAAACCAAGGCTTGCATGTACTTACAGCATAATAGCACAATTGTTCACACTAAAGACGTGGAAATCACAATTTATTTTATGAAATTCAAAATCAACACAGAAACTGCAGTAAGGTGCAGTTGTCAAGTATTCAATTCTAACATTCAAATCTATCTATGCAATACTAAAATCCAGAGTGGTGGGTATGGAGGCAAACATTTCCCTCATGGGGTCCTTGGTTTTCAAGACCAAGCAATGTAAAGCAGGCAGACCACTTCATAAATAAGTAGGTATAAGAATACTTTCAGTATGAAAATACAGTCAATGATAATAATGTGATCATTCCAAATGTATCAAAATAGCTGATTATTTTTCTGCTTATAGTTATGAAAATCTATATCTATAACTGATATCTGACGGTTTGTCTATGATCTGTTACTAGGCAATTAAAATCAGTTTTAAGACAAATATGTTTCTACAAAGAAATAAATAGGTAAAGTTGAATAGTTTTTTCCCTGACCAATGTGCACTGAAAATGGAGAATACATACCAACAATATAGAAGTGGGCTGAAGATTGTAAATGTTCGGTATAACTTTTCATTTACATTACATTTTTACATTTTAGTCATTTAGCAGACGCTCTTATCCAGAGCGACTTACAGTTAGTGAATACATATTTTTTTATACTGGCCCCCCGTGGGAATTGAACCCACAACCCTGGCGTTGCAAACGCCATGCTCTATCAACTGAGCTACATCCCTGCCGGCCATTCCCTCCCCTACCCTGGACGACGCTTGGCCAATTGTGCGCCGCCCATGAGTCTTTTCCTTCATAACATGAGTTCTATAATGTGCTTAACGACCATATGTAGATAAGATCTCTTATGCCATATACATATTCAATATGTGACACTAATCCCAAAATAATAAGCTTGATGTTTCCTCTCTGGTTTACAAATTCAGTGTGATGACCCCATGTAATTGGTTGACCTGGACATTTTTCCCTGACAGAAATGTAGTCTATTGTTATCACTCTGCAGTGTAGCAGCGTGCCACAAGCAAACAGAGCTGGGACAGATGATGATTGGACAAGATTGCAGAGATCAAAAGATTTCACATGAAAGGTAATTGGTTAGGGTGAGCAGTGTGCAAAGTTATATTATCCACTTACTTCACAAATGTTGAGGGAGGCTCACCTCCATATACAATAATACACCTGCATTGAGAGGAAATGCAGCAATTGTATTCTGCCTGAGAAGTAAGTCTGTGTGGGTTTAGGTATAGGGACATGGGGCTTGGGAGTATGGGGCTTATGGTATGGGTACAGGGGTGGAGGACCCAGACTCAAAGTGTCTCTCTCTGGATCTCCCCCTCCTCTACAGGTAGGTCTCCCTCTCCAGTGCCCGTGGTAGTCATACAGAGGACAGCACCTCGCCCGTCGAGTCCAGGAAAGGGTCCTTCTTCTCCCCCTTCTCCAGGTCGATGTGGTGGATAGAGCCTGGCTTGATGATCAGGTCGTCTGGTTCCCCCTGGTACATACTGCCCATCACCTCCCTGTACTTCCCCGAAGCCGGATCCTTCTGGAAGACTTCCCGGTGCATCTTCTTCAGCTCAGGGTCAGGGCAGAACAGGTATTCATAGAGGGCAGCCGCCATGATGCCACCAAGGATTGGACCAACCCAGTACACCTGCAAGACAGGTAAGGTAAAACCCAGTTCAGACAAACATGAACCTAGAACCACAGGTTGAGCTAGAGGATACTTCCTTCTGACAGAGCTGTCATGCATTATTAGACCAGATGTCATGTTTTGTCATGTCTGTAAAGGGGCAGCAATCATCGTTTATGGGCATCCTCAGTGGAGCCAGGTACCTTTAGGTTCTGCCAAGTCAAACATTTGTCACGTAGAGAGAGAAAACACCTGTCAGATAATATGACACCACTCTCAGTACTGAGGACCTTTCCTAATTATACCGAAGACCCAGATAAACAGACACACACACACACACACACCATGCTGTGCCATGCTGACTCAGTAAAGACAGCTACTATAAACACCTCCGTGACAATAATTGCCCTGGATACATAATTAAAGAAACACATGCTGTGGGTAATGTCCAGAACAGCTGTCTTTAGTTGTCTATACTACTGATGTGGTTTTTCATTTTATTCTGAAATAGGAAGCTGAAATGAATGAATCTATACCTAGTAGCAAGGGTCAAGTGATCTATTGATGACGCATTTCCTGACCATTTCAATGTTTATTTTAACGCTCAGTGTTTCTATGGTTACTGATGTCAGTCTGTAGCACTCATGCCCTCTATGGGGGGTAAATATGTCCTTGATCGACACTAGATGGGATCCTTCTTAGCTGCTCTGGCATGGTGATATGCACTGTGACCTTATTAAGTTTCAATATGCCCCCCATCCCGCCCACCGTTGCCCCCCACTAATAATGATATTGACAACATTAGCTACTGGAGGACAGAGACGACCTGAACACTTATCACACAATGATGCACTAACCTAAACAATATACACAAAAAGCACATATGACAGTATACTACAGGCTCTTTATTAATACACTGCTGTAATATTTGGCATCTGTTTACCCCATGTCTTCACAACCAAATAGCTTGTGATTTCTGTGATGGCATTTCAGTGGAGTGACTTTTTATATTAAAACATAAAAAGTCACTCCACTTTAGGCCTGAAGCTCTCTCTTCATTTGAAGTGTCCAGGCATTAACAACTAAAACATCAATGGATGGTCAGTGTTTCCAGATTATTTTTTAGCAGTGGTTTTACTCCTGAGTGGCGCAGTGGTCTAAGGCACTGCATCGCAGTGCTAACTGTGCCACTAGAGATCCTGGTTCGAAACCAGGCTCTGTCGCAGCCGGCCGCGACCGGGAGACTCATGGGCGGCGCACAATTGGCCCAGCGTCGTCCAGGGTAGGGGAGGGAATGGCCGGCAGGGATGTAGCTCAGTTGATAGAGCATGGCGTTTGCAACGCCAGGGTTGTGGGTTTGATTCCCACGGGGGGCCAGTATAAAAAAAAAAAATATGTATTCACTAACTGTAAGTCGCTCTGGATAAGAGCGTCTGCTAAATGACTAAAATGTAAATGTCGCAGAGGGACCTACATTTTTCTTTGTAGAACGACTGTGAGAAGGTCAGTTCTGGTGACTTTTTAAAAGGACATTCTACTCCAATATAAATGAAATGAAATTATGCTGACACGATCTAAAATATGATTTGCCCATCCAGAAAAGAGCCCAATAACATATTGGTCCATGCCTGGCAGGTGTGCTATTTAGCAAAAAGCATTAGGCTATCACCTGGCTGGCACAGTGACTAATAAATAGGCTAAAGAATGGGGATGCCATCTGCATTTACCCCATTGGGCTAATCATTAGCTAGATCACAAACTCTAAACATTATCTTGTTGCTAGTTAGCATCATATTGATGACTTGAATGTCCCAAAAATATAATGCAGGCCTACCTGTTACACTTAACCCATGTTACATTTGGCCCCGGTCAACGTGAAACGCAAGAGCTAAATACGTCTAAACCATTCTGCTGATTCTCCTGTTTGAAAATGGTGCAGTTCACTCATTTTTAGGAGTTGAGAAATAATAAATGTAGTAATAATGGAAAGCTGGGATCCTCCTCTTCTAACAGTGGCCATCAACCCCTTTCAAATGTGTGTATTTCCCACTACTGTGCAATGGCTGGGCATATGCATATCAATGCATGTTTTTCTCACTGTGGCACACACGATTTAAAAGCACTTTGAGAGGAATATTATTTTCTTACATAGAATGCGACAAGCCAATTGAAAACGTAAACTATTCTACTATGGGCTTGTCTGATTGTTGGCTGAGGAAAAGTAAATATGGACAACATCATCTTCAAAGTGCGTCTCGGACAAAAAACATTTTTCATATTCCTTTTTTTTTGGTGTGTCTGCAGCAATTTTATAGCAGTGTGAGCAGTCAGAAAAGTATGTGCACAGAGTCTCCTATGCCTTGACGACACGGGGTACATACAACCTTCCCACAATGTTCTGGGAATGGAACATTCTCAGCACATTTAAGCAACTTTATTTTCTTGGTATTTCATTACTTTAAGAGAACGTTTTCTAAAAGTTCAAACATGGTTACATTTAATAACATTTTGGGTAATGTTCTAGGAATGTTCTCCAACTGGTTTGACATTGGGAATGTTCTCAAATCGTTCAGAGAATATTAAGAAACTGTCACGGTTTCGGCCGAGGCTGCTCCTCCTCCTTGCTCGGGCAGGCTTCGGCGGTCGTCGTCCCCGGAGTACTAGCTGCCACCGTTGTATGTTATCGATGTTCGTTTGGTTTTGTCTTTATTGTACACCTGTTTTCCATTTGGGTTGATTATGTCCCCTATAAGTTTCTCGTTTTGTTAGTCGTGTATTGTGTGTTATTGTTCGCCTGTCATCAGGTGCGGCTCGTCTTTTGTATTTTGTATTTCCTGTCGTCGCACTGTACTGTTTTCGTGCACTTTGGATTACTTGTGTTTTGCGCATTGTTGCGCATAGCCCGCCTCCTATTTTGTTGAGGCCAGAGTCTAATTTATTGTGTTCAGTAAAGTCGGTTGGACTTAGCTTCTGTGTCCTGCGTGTGACTCCTCCACCACATCCACATCAGCCACTGTGACAGAAACGTTCTTCTGTGTGAATTTCAGTACTTCAGCATAACGTTTCCTACAAGTTTCCTTATGGTTCTATTTAAAGTAATGTTCTCAAATTGTTCAGAGAACATTAAGAAAAAACTTTATTCTGTGGGAGTTTCAGTCATTCAGCATAACGTTTTTTTCAGGTTTCCTCATGGTTCTATTTAAAGTAATGTTCTCAGAACATTAAAAAAAAACGTTCCATAAAAACCACAAGAAAACTTTTGTAACGTTCAAAGAACATTCTAAGAATGTAATTTAAAAACATATAGTTTATCCTTCAAATACCATCTCGCAATACGTCCTGTGTGTCTGTGGGAAAGGGCCATTGTTGCCATAGCAACATACTCTGCACTCGCTCTGGGCAGAGGTGAACTGGATGTTGAACTCAGTGAGATAGTCTCCTAAATTGATAGTGCAGTTTGTTTAGGTGATTTTACAGCTAGCTAGCCACTTCACATGCTGATATTGACTTTGGTATTATTGTATGTAGCTACGCTTGCCAGCCCAGAGAGAGAGCATTGCATTGTGGGTTTTGAAGTCGACTTGAGCTGCAACAGATTTCCACAACGGTTTTCACGTTGCTACCAACCAGTGGTGTAAAGTACTTAAGTAAAAATATTTTCAAGTACTACTTAAGTTGTTTTTTGGGGTATCTGTACTGTACTTTTCTTTACTATTAATTTTTTTGACTACTTTTACTTTTACTTCACTACATTCCTAAAGTACTCGTTACATTTTGAATGCTGGCGATCCGTAAATTTTAAAAACAATAAAATGGTGCTGTCTGCTTTGCTTAATATAAGGAATTTGAAGTGATTTATACTTTTACTTTTGATACTTACGAATATTTTAGCAATTACATTTACTTTTGATACTTAAGTATATTTAGAACCAAATACTTTTAGACTTTTACTCAAGTAGCATTTTACTGGGTGACTTTAACGTTTACTTGAGTAACTTTCTATTAAGGTATCAATACTTTTACTCAAGTATCACAATTGTGTACCTTTTCCACCACTGCTAACAACCTTGTTATACCGACAAAATGAAACATTTGTTCACAAAAAATATTGTTTTCACCTATTAGTGTTATTTAACGATCATAGGAATTAGTGGTTTGGGGTGGATTATCCCTTTAATGAGAGCTTGTTTCCTTTGAAATGGGGTCTGTTTGAATAGACTAAAATGAACAACTTTGTATGAGTTAAAGAAACATGGCATGCTAGCTCCATCCTGGTGACTAATTCCATGGATAGAGAACAGAAGATCATAGGTTTGAATCTCACTGATACCGTACCCCAATAAAAAAAGAAATGTGTTTGCATGATTAATGCCTAGGCAAATACATTTCTATCTGTACTTGGAGTTCAAAATAGTTAACCCAAACAAATCTAGCAGTCTTATTGAAACATTCAATGAAAGTTTTAAGGAAGTTATTCAAAAACCTCCAAATAACCTATAATTTCCATTCTCAGTTAATAAAACCTTCCAGGAAAACATTCAGAGAACCATAGTAAAACGTTCTCAGAACCTCCCTGCAACATAAAAATGTACGTTCCCAGAACAGGCAACAGAACGTTTTACTTCCAGGTTTACCTTTTGGGAGACGTATGGCTTCGTTCCCAGAACCAATGGGAAACCAAAAATGTATGTTTCCACAATTTACAAGGAACCAAATGTGCTATCTTCGATGACCCTTTGAGGGTGAAAAGGCTGCAGCAGTTTCTTTCTTACCCAGTGGTTCTCAAAGTTCATGGTGACGACTGCAGGCCCAAAGGAGCGAGCGGGGTTCATACTGGCTCCTGTGTATGGGATCTAGAACAAAGCAGGGCATAGAGATGCTAACATGAGGGGACTGTAGAGAGAGAGACATGGAGCAAGACCTAGCCAGAGCTGACACAAACTGACACAACACCTACAGTAGTGTATTGTTCCACTTGAATCCATAAAGTAGATCAGGATAAAATGAAACCTATATAATTGTGGGAATTGTAGTTTAAGATTGAGGTATTCCATAGATATACAAGGTACTAGTTTAGTAGGGATAATCTAGTGGCATGTAGAAAGCACATTGAAATCAAGCTGTGCTATGAAGAGAGGTAGGCAGCATGTTGTTTTCAGGAGCATTAACTTGCTCAGTGTGGTTTAGGTAGTTCCCCAGTGATTGGTTGCCATGGAGGTGGTACAGCGGTACCCATTGAGGATGTGCATGTGAGAGCAGGTCTGAGAGACATTTGTATACTCTACTGTACTGTACTGTGAACTAATGTTCTATGGTATACCTGTTGTACTATTTTACCATTATGATGATTAAAGTACAAACTACATCATCAATCTACATCAATGCACTATACATTTTGTTCCATAGATAGTATTGAATTAAATGTAATGTCTGACTGTTGAGGCCTTCAGGTTTGCTGTAATTCTAGTACTAATAAGTGAGAGATAGAATCACACTCACTGCGAACAGATGACCGATGGCTACAGCGAATCCGATGGCGAGGCCAGCCGAGCCGTTAAGGTCAGAGCGTTTGGGGTCGCAGGTGGCGAACACTGTGAAGACCAGCTCAAAGGTGATCAGGAGCTCCACCAACAGGCCGCAGCCCACGTTGAGCTTGGGGTTCACCTGGGAAACAAGAGTAAGAGATAGCAACTGTCAGTTTGTCTTCCTCTGTGAATGAACAATACTTTTCAAGACATCAATCCATCCCAGACCTAGTTTCAAATAGTATTTAAATTATTTTTAAATACTTTAGCTGTGCTTGATTGAGCTTGCCTGATGGAATAGTCCCAAATGAGCAACAATATATTCAAATCTTAACCATAGTGTGAACTCTGACTGTTGCTATACTTGTTTGGCTATAATCCAGATTCTGTGATAACAGGCCGATCTATATGTTTTACCATAGTCACTCCCAGGCCCCCTCTGACAGACGCTGGTGTCACCAGGTAGAGGAGCCCTGCCCCAGTGATCGCCCCAAGGCACTGGGCAGCCAGGTAGAACACACCCTTGGCCAGGCTCAACTTCCGGGTCACCACCATGGCTGCGGTGACTGCCGGGTTGATGTGGCCGCCGCTGATGTGACCGAAGCACTGCACCATGGTGGCGATGGCCAGGCCGAAGCAAAGTGAGATGAGGACCAGGTCTGCAGGGGGAGGGTTGTCTGACTCAGCCGCCCAATTGATGGTGGAGCCCAGGCTGAGGAGGATGAAGATCATGGTGGCTAGGTACTCGGCTGACACAGCCCTCCAGAAGTCCTTGGTCCAGATTCCTTTGAACGCCACCATGATGGGATGTTGGTTACACGCCGACAGGCAGCTCCTGGCAAAGTAATAATAAATGAATTAATGAAATTATTATCCCCAGTTAGATATCTTCCATCTGTCAGTGTGCCTGAAAATTTACTTAACCCTTCCAGGGAAGGGAACTTGAAGGGAACTTGCTCCTGGACACAACATTTCTAACTCCACTAGGGCATTGAGCCAGTGACTTTGCAATGCACACTGTGTCAGGCAGCACAGAGGGATGCAATATGCCATTTTGCAATCAATGAGTTTATAGTAGGCTACTTTCAAATTGTGGGTACACTTGGACTCTAACAATGGACTAGGTTCAATAAGGAGAGAGAGGTGGAGAGAGTGAAAGAGAGAGAGAGGGACATAAAGATACTCAATAGAAAGAGAGAAAGCGAGAAAGAGAGAGGGGGGGGTCGGGGGTTGTCAAGTAAAATAGGTGACTCTCTTGGAAGCTGCAATATGTCACATACTTGACACCTAGACAACCTAACCCCAGTGACCCAATGCTTGACCAGAACTCATATTTTGACTTCTATTACTTATTTAGTTAATATTATATATCAGATGATAAAATGTTTGACAGCTATATCATATTTAAGTCTAACAAGTTAAATATGTCATAAATAACATACACTACCAGTCAAAAGTTTTAGAACACCTACTCAATCAAGGGTTTCTTAATTTTTACTATTTTCTACATTGTAGAATAATAGTGAAGACATCAAAACTATGAAATAACTCATATGGAATCATGTAGTAACCAAAAAAGTGTTAAACAAATCAAAATTATATTTTATATTTGAGATTCTTCAAATAGCCACCCTTTGCCTTGATGTCAGCTTTGCACACTCTTGGCATTCTCTCAACCAGCTTCATGTGGTAGTCACCTGGAATGCATTTCAATTAACAGGTGTGCCTTCTTAAAAATTAATTTGTGGAATTTCTTTCCTTCTTAATGCGTTTGAGCCAATCAGTTGTGTTGTGACAAGGTAGGGGGGTATACAGAAGATAGCCCTATTTGGTAAAAGACCAAGTCCATATTATGGCAAGAACAGCTCAAATAAGCAAAGAGAAACGACAGTCCATCATTACATTAAAACATGAAGGTCAGTCAATACAGAACATTTCAAGAACTTTAAAAGTTTCTTCAAGTGCAGTCGCAAAAACCATCAAGCACTATGATGAAACTAGCTCTCATGAGGACCGCCACAGGAATGGAAGACCCAAAGTTACCTCTGCTGCAGAGGATAAGTTCATTAGAGTTACCAGCCTCAGAAATTGCAGCACAAATAAATGCTTCACAGAGTTCAAGTAACATACACATCTCAACATCAACTGTTCAGAGGAGACTGTGTGAATCAGGCCTTCATGGTCGAATTGCTGCAAAGAAACCACTACTAAAGGACACCAATAATAAGAAGAGACTTGGGCCAAGAAACACGAGCAATGGACATTAGACCGGTGGAAATTTGTCCTTTGGTCTGGAGTCCAAATTTGATATTTTTGGTTCCAACCGCCGTGTCTTTGTGAGACGTGGTGTGGGTAAACGGATGATCTCCACATGTGTAGTTCCCATCATAAAGCATGGAGGAGGAGGAGTTATGGTGTGTGGGTGCTTTGCTGGTGAAACTGTCTGTGATTTATTTAGAATTCAAGGCACACTTAACCAGCATGGCTACCACAGCATTCCGCAGCGATACGCCATCCCATCTGGTTTGGGCTTAGTGGGACTATCATTTGTTTTTCAACAGGACAATGACCCAACACACCTCCAGGCTGTGAAAGGGCTATTTTACCAAGAAGGAGAGTGATGGAGTGCTGCATCAGATGACCTGGCCTCCACAATCCCCCGACCTCAACCAAATTGAGATGGTTTGGGATGAGTCGGACCACAGAGTGAAGGAAAAGCAGCCAACAAGTGCTCAGCATATGTGGGAACTCCTTCAAGACTGTTGGAAAAGCATTCCAGGTGAAGCTGGTTGAGAGAATGCCAAGAGTGTGCAAAGCTGTCATCAAGGCAAAGGGTGGCTATTTGAAGCCACTTAACACTTTGATTTGTTTAACACTTTATTAGTTACTACATGATTCCATATGTGTATTTCATAGTTTTGATGTCTTCACTATTATTCTACAATATAGAAAATAGTAAAAATAAAGAAAAACCCTTAAATTAGTAGGTGTTCTAAAACTTTTGACCGGTAGTGTACATTTATTTACACTGATAAAAGTGTGGCAAATGTTTCCATGGTTTATAAATAGGTTATGCATAAACTGAGGATATGATATGATATCATCTCACTCACAACTCACATCTTGTATTCAGTATTTAATTGCTTTGAGGGTTAAAACAATATGCATTAGCACAGCAAATAACTGGTTTGCATTGTGTTCTACCCAGGTATTATTTCTCGAAAAATAATTGTCCTAATTCCATTTAGAACTTACCATAAATAAATACAAGATCTCCCACTCTCCTCTATTGCTTGTGCTTTCTCTTCACTCATTCCGCAACAATCCGATTGAATGAGAGCAATATCTCCCTGTTCTCTGTACTGCACAATAAAGAAATCAAACAAATAGTCAAAAAATGTCTACTTACAGACAGGCAGCAGTTGGCTGGTAATGACACAGTGCGAGAAGGGAGGAGAAAGTAGTAGTGGGTCTGTCGAATGAAAATGATCCACGCATTGTGCCGGGGATCGCATCCAAGAGCTTTATTGCGTTAGTAACGGGGCATCACCCCCACAAGAATTAAGCAAAGAGCTTGCAGAGGAGGAGGAGACTTCAGTGCAAGGGTAGAGAAGTTCCCGCCCACGAGATAACTCTAGCAGAAAACTTGCATAGAGTGATGAAGTCACCCGACCAACCACGATATTGTTTTGTCTTCATAGCCTACTCAGAATTGCTGTTCTTATCAGAATTGTAAACACGCTGAAACAAACAAAATTATTTTGCCAATTGTAAGAGAAGGTTGCAATTGCTGCCCGCAATTCGGGGCCTTCCTGCATGTGGGCATTCCTGCATTTGCAGGAACCCCTCTTTATACTTCTGTTGGCCAATTTTTAAGTTAGGACAGGCGGGAGGTGGGGGCGCACCAGTACAGTATAGGTGGCGTTAATGCACAATAACGTTGGATGCCAACCGCCGATAAACCCCACAGCACAGAAGAGGCGGGGATGACACTGGTAGCTAGCTAGCCGTACACCCCGCCTGTTGGGCACTGTTTTCCAGCAGTTCTGTTAATGACGGTGAGGGCAGGTGTTCGGCAGGCCGTAGCGAAAGAGACTGTGTGCTAGCTTAGCCAGCTAGTCCTAAGGAGGACAGCAGGAGGGAGGCGGGGGCGACACCATGTGCTAGCTAGCTAGCACACAGTGCCACTAACTATTAATATAGCTAGTACACGGTGTTGCACAAGCCTCCCGTCTGCTGTGCTAGCGGGAGGCGGGGATGACCGGTAGACAGTGTCCTTCGCCTCCGCCTGTCAGGCACAGTTTTCTCCGGTACACAGCAGGCAGGAGGCGAGGGCGACACCGTGTGCTAGATAGCCAAGCTAGCTAGTTAGCTAGCACACGGTGTTGCTCCCGCCAATGGGATGCTCGGTGGGGTGTTCATGAAGGAACCAATGCGATGCTCGAGGGGGGCGTTTCTGCAGATGCAGGAATGCCCACATGCAGGCTGCAGTTGCACACTATTGAATTGTAGTGGCCCCGGTTAGGTGAAAAAAGCCCATTTGGAAGTGTGATGTCAAATACATTGCGTGACGTCAGTGAACACACAGGTAGATTCAAATAAGGCTGTTAATGCCCCATTCTGCAAACAAAACAACAAACATTAATTAACAATAGTCCAACAATCTCACTGGCATTTTGTAATTAGACACCGATTTTCTATTTTGAGAAACACATGCGATCCAGCCGGAAATGTGGAATGGAATGATCCAATGGAATTGCGTGCACAGGGTGAAAGAATGTGTCATAGCGAGGTGGTGTGTGGAAACAGCCAGGTGCAACTTTTAAAGATTATTTCTCGCTTATGTGAAAGTTATGTTCCAAAGGTTTCCAAAACAGTATCGCTAGCGAGGATTAATAACGTTTCTAAACATTAAAACAGAGCTTCGGGATTGTAGCCAGCTGTCCTCTATACCATCAGCTGAGAACCCAAGACGGGGACCGGCTGTTAGCCACCTTGGGCCCCCCTTGGGTTCTCAATATAGCTATATTATAGCCATATAGCAATATAGCCATATTGCCTCAGAGATTATTTGACTATGAAGAATTTTATGCTCAGTCAGACACAAGATGATTGCAAGGATTACTCCATCAAAGTAAAGAGGTGAACTCCTGAGTGGCGCAGTGGTCTAAGGCACTGCATCTCAGTGCTAACTGTGCCACTAGAGATCCTGGTTCAAATCCAGGCTCTGTCGCAGCCGGCCGCGACCGGGAGACTCATGGGCGGCGCACAATTGGCCCAGCGTCATCCAGGGTAGGGGAGGGAATGGCCGGCAGGGATGTAGCTCAGTTGATAGAGCATGGTGTTTGCAACGCCAGGGTTGTGGGTTCGATTCCCACGGGGGGCCAGTATAAAAAAATATGTATGCACTAACTGTAAGTCGCTCTGGATAAGAGCGTCTGCTAAATGACGTAAATGTGATGGTTACCTAACTCAATTGTGCTATTGGTGGCATCAACCCAAATAAGCTTTGATTGGAGTGATGGTTGCCCACTAAGCATTTACCAATAGCGATGTCTTTTGGACATCTTTTTTTGGTCCTGTCCGGAACGGCCGTCTTTTATTTTTTTGTGAAGTCCGGACATGATTTCAACATCCAAGGATGTTTAATTTTGGACTGGCCTTCGTTTGGCCCATACATAGATGTCTATAATTGGTTCAGATTGGGTCCGGCCCAGACCAAATCTGAACCAATCATATATTTACATTTGACATTTTAGTCATTTAGCAGACGCTCTTATCCAGAGCGACTTACAGTTAGTGAGTGCATACATTTTTCATACTGGCCCCCCGTGGGAATCGAACCCACAACCCTGACGTTGCAAGCGCCATGCTCTACCAACTGAGCTACAGGAGGCCTTCATAGACATCTATTGTTCATATGTTTGGACAGCACAGTACAGCACAATAGAGTACAGTACAATACAGTACAGCACAGTAGAGTACAGTAAATAAAAGTAAAGTATAGTGTACTATATTGTACCCTACTTTACTCTAATGTACTCTACTCTACTGAACCAAACTGTACCATACTGTACTCTACTGAATTCAACTGTACTCTACTGAATTCAACTCTACTGTACTGTACCATACTGTACTGCACTCTACTGTACTCTATTCTACTGAATAAAACTTGACTGTCCTGTACCTTACCGTACTTTACAGTGCTCTACTGTGCTCTACTGTCCTAAACTGTGCCGTACTATAATGTGGTGTCCAAACCTGTGGAACATAGTCTAGACATCAATGATTCATTCAGATTTGGATCTGGTCCGCAGTGACCAAATGTGTACTTGGTTGGGGGTTAGAATTTGAATAATACACAGCATGCTTTGCAAGTGTTGTTTTGACATTTACATTTTGGTAATTCAGCAGATGCTATTATCCAGAGTGACTTACCATCAATGTATTCAACTAAGGTAGATAAACAACAACATATCACAGTCCTAGCAAAAACAATATCTGTAACCGTTACTGAGAATTTTATTGTAGTTGAAGTGGTCTATTGGTTTATGCTCTTAATTGGACTACTTTTAACATTATCGCTTTATTGACAGATAGGAGCAATAATAAATATTCTGTTGTAATCTTCAGTTGGCTCCTCTTTCCTATATTAAGAGGTTTGAAAAATTAATATTGTGACAGAATGCTTAAAAATATGAATTCTCAACGTCTGTAAATTACATATTTCCAAAAAATGTGTTTTTGATGTTCGGAAAATATGTATTTTCACCTTTTAATTCAGCACCTAAAATGCACCTGATTTCAACGTCCGGAAAATACGTATTTTCACCTTTCATTCAGAACCTAAAGTGCACCTGGCACAAAACGTCTGGAAAATACGTATTTTCAATGTCATTTTGCTTACTGGGTGTCTGCCAGACTGAAAACCATAAAAAACATTACTCCACTGATTAGGTGGGACCAGATAAGATTCCCCATCCAGGCCTTATCATGCTAGGGTACTTAACTGTTTACATAATGATCAAACACAAACGCAACATTCCGTGTTAGAGGCTTGGTTGTATGTTGGTATGCTAAGTTCTTTTAAAGCCATAAAACCTGTTCTAAACTCCACTGACTCAAGATTTTGTTCCTGTCATAAGTAGTGGTCAAAGTCAAAAGTCATTGTCTGTTAGGCATTTTAAATATGTTTTTCATTTTGCTAAATTTGTCCTATTCTGTCCACAGATTGTCCAAATACCTGTCCAAGCTACAGTGAGGGGAAAAAGTATTTGATCCCCTGCTGATTTTGTACGTTTTCCCACTGACAAAGAAATGATCAGTCTATAATTTTAATGGTAGGTTTATTTGAACAGTGAGAGACAGAATAACAACAACAAAATCCAGAAAACGCATGTCAAAAATTTTATAAATTGATTTGCATTTTAATGAGGGAAATAAGTATTTGACCCCTCTGCAAAACATGACTTAGTACTTACATTTACATTTACATTTTAGTCATTTACCAGACTTGGTGGCAAAACCCTTGTTGGCGATCACAGAGGTCAGACGTTTCTTGTAGTTGGCCACCAGGTTTGCACACATCTCAGGAGGGATTTTGTCCCACTCCTCTTTGCAGATCTTCTCCAAGTCATTAAGGTTTCGAGGCTGACATTTGGCAACTCGAACCTTCAGCTCCCTCCACAGATTTTCTATGGGATTAAGGTCTGGAGACTGGCTAGGCCACTCCAGGACCTTAATGCGCTTCTTCTTGAGCCACTCCTTTGTTGTCTTGGCCGTGTGTTTTGGGTCATTGTCATGCTGGAATACCCATCCACGACCCATTTCAATGCCCTGGCTGAGGGAAGGAGGTTCTCACACAAGATTTGACGGTACATGGCCCCGTCCATCGTCCCTTTGATGCAGTGAAGTTGTCCTGTCCCCTTAGCAGAAAAACACCCCCAAAGCATAATGTTTCCACCTCCATGTTTGACGGTGGGGATGGTGTTCTTGGGGTCATAGGCAGCATTCCTCCTCCTCCAAACACGGCGAGTTGAGGTGATGCCATAGAGCTCCATTTTGGTCTCATCTGACCACAACACTTTCACCCAGTTCTCCTCTGAATCACTCAGATGTTCATTGGCAAACTTCAGACGGCCCTGTATATGTGCTTTCTTGAGCAGGGGGACCTTGCGGGCACTGCAGGATTTCAGTCCTTCACGGCGTAGTAATTGTTTTCTTGGTGACTATGGACCCAGCTGCCTTGAGATCATTGACAAGATCCTCCCGTGTAGTTCTGGGCTGATTCCTCACCGTTCTCATGATCATTGCAACTCCACGAGGTGAGATCTTGCATGGAGCCCCAGGCCGAGGGAGATTGACAGGTCTTTTGTGTTTCTTCCATTTGCGAATAATCGCACCAACTGTTGTCACCTTCTCACCAAGCTGCTTGGCGATGGTCTTGTAGCCCATTCCAGCCTTGTGTAGGTCTACAATCTTGTCCCTGACATCCTTGGAGAGGTATTTGGTCTTGGCCATGGTGGAGAGTTTGGAATCTGATTGATTGATTGCTTCTGTGGACAGGTGTCTTTTATACAGGTAACAAGCTGAGATTAGGAGCACTCCCTTTAAGAGTGTGCTCCTAATCTCAGCTCGTTACCTGTATAACAGACACTTGGGAGCCAGAAATCTTTCTGATTGAGAGGGGGTCAAATACTTACTTCCCTCATTAAAATGCAAATAATAATAATAATATGCCATTTAGCAGACGCTTTTATCCAAAGCGACTTACAGTCATGTGCGCATACATTTTTACACATGGTTGGTCCCGGGGATCGAACCCACTACCCTAGCGTTACAAGCGCCATGCTCTACCAATTGGGCTACAGAGGACCACAAATCAATTTATAACATTTTTGACATGCGTTTTTCTGGATTTTTTTGTTGTTATTCTGTCTCTCACTGTTCAAATAAACCTACCATTAAAATTATAGACTGATCATTTCTTTGTCAGTGGGCAAACGTACAAAATCAGCAGGGGATCAAATACTTTTTTCCCTCACTGTAGGTGTCTGAATGTGGACCAAATGGACCTACTTCAAAATGTCTCTTACCCCTTCATAATACTGTAAGTAGGCTATACACACCTCAGCTTGTGTAACCACACTGGTGCTATCGGATGAGAATCACTAATATGAATGTGATATCATTAGTTAACCCTTGTGTGATGTTCATGTTTTTGTGGGTCTGATGGGTCTGATGGACCCACAACATATTTGGGTTTTAAAACAATACAGCCATAACAATTTACGTAAAAATACTTAATACTTAGATGTTGACTTTTTCAATCAATTACCAGCAATATAGACAGCATACATGGTTAATATTTGCCATTTACCTCTGCTAGATCTGCTAGATTTTTGGCACTGCATCGCAGTGCTAGCTGTGCCACTAGAGATCCTGGTTCGAATCCAGGCTCTGTCGCAGCCGGCCGCGACCGGGAGACTCATGGGCGGCGCACAATTGGCCTAGCGTTGTCCAGGGTAGGGGAGGGAATGGCCGGCAGGGATGTAGCTCAGTTGATAGAGCATGGCGTTTGCAACGCCAGGGTTGTGGGTTCGATTCCCACGGGGGACCAGTATGAAAAAAAATAGTATGCACTCACTAACTGTAAGTCGCTCTGGATAAGAGCGTCTGCTAAATGACTTAAATGTAAATGTAATTATAATCAAGATATGGGTGGAATAAATCATGTTTATCTTGAACAAATATAAATTAAACAAGGTTTTCATCACTATTGATGTTTATTACTTTGAACTGAACAAATTGGAAGGACAAATTTTACATAAAGTATTTTATGGAAATGATAAGTGAGCCCCATTGAACACAAATGAGGGACAGAGTTTTACTGTGTGTGTTGCAAGTGTATTTCTTGTACTTGATGCATGTGTACTGTGTCTTCCTGTCCTTCTTGGGTCCACACACATCGCAGCGCTTCTTGTTGCTACCGGCTGCAATCTAGAATGGGGAAAACACTTAGTTCAGGAATTTTACTAACATCTCACTCACTCACTCACATATACAGTGGGGAAAAAAAGTATTTAGTCAGCCACCAATTGTGCAAGTTCTCCCACTTAAAAAGATGAGAGAGGCCTGTAATTTCCATCATAGGTACACGTCAACTATGACAGACAAAATGAGAAAAAAAATCCAGAAAATCACATTGTAGGATTTTTAATGAATTTATTTGCAAATGATGGTGGAAAATAAGTATTTGGTCACCTACAAACAAGAAAGATTTCTGGCTCTCACAGACCTGTAACTTCTTCTTTAAGAGGCTCCTCTGTCCTCCACTCGTTACCTGTATTAATGGCACCTGTTTGAACTTGTTATCAGTATAAAAGACACCTGTCCACAACCTCAAACAGTCACACTCCAAACTCCACTATGGCCAAGACCAAAGAGCTGTCAAAGGACACCAGAAACAAAAGTGTAGACCTGCACCAGGCTGGGAAGACTGAATCTGCAATAGGTAAGCAGCTTGGTTTGAAGAAATCAACTGTGGGAGCAATTATTAGGAAATGGAAGACCACTGATAATCTCCCTCGATCTGGGGCTCCACGCAAGATCTCACCCCGTGGGGTCAAAATGATCACAAGAACGGTGAGCAAAAATCCCAGAACCACACGGGGGGACCTAGTGAATGACCTGCAGAGAGCTGGGACCAAAGTAACAAAGCCTACCATCAGTAACACACTACGCCGCCAGGGACTCAAATCCTGCAGTGACAGACGTGTCCCCCTGCTTAAGCCAGTACATGTCCAGGCCCGTCTGAAGTTTTCTAGAGTGCATTTGGATGATCCAGAAGAGGATTGGGAGAATGTCATTTGGTCAGATGAAACCAAAATAGAACTTTTTGGTAAAAACTCAACTCGTCGTGTTTGGAGGACAAAGAATGCTGAGTTGCATCCAAAGGCCACCATACCTACTGTGAAGCATGGGGGTGGAAACATCATGCTTTGGGGCTGTTTTTCTGCAAAGGGACCAGGACGACTGATCCGTGTAAAGGAAAGAATGAATGGGGCCATGTATCGTTAGATTTTGAGTGAAAACCTCCTTCCATCAGCAAGGGCATTGAAGATGAAACGTGGCTGGGTCTTTCAGCATGACATTGATCCCAAACACACCGCCCGGGCAACGAAGGAGTGGCTTCGTAAGAAGCATTTCAAGGTCCTGAAGTGGCCTAGTCAGTCTCCAGATCTCAACCCCATAGAAAATCTTTGGAGGGAGTTGAAAGTCCGTGTTGCCCAGCGACAGCCCCAAAACATCACTGCTCTAGAGGAGATCTGCATGGAGGAATGGGCCAAAATACCAGCAACAGTGTTTGAAAACCTTGTGAAGACTTACAGAAAACGTTTGACCTGTGTCATTGCCAAGAAAGGGTATATAACAAAGTATTGAGAAATGTTTGTTATTGACCAAATACTTATTTTCCACCATATAATTTGCAAATAAATTCATTAAAAATCCTACAATGTGATTTTCTGGATTTTTTTTTCTCATTTTGTCTGTCATAGTTGACGTGTACCTATGATGAAAATTACAGGCCTCTCTCATCTTTTTAAGTGGGAGAACTTGCACAATTGGTGGCTGGCTAAAAACTTATTTTCCCCACTGTATAGTTACAGCAGGCCAAGGTAGGAGAGTCAGACACACACACATGCAACAACATCACTCACACTTACTTCCAGTATTGGAGTTGTTGGTTCTGTGGGTCGGGCGGATGGGGCACCAGCATCCTCCTCCTAAATCCTCCTTACGATGGCTGCAGAAGCTGGGGTCCTTGGGATATGTTGCCTCCTCTGGATTTGAGGACTTACCAATGCCTTTTCTGACATCCATATTTCTCCCCTGCAGGCTGCTGATGAGCTGGTTGCTGACGGGCTGGTCCTGGGGCTGGCTGCTGACGGGCTGGTCCTGGGGCTGGCTGCTGACGGGCTGGTCCTGGGGCTGGCTGCTGACGGGCTGGTCCTGGGGCTGGTTGCTGACGGGCTGGTCCTGGGGCTGGCTGCTGACGGGCTGGTCCTGGGGCTGGCTGCTGACGGGCTGGTCCTGGGGCTGGCTGCTGACGGGCTGGTCCTGGGGCTGGTTGCTGACGGGCTGGTCCTGTGGCTGGTTGCTGACGGGCTGGTCCTGGGGCTGGTTGCTGACGGGCTGGTCCTGGGGCTGGTTGCTGACGGGCTGGTCCTGTGGCTGGCTGAGGGTCAATCTCATCCTCTTCTTCCAACTCACTGTCAGACTCCAAATTGACAGAGACATGATCCTCATATTCAGAAAATTCTTCATCTTCCAAAGTGGAAGACTCTCCTTCCACACTAGCTTCTCTGTCTGCAAACATTATTTCTAAGGCCCTCTGAGCAGAGATTATTTTTGCCATACTGATTGATTGTGGTAAGGAGCCACACATGCAAAGCTATTTATTTGTTGTGTCCCTCCCCCAATTTGCACCTGGCTGGGGTAGAGTGTGGGAAAATACTGAATTTTTTACAATGTATATTAATAATGTATTGTAATAACATTGTGCAGGTTCCCACAAGACATTGTGTAGTTTCACACACTACAAAAGGTAAAGTGTGCGAAAAAAGTGGGAGACAGGCAGACAGGCAGGGAGACAGACAGACAGGTTCTTGGTGCTAAGGAGCCACACATGCCAAGCTATTTATTTGTTGTGTCCCTCCCCCAATTTGCATCTGGCTGGGGTATGAGTGTGGGAAAATGCTATTTTTTATTTATTTTATTTTTTACAATGTATCGAAATAATGCAGGGAGGCAGACAGTTTCTTGATGCTATGTTGAAACAGCAGGCCCAGGGAGGAGGAAGACAGAGTGAAGGCACACAGCAAACCTGTTTGTTTCATTTTTACTTGTTTTCACCTACACACACACTTTTCCACACTTTTATTACCCTCAGGTTCAGTGGACCCGGACACCACATATGTAATATAAATGTGTAGGGAGGTGCACAGTGTGCACTCAATGAAAATGTGTTATTTTTTATTTATTTATATGTTCTTCATAGAAAATAAGCCAAGGCCAAAGAGTCTCAGGTTGAAAAAATTATTCCTTGTATCATTTTTATTTTAGTAAAATTAAAAATGGGTCCCACAGACCCGAACACCACACAAGGGTTAATCAGCGATTAGCTGTAGCTAATGGCCATCCATTCACTCCTCACTTTCACTCTTAGTTATCTGCTGTCTACCATCTTTGATGAAGTCATAGATTAATGTCTGATGGAGGGTACAGGATTGATTAATGGAGACACATGACATAGCCATTGTCCCATGTATTGAATATCTATGCATAGACACCATAATTGTCACGATCGTCTTCTTGTGAGATATTGGACCAAGGCGCAGCGTGTGCAAAATACATCTCTTTATTAAGGAAGAGAGAAAAACACGAAACCGAACACTATCCAAAACTAACAAAACAACAAACGACCGTGAAGCTAAATAACGTAAGTGCACAGACAAGCAACAAACGTTCAACATAGACAATTACCCACAAACACATGATGCCCATGGCTGCCTTAAATATGGCTCCCAATTAGAGACAATAAACCACAGCTGTCTCCAATTGAGAACCAATCCAGGCAGCCATCAACATACAAACACCTAGACAAGACATTACCCCATTAAACCTACAAACCCCTAGACAAACCAAAACACATACTTCACCATGTCACACCCTGACCTAACTAAAATATTAATGAAAACAAAGATAACTAAGGCCAGGGTGTGACAATAATGTATATAAGTTCTTGATAAACCCCATTTGTTTAAAGCCATAATACCTATTCTTAACTCAATTGACCTGTCTCAAGATGTTATTCTTGCCATAAGTAGTGGTCAAAGGCTAGTAATATATAATATAATACATGCCATTTAGCAGGTGCTTTTATCCAAAGAGACTTACAGTCATGTGTGCATACATTTTATGTTTGGTCGGTCCAGGGAATCGAACCACTATCCTGGCGTTGCGAGCACCATGCTCAATAATTCTGTAAGTTTTTAATTTAGCTGAATTTGTCCTAATATTCGCCAACAGTCTAAAATGTCCAAAATTCCAAATATCTTTCCAATCACAAGTATGTGAATGTGGACCAATTGGACCTACCTCAATGTTTCTTTTAACCCTTCATAATAGAGTTAGTATACACAACTCACAGCTTGTGTTACAACACTAGTGCTATCTGATGAGAATAACAGGTATGAGTAATATCATTCAATTATCAGAGATTAGGTGAGGCCAATGGCCTTCCATCCACACCTCTGACTTTTACTCTTTGTTGTCTGCCGGCTGACATCTTTGATAAAGTCATAGAGGGGATTTCGATTAATGCCCCAAACAACACTCCACATCCAACCTGACAGAGCTTGAGAGGATCTGCAGAGAAGAATGGGAGAAGTTCCTCAAATACAGGTGTACCAAGCTTGTAGCGTCATACCCAAGAAGACTCGAGGCTGTAATCGCTTCTAAAGGTGCGTCAGCAAAGTACTGAGTAAAAGGTCTGAATACTTATGTACAGTGCCTTGCAAAAGTATTCAGCCCCCTTGGCGTTTTTCCTATTTTGTTGCATTACAACCTGTAATTTAAATGGATTTTTATTTGGATTTCATGTATTGGACATACACAAAATAGTTCAAATTGGTGTAGTGAATTGAAAAAAACAACTTGTTTCAAAAAATTCAAAAAAATAAATAACGGAAAAGTGGTGCGTGCATATGTATTCACCCCCTTTGCTATGAAGCCCCTAAATAAGATCTGGTGCAACCAATTACCTTCAGAAGTCACATAATTAGTTAAATAAAGTCCACCTGTGTGCAATCTAAGTGTCACATGATTTTGGTATACCTGTTCTGAAAGGCCCTAGAGTCTGCAACACCACTAAGCAAGGGGCACCACCAAGCAAGCGGCACCATGAAGACTGAGGGGCTCTCCAAACAGGTCAGGGACAAAGTTGTGGAGAAGTACAGATCAGGGTTGGGTTATAAAAAAATATCAGAAACTTTGAACATCCCACAGAGCAACATTAAATCCATTATTTAAAAATGGAAAGAATATGGCACCACAACAAACCTGCCAAGAGAGGGCCACCCACCAAAACTCACAGACCAGGCAAGGAGGGCATTAATCAGAGAGGCAACAAAGAGACCAAAGATAACCCTGAAGGAGCTGCAAAGCTCCACAGCGGAGATTGGAGTATCTGTCCATAGGACCACTTTAAGCCGTACACTCTACAGAGCTGGGCTTTACGGAGGAGTGGCCAGAAAAAAAGCCATTGCTTAAAGAAAAAAATAAGCAAACATGTTTGGTGTTCTCCAAAAGCCATGTGGGAGACTTCCCATACATATGGAAGAAGGTACTCTGGTCAGATGAGACTAAAATTGAGCTTTTTGGCCATCAAGGAAAACGCTATGTCTGGCGCAAATCCAACACCTCTCATCACCCCGAGAACACCATCCCCACAGTGAAGCATGGTGGTGGCAGCATCATGCTGTGGGGATGGTTTTCATCGGCAGGGACTGGGAAACTGGTCAGAATTGAAGGAATGATGGATGGCGCTAAATACAGGGAAATCCTTGAGGGAAACCTGTTTCAGTCTTCCAGGCATTTGAGACTGGGACGGAGGTTCACCTTCCAGCAGGACAATGACCCTAAGCATACTGCTAAAGCAACACTTGAGTGGTTTAAGGGGAAACATTTAAATGTCTTGGAATGGCTTAGTCAAAGCCCAGACCTCAATCCAATTGAGAATATGTGGTATGACTTAAAGATTGCGGTACACCAGCGGAACCCATCCAACTTGAAGGAGCTGGAGCAGTTTTGCCTTGAAGAATGGGCAGAAATCCCAGTGGCTAGATGTGCCAAGCTTATAGAGACATACCCCAAGAGACTTTCAGCTCTAATTGCTGTAAAAGGTGGCTCTACAAAGTATTGACTTTGGGAGGGTGAATAGTTAAGCACGCTCAAGTTTTCCGTTTTTTTTGGCTTATTTGTTGTTCGTTTCATTAAAAAAATATATTTAGCATCTTCAAAGTGGTAGGCATGTTGTGTAAATCAAACCCCCAAAAAATCCATTTTAATTCCAGGTTGTAAGGGAACAAAATAGGAAAAATGCCAAGGGGGGTGAATACTTTTGCAAGCCACTGTAAATGTCATATATGCGCAAACATTTCTAAAAACCTGCTTTTGCTTTGTCATTATGGGGTATCGTGTGTAGATTTATGAGGAAAAACCAACAATTTAATCCATTTTAGAATAAGGCTGTACGTAACAAAATTTGGAAAAAATCAAGGGGTCTGAATACTTTCCGAATGTACTGTAGATTCTATGCCAAGGTGCATTGAAGCTGTTTTGGCTCATGGTGGCCCAACACCCTATTAATACACTTTATGTTACTGTTTCTTTTATTTTGGCAGTTACCTGTAGTTAGACAGGTTAGCCTGACATGGATTCTTGGCAGCTAGTTATGAGGTTGGGAGATTGAGAACCTATCTAGGCTAGCTAAAGCCAAAACAGGACAAGTCTGAGGGGGCACATGCCCCTGTGCCCCCTATTTTTATGAAGCCTCTGTGGGTGTGGTCTAGCAGAAACACATAGCCAGCCCAATTCTGATCTTTTTTTTTTTTTACTAATTGGTCTTTTGACCAATCAGATCAGATCTGAAAAATATCTAATTTGTAAAGATCTGATGTGATTGGTCAAAAGACCAATTATTGGAAAAAAGTTCAGAATTGGGCAGTCTGTGTAAACGCAACCATAGTGTGTCCTGCAGCGAAAGTGTGAGTCTTTAAAAAAAATTTCTAGGATTTTACAGACCAACATGTGACGTCTAAAGCAGTATACTCTACATCCTGTTATTTGATTCATCAGCCACTTTCCAATTGTAATGACAGTGAAGTATTCTGGGGTTTGGGGTTGACAATTTAAAAAACAAAAACAAAGAAGCACACAAACACAGATGTAAGACAGGTTTATTATTGTTCATTGGCAGCTCATTGTAATGTTCAATGGCAGCTTGTAGGTGACCCTGTCCCTAAGGACAGCAGATTGGAACAGTTAAATGTGAGGTAGAATGGTTTGGGGTGCGTGCTCTGGTTAATAATGATTGTCACACAAGATCCTTAGTGCTTAGTTCATCCTCCATTACATCACAATAATAATATTCTGAAAGTCATACTCTCTTAGGGTCACGGAAAATGTTGTCAAGGGGAAAGCATGTTTGCAAGACTACAGATATTCAGATATTCTTAAAGACATTGCAACGTATTTGAGTTTGGAAGCATATGATTACTGCTAGTGTTGTTTCATCAAATATGAACTGTTGGTTGAGTTGTCGTATCACTTTTATATTTCCAGTGACGTGTGTGGGTGGTTGTCTTGCCAGGTAACATGACCACTTACTTCAGCCTGCCCTGTAGGCATTCAAGCCAAAACAAATTGGACATTGGCCAGCTTGGTATAACCTTCAATGAGAGGCTAAGACTGGAATTCTGTTGGTGCAGATAGTGGATTTTCCTCACTGGTTACCCATCAGTACAATTAGTACAGTCAGTACATTTTAATGTGTCACACTAAGGGACTGCCGACTACCTAACATACATTTGCTTGCTTTTCAGCCTTAAAAGTAATTAAATTATTTGAAAAATGCAGCCATGTTGGCAGCAACATTAGTAAATGGTCAGAGTATCCGTGATTAAATTAAAGATTATAATCTGAATGTCTGAATGGATGATTTATTAATTGCACAGCAGGCATACATATGAGGTAAAGTTGAACAAGATGTTTTTCATAGGGGATAGGTGCGACGTCGTAGACATTCCTGTCTGATATTTCAAAGACAAAGTCTTGTGAGGACATGGACAGCATTGGTCCCACAACAGAGACATTGCAGAGTAGACGTCTATGCGTATCGGCCATAAGCCTATTTATATTCTCAAAGCGGTGCATATCCCTTAAGGATGTGCCTGAAGGTGAATATACTTTGAGTGCCTTCAGAATGTATTCACACCACTTGACTTTTCCCCAAAAACATTGTGTTACAGCCTGAATTTAAAATTGATTACATTGAGATTTTGTGTCACTTGCCTACACACAATACTCTATAATGTCAAAGTGGAATTAATTCAAAATGAAAATCTCAAATGTCTTGAGTCAATAACTATTCAACCCCTTTGTTATGGCAAGCTTAAATAAGTTCAGGAGTAAAAATGTGCTTAACAAGTCACATAATAAATTGCATGTGTGCAATAATAGTATTTAACATGATTTCTGAATGACTACCTCATCTCTATACCCCACATACAATTATCTGTAAGGTCCCTCAGGCGAGCAGTGACTTTCAAACACAGATTCAACCACAAAGACCAGGGAGGTTTTCCAAAGCCTCGCAAAGAATGGCACCTACTGGTAGATGAGTAAAAATAAAAATAAACAGACATTGAGTATCCCTTTAAGCATGGTGAATTTATTAATTACACTTTGGATGGTGTATCAATACATCCAGTCACTACAAAGATACAGGCGTCCTTCCTAACTCAGTTGCCGGAGAGGAAGGAAACCGCTCAGGGATTTCACCATGAGGCCAAGGGTGACTTTAAAACAGTTACAGAGTTTAATGGCTGTGATAGGAGAAAACTGAGGATGGATGAACAACATTGTAGACACTCTACAATACTAACCTAAATTACAGAGTGTTTGCAATAAGGCACTAAAGTAAAACTGCAAAACCTGTGGCAAATGAACTTCATGTCCTGAATACAAAGCGTTATGTTTGGGGTAAATCACTGAGTACCACTCTTCATATTTTCAAGCATGGTGGTGGCTGCATCATGTTATGGGTATGCTTGTCGTCAAGGACTAGGGAGTATTTTAGGATAAAAAGAAAGGGAATAGAGCTAAGCACAGACAAAATCATAGAGGAAAACCTGGTTCAGTCTGCTTTCCAACAAACACTGGGAGGCAAATTCACCTTCCAGAAGGACAATAACTTAAAACACAAGGCCAAATTTAGACGACATTGGCCTAATTACAGTTTGGACTTAAGTCCGCTTGAAAATGTATGGCAAGACTTGAAAATGGCTGTCTAGCAATGATCAACAACCAACTTGACAGAGCTTGAAGAATAAAAAATAAAAAATAATGTGCAAATACTGTACAATCCAGGTGTGCAAAGCTCTTAGAGACTTACCCCAAAAGACTCACAGCTGTAATCGCTGCCAAAGGTGATTCTAACATGTATTGACTCAGGGGTGTGAATACTTATGTAAATGAGACATTTCTGTATTTCATTGTCAATAAATCGGAAATGGCATAGAAACAGTTTGTCATTGTTTCATTATTGAGTGGCATTTTGCCTGATATTGGATCAATATTTACTGATCTAAAACCAAATCTAAGGAAAGCGGTTTGAGAAATAGCAACTCAGTTGAGGATTTAAAGACTTAAAAGCAAAACAAAGCTTAGCTAAACAGGCTGCCACCCAGACTTTAGTTTTACAGTCCTTGCTATCTATTGGGGAATAGTCCAGTGTTTCCAGATTTCTATAAAACATTACCTATAATGAATTACAATATGAGTGAAATAGTTTTCCTTCTAAAAAAGGCTATGCATGTTAAAGTATGTTAAAACTCAGCTTTTCTGTGTTGGAATGGTGTGTTCATACCCCAACAACAGAATGCTGTGGGCATGTACCAGTCATTAAAAATATTCACGCGAGTAAACCACTGATTGGCCAGCTCATCCTCTACGAGGAAATAGCAAACAGTCTGTTTGAGATACAAGTTTGAGGTGGGGTTTTTGAAGTGTTTTTTTTCTCTCTCTTATTTATCCGAGTATAGGATGAGTCAAGAACATTATGCAGGTTAGTGTTTTTTGTCATGAATCTTGTTCTGGAGGCAGCTCTGGAGAGTGGTCACTAACTGGTACAGCCACAAAGTCATAACATCTGACTTTAAACCTATCCTAACCTTAACCACACTGCTAACCCTAATGCCTAACACTAAACTTAAATTAAAACCAAAAAGCTATTTTTTGTTTTAATGAATTTTTACAATATAGCCAATTTTGACTTAGCAGCTGGCCTATCTAAGAAGAAATCGCTCAGTTCTTCCTCCAGGACAAGACTCATGAAAATAAACGTCAACCTGCTAACATTATTTGGGTATAAGGTTAACAAACCTTTATATTATAGTAAATGTGACTTCAAGGAAAACTAATAGTATGTATTAAGATTAAACCCATAGTATATTTAAGCTTGAATATTTATGAGTTCTACTAATAGTGATAATATAGTAACTCATTAGTATTATCGTTAAGTCTCTTCCTGGCTGCTCCAAGTTTAATTTGTTCCTCCGGGCTCAACACACATCAGAGTTATCTCTCATTAACTAATTAAAAGCTTTCAGCGTTCATTCTTAACATTTGCATTTGTGTACTTTATAGTGGAGTCAACTAATCTCTGTTGATAATAAAATGAGGTGTTAGTTTAGTTTCAACTTCAGTTATTTTTGCACTAAGAAATCTTAATTTGCATGGTCATTTTTAAATTTTTAGTGTGCAAAATCTTTACTTCTGCATTGGTAATTTTTCTGGATCACTTAAGGGAAAATGCCTGAAGTGTGTATTATGGCAATTAGGCCTTTGAATCGTATGAATTAATTGATGATGAAAGCCGAGCAGTTTTGATCAGGACCATGTTGTCCTGCTGAGTAATATCACCACGCTTCGCTGGGCATCATCTATCCCCTTTGTTCAACTGCACGCGGCTAGGTTTTTCACATGGCAAACAGTCTCTTCACCCCAACAAAGATTACATAATCTATAGGTCTGACACAGGGCCAAATCATTGGCCTCCTCTTGAAAGACAGGACTTGAAAGAAAGCCCTGATGTTGATTCTTATTGAAGAAAATGAAGGAAATGTGACTGCCTGCTTTTACGAGCCCCACATTCATTAATTGGCCCAGGGACAAAAAGAGACAATTAATTGTCGTTTCTGAATACGTTTTTCCTGGAAAAGGTTTGTTTACTAGCCTACCTGTTTAATTTTGATCCCACGATGCGGTTAGCCTCAGTTGCTGGGACAGCTAATATCTGTCCCGGGACACTGCCAAACCCTAAAGTCTGAAGAGCTGCTGCTTGGCTAAGCAGCTAGCCTAGCTGCTAGCTATCAAGCTAGTCAGGTTTGAACACAGCCAGCGACGCAGTTAGCCCTTGGCTGGGTCCGCGGATAGTCCCGGGCTTGTGGCTGTTTAAATCCCTGCTGTTTGTTGCTGGCTGGAATTACGTGCAGTACCAGCTTTAGCCTAATTTGCTACCATCATGCTGCCCAAAGATAAAGAAGGTTGGAGTAATGGAGAGGACAGTGTTCCACTATCACAGGTGCATGATCATTTAAATCAACAAAAATATGTCTACAAGCAATTGTTACAGCAACAGGAAAATAGCTTCTAGAGGTTTGTCCAAATGCTGGTGGACTCAACTAACAAAATAATGGACGATCTGAGGTCCAAGACCTTAAGAACAGTTTGCATTTCCCCAGGGAGAGGTGGATGTCCTGAAAGAGACTTGCAGCAAGATGACAACAAACTGTAAGTGTCACAAGCTGGGCTAGAACTCCGGTCTCAGATGTGGGGAGCTGGGGGTTCTACCCCTTAGCCACAGAGGAGGTATAGTTGGACCCAAATGAAACACCCAAGGCAATACTCCAGGTAAGTAGATTTAATGTAACAAAAAGGTTCTTTGCACTTCAAAAATAGTCCAACAAAAGTTCTTCTCAGAAAGAGGTATATTAACATAGGTAGAGTAACAAAACAGGAGGCAAAACAAAATAACTCCACGAGGGGAGAAAAACAAACTAAAGATAACTTAGAAAAGCTTACTTGGAAAGACACGGTGGGACAAAGCAGGAGACACATAGCCAGGAATCAAAAACCAAGTGAGGAACAGGGGAAAAAACACAGCTAAAATACTCTAGGTGAAACAAGGCACAGGTGACCTGGATCAAGCTAATAAGGACACATGAGGAAGAACTAAGGCAGAGGGGAACACAGATGACCTCTAGAGGCCCGGAGACAAACAGGAGGCAGGAAGCTGACAGGACCCCCTCCTCTAGGAACGACTCCTGACGTTCCTTCCAGAACACCCTGGCCTCAGGGTGCGAAACTCTCGGATCAAACCTGGGTCCAGGATGTCCTTGGCTGGAACCCAGGAGCGCTCCTCTGGCCCGTAGCCCTCCCAGTCCACCAGATACTGCAGAGAGTTCTGGACCCTCCGGGAGTCCAGTATCCGGCGGACTGTGTAGGCTGGCTGGCCGTCAATGATCCTGGGAGGTGGCGGGGGTCTGCGTGGGGGGCAAAGGGAGAAGACAAGACAGGTTTAAGTAGTGAAACATGGAAAGTGGGGTTAATTCTAAGGGAGCGAGGGAGAACCAAACGATACGAAACAGGGTTAACCTTTCTTGCTATGCGGAAAGGGCCGATGTATTTCTGGGAAAGCTTCTTGGATTCGACCCGGAGGGGCAGGTTCTTAGTGGCCAACCAAACTCTCTGACCAGCTCGGAAACTAGGGGCCGTCCGGCGGCGGCGATTAGCCTGACTTTGGTATCTCTGGGAGGTCCAAGGAGGGTACGCCTGGCCTTCTTCCAGGTCCGCCTACAGCGTTGGACAAAGCGCTGGGCCGAGGGAACACCAACTTGCGCCTCTTCCTCTGGAAATAATGGAGGGGTGTAACCGAACTGGCATTCGAAGGGGGACAATCCGGTGGCTGAGGACTGGAGGGTGTTGTGGGCATATTCAGCCCAAATGATATAGGTGGCCCAAGACGTGGGATTACTGGCCGCCATACACCGCAGGATGGTCTCCAGATCCTGATTAATCCGTTCCGTTTGGCCATTAGACTCTGGATGGAACCCCGACGATAGGCTGGCTGTGGCCCCAATAAGCCTGCAGAAGGCCCCCCAAAACCGGGACGAGAATTGGGGATCTCGGTCGGAGACCACGTCCAGGGGAATACCAAATATCCGGAAGACATGGTTCATGAGGAGCTCAGCAGTCTCCTTAGCCGAGGGCAGCTTGGGCAGGGGAATAAACCGGGCAGCCTTAGAGAACCGGTCTACCACCACTAGGATGACGGTGTTGCCCTGGGATGGAGGAAGTCCCGTAACAAAGTCCAGAGAAAGGTGTGACCATGGCCTTCGAGGAACAGGTAAGGGATGGAGCAGTCCCTGGGGTCGCTGGCGTGTCGACTTTCCCTGGTTGCACACTGGGCAGGCCTCAACATAGACCTGCACGTCCTTCTTGATGGACGGCCACCAAAACCGCCGTCGGAGGAATTCCAGTGTGCGAGCACTGCCTGGATGGCATGTCAAGGGCGACTCATGACCCCACTGCAAGACGCGGGCCCGAACAGAGAGAGGAACGTACAGGCGACCGGCAGGACCACCGCCTGGATCGGGCTCATGGACAAGGGCCTCTCGTACCCCTCTTTCAAGTTCCCACTGAAGAGGTGCGACGATCCTAGACCTCGGAATAATCGATGCCAAGGGCTTCTCTAGTACCTCGGGAGAATAGGCTCGAGACAGGGCATCCGGCTTGACGTTCTTGGTGCCAGGTCGGTAAGACAGGAGGAACTGGAATCGATTAAAGAAAAGCGACCATCGTGCTTGCCGAGGGTTCATCCGCTTAGCCTGTTGGAGATATTCCAGGTTCTTGTGGTCTGTGAGAACCTGGAAAGGATGCTGAGCCCCCTCAAGCCAATGGCGCCACTCTTCCAAGGCCAGCTTAACCGCAAGCAACTCTCGATCCCCCACGTGGTAGTTGCGCTCGGCCTCAGACAGGCGGCGAGACATGAAGGCACAAGGGTGTAATCTCCCATCCTCACCCCTCTGTGACAGGACGGCTCCCACCCCCCACCTCTGAGGCGTCCACCTCCACCACGAAAGGTCTTTCTGGGTCAGGGATCACCAGAATCGGAGCAGAAGTGAAGCGGCGCTTGAGATCCTCGAAGGCCCCTGCTGCTTCCGGACCCCAGTGAATCTTGGTCCCTCCTCCCTTGGTAAGCGTCGTCAAAGGGGCTACCACAGAGCTGAAATTCTTAATGAACTTCCGATAGAAGTTAGAAAAGCCAATGAACCGTTGAACCTCCTTGACCGTGGCAGGTGTGGGCCAGCTGTGGACCGCTTTGACCTTCTTGGGATCCATCTCTAGGTGGCCGGGAGTGACAATAAACCCGAGAAACTGAGTCTGAGAAACATGAAACTCACACTTCTCAGGTTTAACGTAGAGGTGATTGTCAAGGAGCCTCTGGAGAACCCTGCTAACATGCCCCTCATGCTCCTTCAGTGACCTCGAGAAGATGAGGATATCGTCCAGGTACACGAAGACGAACAGATTAAGCATATCCCGGAGAACATCATTAATCAGGGCTTGGAATACTGCTGGGGCATTGGTGAGCCCGAACGGCATCACCCGATATTCATAGTGCCCCGTGGGCGTGTTGAACGCCGTCTTCCATTCGTCCCCTTGCCGGATCCGCACGAGATGGTAAGCATTGCGGAGATCCAGTTTAGTAAAAATGGAAGCCCCTTGAAGCAGCTCAAAAGCAGTGGCCATGAGAGGAAGGGGGTATCGATTCCGAACCGTGATCTTGTTGAGTCCCCGGTAATCAACACAAGGCCTAAGACCCCCGTCTTTCTTTTCAACAAAAATGAAGCCCGCCCCAGCCGGGGAAGTAGAGGCACAGATGAGGCCGGCTGCCAAGGACTCCTTAATGTAGGTGTCCATAGCTGCTTGCTCGGGGGAGGATAAGGAAAAGATCCGACCTCTAGGAGGGCAGCAACCAGGGAGTAGATCAATGGCACAGTCATACGTGCGATGAGGCGGTAAGGAAGTAGCCAGGGCCTTGCTGAACACTGCCTTGAACCGATGGTAAACACTGGGGACTCGGGAGACGTCAACAGACTCTTGAAACTGGGTACTAGGGGCTGAGGGACTCTGAAGCATGCAGGTGAGTTGGCAAGTGGAACCCCAGTTTAGAATGGTGCCAGTAGGCCAGTCGATCTGGGGATTATGTCTGCATAGCCAAGGGTGACCCAGGATAATAGGATACTCGGGAGAGTCAATGAGATAGAAGGTCTCCTCCTGCTGGTGTTGAGAGATAGTAAGTCGCAGGGACTGAGTCGCCTCAGTAACCTTTCCTGGTTCCAGAGGTCTGCCATCTAAGGCTGTAACTGCCTGGGGTTGAGGAAGTAGTTGGGTAGGGATCTTGAGTTCCCTTAGCCAAGGTTACATCCATGAAATCACCTGCGGCACCGGAATCGATCATAGCCTGGACCCGATGCTGGTGGCCCTCCCAGGACAGAGTGGCTGGAATAGCTAGGACAGCGTTAGTAGGAGGAGCTCTAATTTTCCCCATCACAACCCTCCTGTAGCTGGGCGGGGACAGGCGTTTCCCAAAGCTCGGGGCAAGTGGAGCGGAAGTGGCCGGCAACCCCGCAGTAGAGGCACCGACGCTCCCTCATGCGACGTTCCCTTTCGTTGGGAGAAAGCCTGGAACGGCCTAACTGCATGCTCTCCGGGGAATCCTGGAGCAGTTCAGGAGCCGGGGAAGCTCTGAATGACGGAGTCCAAACAGGAGAAACAGAGCTGCTCAGACGAACCTGGGACTGAGACACCTGGCGGCGAGCCGTTCTCCGCTCTCTTAGACGATTGTCCAGGCGGATGGCCAAGGCTATGAGGGACTCGAGATCTCCAGCTGGTTCTCGGGTGGCTAACTCATCTTGAAGGGGCTCAGATAACCCTCCCTGAAAACAGACCCTCAGCGCTTCATCATTCCATCCGCTCCTTGCTGCTATGGTCCGGAATTCAATGGCAAAATCTGCCGTGCTTCGGGACCCTGACGGAGAGACAGTAGGCGCTTGGAAGCCTCCCGCCCACTGACAGGATGATCGAACACCCGCTTGAACTCTTCTACAAATGCAGCGTAGGAGTCACAACAGGCCTCCTGGGACTGCCACACCGCAGAGGCCCAGGCGAGCGCCTTGTCTGAAAGAAGGGTAATGATGTAGGCAATCTTGGAACGGTCTGTGGGAAAACTTGAGGGTTGGAGCTCGAAGGTGAGGGAGCATTGGGTGAGGGAAACCCTGGCAAGAGCTTGGATCCCCAGAAAAGGGCTTGGGAGGTGGTAGTCGGGGCTCCGCCACTGGAGAAGGCCTGTCGTCACTGGGGGTGACCTGGAGGAAGGGAGAGGACCAGGGAGGCGTTCAAAGAGCTGGTGGAGGGAACTCATCATTTCGGCCAGGAGTTGAGAATGACTAGCCATCAGCTCTTCTTGTCGGCTGAGAACGGCTTCATGGCGCTGGAAAGATGCCTCATGTCGAGTGATCACCGCCAACAGGTCCTGGGAACTGAGTGTTTCTGGGTCCATGATTGACTTGGTTTTTCTGTCACAAGCTGGGCTAGAACTCCGGTCTCAGATGTGGGGAGCTGGGGGTTCTACCCCTTAGCCACAGAGGAGGTATAGTTGGACCCAAATGAAACACCCAAGGCAATACTCCAGGTAAGTAGATTTAATGTTACAAAAAGGTTCTTCGCACTTCAAAAATAGTCCAACAAAAGTTCTTCTCAGAAAGAGGTATATTAACATAGGTAGAGTAACAAAACAGGAGGCAAAACAAAATAACTCCACGAGGGGAGAAAAACAAACTAAAGATAACTTAGAAAAGCTTACTTGGAAAGACACGGTGGGACAAAGCAGGAGACACATAGCCAGGACTCAAAAACCAAGTGAGGAACAGGGGAAAAAACACAGCTAAAATACTCTAGGTGAAACAAGGCACAGGTGACCTGGATCAAGCTAATAAGGACACATGAGGAAGAACTAAGGCAGAGGGGAACACAGATGAACTCTAGAGGCCCGGAGACAAACAGGAGGCAGGAAGCTGACAGTAAGTCCACGCAAGATGACATCAGCACTGTCTGTGAATCATTATTACGGATGACTGGGAAAACAGACTATCTAGAGGGACAATCCAGGAGGAATAACATTGTTGTGGATGGAATACCAGAAAGAAAATAATTGCTATTTTGAATTTGGTCAAGTTAGGAGAAGTGGAAATTGATTGTTATCCATCAATAATGATAATCCGCCAGGTATAGACAACCTTGATGGGAAACTATTGAGAATGGTAGCAGACTGTATTCCAACCCCTATTTACTACATCTTTAACCAAAGCATAAAGGAGTGTGTGTCCACAGGCGTGGAAGGAAGCTAAAGTAATTCCACTGCCTAAAAATAGTAAAGCACCCTTTGCTGGCTCTTACAGCCGCCCAACCAGTTCTCTGCCTGTTCCTATTAAACTGATGGAGAGAATTGTGTTTGACATAATACAATGCTATTTTTCAGGGAACAAGTTAACTACTGACTTTCAGCATGCATGTAGAGAAGGGCACTCAACTTGTACTGCAATGACTCAGATGACAGATGATTGGTTAAAATAAATGGATAATAAGATGATCGTTGGAGCTGTATTGTTAGATTTCATAGCAGCATTTGATGTTATTGATCAAACATAGTTATTGAATAAACTCACTTGCTATGGCTTTAAATCACCTGCCATCACATGGTTGGAGAGTTATTTATCCAATGTACAGTACGGTGTCCCTCAGGGCAGTTGCCTTGGGCCGTCACTCTCTATTTTACAAATGATTTGGCACTGGTCTTACACAAAGCTAGAATGACTATGTATGCAGATGATTCCACACTCTACATGTCAGCACCCAAAGCCAGTGAGCTCATGGAAATTGTAAATAAATGTGTTACAGTCAGGATCAGAATGGGTGATTAATACTAAACTGCTCTTACATATATCTAAAACTAAAAGCATTGTATTTGGTTCAAAACATTCTCTGACCTAAACTTCAACTGGAGTTGTGCATAAATGGTCTGACCATTGAGCAAGTTGAGGAAGCTAAACTCCTAGGTATAACATTGGATGGTCAATTATCATGGTCAATTCATATTGACAAAGTTCTTGTGAAGATAGGGAGGGGTATGTATTTTATAAAAAGATGTTCTGTTTTGACACAAAAATCTAATGTATTAGTTGTTAAGGCTCTGGTTTTGTCCCATCTTGATTACTGTCCGTATGGTTAAGTGCAGCAAAGAAAGACCTAGCAAAGCGGCAGCTGGCTCAAAACAGAGCAGCACGCCTTGCCCTTAACTGCACATACAGAACTAACATAAACAACATGCATGCCAATCTTTCCTGGTTGAGGGTTGACGAGAGATTAAATGCTTCTCTTCTAGTTTTTATGAGAAATATATTACTGTGATGAAAATTCCAGATTGTCTGCATAATCAAATAACATTCAGCTCAGACACCCATACATACCCCACAAGACATGCCACCAGGGGTCTCTTCACAGTCACCAAGTCCAAAACGAATTCACGACAACGCACAGTATTATACAGAGCCATGACTCCGTTCCATCTCCAATTACTCAAGCACACAGCAAAATTACCTTTAAAAAACGGATTAAACAACATCTCATGGAACGGCGGGGACTGTGAGGGGACACACAAACAAACACATGCACTCACAGACTTGTCATGTTTTGAGTTTTTTGTGGACCCCAGGAAGAGTAGCTGATATTTCTGCAAAAGCTAATGGGAATTCAAATAAACAAATAATAAACAAATACAAACACGTAGAAATACACGCACACACACAGATATGTATATACACACGCACATACACACAGATATGTATACACACACACACACACACACACACATGCACGCACATACACACACATACTATGGATACATACATTTACACACTCAGAAGCTGTTGGGGTTAGTGTGCTGTCAGACAAAAACAACTTGACAAGATCCCAATGTTTTCTAGGCCAGAGAGAGAGATGAGAGGGCACATTCCATAAAGCTTCATTAGTCCCATTCAGCCATGTAGTGAGCGTGGCCTCCTCTCATGGGCTACATGAGAACTACCCTCTCCTTATGGGGTACATCCAGCCAATGGGTAAACACTGGAAGGAATTCCCAACCAGAAATATGTTGATTATGATGTTTTTATGGACACTTTACTTCATATCTGATCCATCATTGATGGAGACACAAATTGCAACTACGTTTATTATCCACCTGTAAATATTTGTGGTAAGATAACCGGTCACTGATAGATTTATACAGTATGTCACACCACCTCCAGGCTATGTAATCTTGGAAATCAATCAGTGTTTGTATAGTTAAAGGGATGTGTATTCAACTGGCTGATCTCCTTCCCTGGCCATGATCACACTGGACAGTTCAAGCACTCATGTGACAGAGAAAATCTCATCATCGTCATTGTCAGCATAAGTAGCATCATCTGCTGGGGATTTAAAGCTGAGATCCATGAAACAGAGAAACAGCACCACTGGCCACCCCATCACCGTTGTTATTGTTTTTGTTGCTGAGCTGAGGAGTGTGGTTAAAAAAAATGTGCAGTACACATTGTGCTCTTCTATCATGCGTACAATGATGTCAGAGGGGAAAAAACTGTGTTTGTTGTTAACAGTAACTTCTTTGTTGTTGTAATATCGCAAACGGACATGTCAGTCTCACCATTAAGGATTGCAGCTTTAAGAGTGGTCCATCTATCCCCCTCCACCCCCACCATAACACACACATACACACGCTCCGTACACACACGTGCACCCAAGCACGTACGCTCACTCAGTAAGTAAAGACCATAAATATCTCTTCATTATAGTAGCTAACAGATATACAGGAAATGTGTTTGTCTTTTCATGTCTCATTCGGGTTAAGGACAAGCACATTAGAGGTGGATAAATTGTTCATGCTGGCTATCACTTTGGGCATATTTAGGCTTTTAGATTGTATCCCTGACTGTATCGATTGAGTTGTTCATGAACCACCATGAAGATGAAACATTGGCTAGCCATTTACTCACTTAACCATGTTCTCCCAAGAAGGCTGCACCACAGCGCCTAACCTCCAGAGGCTCTGAGCCATACCATGATTCAGGGCATGACCCCTAAAACTGTTGGTCACAACCAATCACTCCATTAACTTAGTTGTTCCTAAGCAACAGTTTGCCCTTGGGGACACACACACACACACACAAACTGCAGTCTCCTCTCAGCAGATCCACTCAGAGAAGTTAGGGCCGTTAGTGAGGCAATTAGTCTTGTGTTCTCTGAGTAGCATGGTTTGATTAAAAACTCCGCCTGCCTGTTGGGCTGCACTGGGACACAGAGACAAACCCCTGGGAGAGACACGGCACAAGATCCAACATGTTACACAAACAGATAGTTTAGTTCCTGCTTCATAATGTCTTGTAGTAGCGTAGTATCATTATCTAGTTGATGTAGTCCTGATAGTGAGTATCAGTAGGCAGCAGGAGAGTCAGAAGTTTACTTCTGTGGCTTATAGATCTCCTGGGATTTGAACCTGCACTTGAGTCATGTGACTACCTGGTTAACCCTCTCTACACCACAAGCAAAGTCTCCTAAGAAGAACTAACAGAGCAAAGTATGAATGATAGTATGACTATGTAAATGGTTGATGGACATCTTTTTCCTTCATATCTAAAGTGTAGTGTGTATAAAAACTACATGGCATTATTGTACGTGAAACAAAAATAACTCACAATAGATTCCTGAGCAGATATCGAAAACGGAGAATTTCCAGACCATAACCAGAAGTGAAATAGCTGGTGTAGATGTGATGTCTGGGTGTTGTAACTGCTCTTCTATCTACGGTTTGCTCTTCAGACAGTGATAAAGGAAAACTACAGCATTCACACAGGCTCTAAAGAAATAAGAGAGCAACCATCAGTGGGCCTGCCTGACACATGTAGGCATTGAAAACACTTTCTCATTACCAGTCCTTCATAGAGACATGCTGTCAGGCCTGCTCCCCCACAGGAGCAAAACATCATCTTCATCTCCCATGGCACAGGAAATAGCAGAGGGTGTGATATGAGCCGAGGGCTTAATATAGCTGTAATGTATTCACACTGTGTTGCCTCTACAAATTCAGAGATTCATTATTGCCATATTCCCAATATGATCAATATGAGGTTTGGTATTATGACTGAGCTGCATGCTGACCATGAGCATTGCTATAGATGTGTTTGTGTACTCCAAGCCCGTCAGCCAGAGATGCACCATAGAGCTGAAGATATACTCAATATCAATACTGATGATGCAAATACCACTACAAGGAAGACTACAGTGATAGGGGCCTAGGGATAAACACAGTACTGCTTATAGTTTACACTGTGCCTACAATGACTCGCTGTTTGAACAATCACTCATGTCACCAAAGTACACTGTTTTACCCATGATATCAGTTTTTTTGCCCAGGTTTTAACAAAATGCACAGCAGTGTTTCAAGGTTCGGCTGAATTTAAAATGTAATTTACGTTTGTTGACAACTCAACCAAACATCAATCCAAATGTAGACATTAATCATCTGACATCTTTGCCCAGTGGGTAGTCTCCCCTCTGGCCTTAACTCACCCAGCAATAACCTCTCCTGCCCCATCCAGAGACGGACCTGGCATGCAGTAAGGTCTGCCAGCCTGGGTCTCACGTTACCGGGGCTCTCTGCCTGCCTGCGCCTGCCTGCCAGCCCAGAGCAGCCAAACACCTTGTTTCAGTCATCCACACCCCACAGCCCACCCTGCTGTACCCCGTTGAACGCTCAGTGGGGAAGAGTGGGGTATGGTGCGCCCCCAGAGTAAAGATCACCTTCTTGGCAAGAGAGGACAGACAGACCCCTTCTGCTATGACAGTTGTTAGATGTAATTTAGGACAGGGGTGCAGCTGTGGACCCCATGGGGTGAGGCTGACTTTAGGTGTAACTGGGGGGGTGATTGCAGCAAACAAGGAGATGTAAAGAGATATGTACTGTAACAAGACAGGCACACAGCATTATTGAAGACTGTTTCCTTCTGTGCATAGACTGATAATGTGTCACTGTTGATGGATAATGACATTGATACACAAAGGCATTATCACCTTATATGAGTCAGTGCTTAGCATTGTATATGTACAGTCGGTAACAGTGTTGTATTTATAGAATCACCCTCAGACAACATCTTCTCCATCACTGCACTGAGTGGTTGTACCCTGAAACCATCTCAAGGCAAGTACAGTAGACATACATTATGTATATTCTGCAAGATTAGTCATATGGAGACAATGGCTGCCCAGGTTAAGGACCTCATACACTGACAGTCAGTAGTTTAACAGTTGAGACTAAATGAATATGGGATAAGGCAAAAGAGCATCAATTCATTTTGTAAGAGCCTATAGCCACCTAGTGGCATATGTGAATAATACATTATATTATTTCGAATATATTAAAAAGTTCTAGATCAAAAGAGGGTGAACAGAGTGTACAATTGTATTTTCTTTCTAATCTGAAGAAATTCCAAAGGAGTCAGGCGAGCAGTGTTTTCAATATTATTCAAAACAGAAAGCTAACCCGTTTGAGTGCTTTAGACTGCTATTTGCATTCAAACAAAATATATTTGCCCAAAAAAAACTCCTTTGTATTTTTAGTTGATTATGCACATCTCAGAATGAAATATTGTTTCCCACTATTGATCTCTAAAAGCAGAAAGCATAAAAATACATAATTACAGTTTTTGCCCATTGCTTACACACTAAAACCGAATGCTTAGACCAAAGCCTCAATACCTAAACTTCTTGTAGCAAACCTTAAACACAGTGTAACCATAGCTTAAACACAATGTCAACTTTGCACTTTGTTTGCAATTCTGTAACACACTTATTGCGAAACACTACACACGTTTTCTTACATTAGACACTTTGTTCAAAAACGAAATCACCTGTTATCATTGGGAAAACACTCTGTTCAAAATGCAAAACTCATCTGGCAATTGTATGCACTTACATACACACCTGAAAACACTTGCACAGAAAACAGAACACCAATCAGTCTGAGCCTTAGCACTACAAATAGGCCTCAGGTAAGCAATTTTTAGAACTTTGCAAGCATGGAGGCAATACGAGTCAGAGTAAGAGGAGGACAAAGAGAGAGAGGAGTCGGATGTGGAAGAGGACGTGGAAGAGGACGAGGACCAGTGCGGAGACGTATATCAGATGACATCAGGGGTACTCTGGTGGACCATGTGATAAATCATGGCCTGTCCATGAGGGAGGCTGGGCAAAGAGTCCACCCTAACCTCAGTCGCTACACAGTAGCATCGATAATAAGGACATTCCGAGTGGAGAACAGGTATAAGTTTCTACTCCAGACTGTACCTACTGTATGTGTCACATGATTCTGTATCATATTACAGTATTACTGTACTAACTATACTATACAAAAATGGGTAGTGCTGTGAAGTACTGTATATGTAAAGGAATACCATTGTGATGTTGCAGTACTGTGTACAGTTTGAAAGTACAGTATGTGAAAAATAACCTAACCAATGACATCTTGTGGTGGCATTTTCTACAGAATGGTTGGACGACCTCCTCAAGGTGGAAGGGAACGGCTCTTCACTCAACAACAAGAGCTTGCCATCATTGAAATGGTGCGAGAAAATAATGCAATCTGACTTCGTGAGTTGCAACAACGCATAATTGCAAATGGAAATGAATTCAACAATATCAACAGGGTCAGCATTTCTACACTAAGTCGCATCATACAGAAACATAACTTCAGAATGAAGCAGCTGTACAGGGTGCCATTTGAGAGGAACAGTGTCAGGGTCAAGGATCTGCGCCATGATTATGTGCAGGTATGTGTCACTTTACTTTACATACTATATATTGTGATGTGGGAATGAGGGTTTATGCTGCCACCTGCCCTGCCTGTAGCTTGTAGTTTTTGTCTATACTCACCCAACCCAGCCCCTACTTGTGTGAAAATATAGACATTGTAGTTACTGTATGTGTTTTCAGTAACACTATTCAATATTTTCTGTTACAGACAGTTCTGGAGTTTGATGCCGTCGAACTGCCGCATGAGTTCATCTACGTGGATGAGGCAGGATTCAATCTGGCCAAAACCAGGCGTCGGGCCGTAATGTAGTTGGACAAAGGGCTGTTGTAAATGTCCCTGGGCAGCGTGGGGGAAATATCACCTTGTGTGCTGCAATTAGTGTCCAAGGATCATGCCACTCTAGGTCCCTACAATACAGGAAAGGTCATTGCATTTCTAGATGCACTACATGCAGTTGTGCAGGACAGACCACAGCAGCCCAGGTTTGTTGTCATCTGGGATAATGTTAGTTTCCACCGGGCTGCTCTGGTCCGAGATTGGTTCAACAACCATAATCATTTCACAGTTTTATACCTGCCCCCTTACAGCCCCTTTCTAAATGAAATCGAGGAATTCTTTTCAGCGTGGCGGTGGAAAGTATATGATCGGCAACCACATGCCCGCATGACTCTTCTGCAAGCAATGGAAGAGGCATGTGGAGACATTGAGGTGGGATCAATCCAAGGGTGGATTCGGCACACAAGGCGATATTTTCCCCGATGCCTAGCCCGCGAGGACATCGCCTGTGATGTTGACGAGGTCTTGTGACCAGATCCGAACAGAAGGCGTGATCCATAAGCCCCCCCGCCCCCCACCACACACACGCACACACACACAAAACAAGTATATGTTTTTTCCCCCAATAGCAATTTATCCAGTAATTGTCTTGTTTTTTTACTTTTGTTTTGTTGCTAAATTTGATGTTAAGAATTTCTGTAAGAATGTTAGTTTTTTTGTAAAAACTTTTTTGTAAATACTGTTTGATTACTGCAGAAATTCTACTTTTGAGTTTTACAGAAGACCATGACAATAAAATGACAATAAAAATAGAAACACAAAGACTGCAGTGTTTTATATAAAGCCCATCAGTGTGTTGCTAGTGAAATGAAAGAGTAATTCAAATGTTGCTTGTGTGTATGTTTTTTTTGCAAGAATTTCATTTTTAGAAAGGAGTGTTAAGTTTTGATTGCAGTGTTTCATTTTGGCATATATGTGAGTTGTTAATCTCCAAGTGCTATGTCTGATTGGCTTGTGTGTTGAGTTTTGACATAATGAGCCAAATTCTGCAAAAAGTGTGTAAGCAATAGGCAAAAACTGTAAACTTCCTGTCTTTTCTCCTGGTATGATATAGTTGCAGGGAATGACCTCAGGATGGCGCCAACATGCTTTGTAACACAGACAGCTTTGAGGTTTCATTACCAAATGCTCCTCAGTCTTTATATAGACTAAATAATTGCTGCACGTTTTGTCCTGACCTCAAGTGATGGGCCAATTTTCACAGCATGCAGAGAGACACCAGTAGCATTCTGTTTGTCTTTCCAAATCAATCATATTTATTCTAACCGAACAAATAGCCCTAAAAAATTACCTGGAAGTTGGCTCATTACCGATTTATATAGATGAGTGAATAACATTTTGAGATTCACATTTACCAAATGAGTACTGCTTAAAAAAATCCTCTACAGACTTTCCCATACACACACACACACACTCCCACTCAATCTGTGTCACCTATTTCTCAGTGAATCGTTCCAGCTCTGCCTCTCTCCAGAGAGGGGTTCCCTTGTGAATGCATCAGTGTGGGGAAGTTTGTGCGGTACATACAATTTAAAAAATAACCAGATATATACTGTAGCGAGGAGCTATTTTAAAGTGAGAGTAGAGAAATAGTGAGGCCATGTTGGAGACTGTTATTGTATGAATGTCAGACAGACAAAGAGCATGAAGGTGAGTGAGAGTGAGAGCGAGAGATGTAGAGTGCTTGCACGAGACGGTGAGAGAGAGAGAGAGTGTGTGAGAGAAACAGAAATAGAGGGTCAGAGAGAGAGAGGGAAATATATAGATAGAGATAGATAGAGAGAGAGAGAATGGGGAGTGTTATTTTGAGGGAGTTGTGAAATGGTCCCCAAAGTGAGTGAATGTGACAGCCTTTCACCCAGGAGAGCACTTCTACTGAGTACCCGGGCCAGCCCAGGTCACCTGTCTGTCACACACATCTGTGACTACAGAATCCTATTAACACACCACCTCCCCAGGATAGCATCCAGCACAACATATACACAGTCTTACATCAGGAAATACAGGGACATTAGTAAGGATGGGCAGAGCAGAATATTGTAACTACCATAGAGAACCTATAATTCATTCTATATCTAAATCAATGGTAAATAGAGTATATACTGTAGATAGACGTTATGGACAGGCAGAGCAGAAGGTTGGAAATATATAGACATTTGTAGTGATGAACAGAGAATAAAACAAAATGGAACAGAGCAACTTGTGTCGTGTTAGAGATTTTTGATGTGCCCACCTTTTCAGTGTACTTAATGCAGTCTATCATTTTTGTTAATGAGAAAGTTCTCATTGCAGCTGATTTACAGGCATGGTGATCATGTTTCACTCTGTCCACACTTGACTCGTGCATATGACAATTATCAAGATATATCTGGGCTTTCACTCGGCACACACACACACTGCTCTGAATGCAAAGTATATTTGAACAGATAAGAGGGGCCCCAGTATTGAAATAAAGATGAAATGTATTTTAAATAACAGCGTCTGTCATTGTGAGGGTTAAAACCCACTGACTGCAGGCGTGGTTGGGCTCTTATCGAAGCTGAATTACGCTTAGAGGCAACTTTCCCTCTCCCTTATATTGTCTCAAATAATTACCTGTCAAACATGGTTTAGAAATAATAAAGGTTACTTCATGCGCAGAGATACCCTTCCGAAATGAAATAGCCAAGGGAATTTTCCACATGGTCACTCCATTTTGCTCAAGAAATAATCATATTTGACACCGCCACCGCTGAATCCTCTGGAAACGACAACAAGTTGGGCTGTCAGACCTCTTTCGCAGAGTCCTTAACCTTGAAGCCTTTTGTCACTTCTCTACTTCACTTCCCCTTCTCTTCTCTCAGGAGATGTGATGTGTGGTTTTTAAATGGCTGCCAGAATAATACCTGTGAAATCCGGAATGATTGTCCGTGCCTCTCAAGCTCCATATCTCACCATTACCTCTTCAACTTCCCTTTTGTGCAATTTTTCATGTGGCGCTGGCATTCCTTATCCAAGGAGAGAAATGCAGTCTCGTCCAACTGTCCCTGCAGGAATAAGCCCTACTTTGCATGCACCATAAACACCAGCTAGCTATACAGTATGTATACAGAATACACACACACACACACACACACAATTTGCTTTAATAAAGCAGTAAAATGGAAGTTGTAAACCCTTTGAAATTACGCTTAAAGACCCAGTGCCATTTGCAATGAAAGTCAGTAGCTGTGAAAATTTGCTGGTAATCTGTAGGTGTTGTACCATAGTTATCTGCTAAGGGCGGACATGGTTGTGACTTTGAGCTTGGTAGCAGCTTCTGGCTTTATGTCTCTCCCTGCACGGCAGAACATCCACGGTTGGCACAATGGAATAGCAACCCTTCATGATCTACATTATAAACTGGGTGGTTTGAGCCCTGAATGCTGATTGGCTGAAAGCCGTGGTATATCAGACCGTATACCACAGATATGACAAATCATTTATTTTTACTGCTCTAATTACGTTGGTAACCAGTTTATAATTGCAATAAGGCACCTCTGGGGTTTGTAGTTTATTGCCAATATACCACGGCTAAGGGCTGTATCCAGGCACTCCGCGGTGCGTTGTGCTTAAGAACAGCCCTTAGCCGTGGTATATTGGCCATATACCGCACCCTCTCGGGCCTTATTGTTTAAATATAAAACTGCTGTCAACATGTTGACAAGGTTGACACAGGAAGCTGTACCTGCTCTTTCTTTATCAGAGAACAACATGACAGACTCTTCAAGTTATACTGTGTTCAAACGTGTTTTGCAGATAGCGTGAAATGACCTACTCGGAGTGAGGCAGCATATGACTTGGTTTACTAATTAACACAACAATGTAAAATGGAATAGAGAAATATGTGTGGAGACGGAGATAAAGAGCCTATCACCCCACTCATAATACAACTGGCTCAGATTGCAAAGACAACACAGAATTGTAACTAAATTAGCCTGATTTGCTTTGCAGCACGCACACGCTCACACACACTCACACACACTCTTTACCGCTAGGAAGTGCTCAATTCACAATCCCCCCTCTGTAATAGAGAATGTCAAAAGAACAATCTGTAAGTCACCTCCCATCTCTCTTGACCTTTACTTTGAGTGTTCCAACTGAGTGTGTATATATATTACTGTAAAATCAACGGGCATGTAAAATCATGTATACATTTTACATTTACATTTAAGTAATTTAGCAGACGCTCTTATCCAGAGCGACTTACAAATTGGACACCATTACCTCTGAACCCTACCTCCGGCATCGGTTAATGGTTACATTTTAATTAGTAATTATATGGAAAATACACACACACACACACTCCTCACAAACACACATGATCCTCTAAAGCTTCTTTTCAGTTCAGAAACCAATTCTCCTCCCAGTCTGTCTTGAAGTAACTCAACAACTTCTGGAGTGTGTGTGGAGTTGAGAGGAGCTGGTGAATCAGGTACAAAGCAAACAGACAGGTTGCCATGGCACACAATGGCCAGTGTAGACAGCCCTGTCTCTTCTTGAAAGAGGCAAACAGAGAGCAGTGGTAGAAAACGGTGTTCTGTGTGCATTCAGCATGGTTTCCTATTGTCTGGAGCCAAGGAGTGTCATCACAGTGATTGTGCTTGTTTGGGATAGTAGGGTCACATCCCCCCCTCTGTCCAGGTTCACTCCCCCACTGGCTGGAGCCAAATTACGCTTAAAGAGGATGAAAAATTAATCTAAGTTAGGCTCCTGGGCCCCATGCTGCGAGGGGAGGGAATATAGACTCCATTACAGGGTAGTATACTGCATTTACGAGAAGGAAAAAAAGCTAGCTCAATTAGCAGGCGTTAGTCATGGCTTTCCTCTCCTCTCCACTCTCCCCAGAGGGAACGTAACACTCACTCAAAACAGCTGTCTGGTCTCTAAGCTTAGTGTACTGCTGTAAATAGTCACTGATACAGTTAGTGTATGATCTGATGTGATGGTGCCGGGAAATAGCTGGGTCAATTCTCAAGTGAGAGGCGTGTAGTGTCCTCGGGGCAACAATCACAAGCAATTAGCAACACACAGACACACACATACACAGATATACGCACACACACACACTCTACCGCTAGAAAGAATGTCAATAGAACAATCTGTAAGTCACCTCCCATCCCTCTTGACCTTTATTTTGAGTGTTCCAACTGAGTGTGTATATACAATGGGGAGAACAAGTATTTGATACACTGCCGATTTTGCAGGTTTTCCTACTTACAAACCATGTAGAGGTCTGTAATTCTTATCATAGGTACACTTCAACTGTGAGAGACGGAATCTAAAACAAAAATCCAGAAAATCACATTGTATGATTTTTAAGTAATTCATTTGCATTTTATTGCATGACATAAGTATTTGATCACCTACCAACCAGTAAGAATTCCGGCTCTCACAGACCTGTTAGTTTTTCTTTAAGAAGCCCTCCTGTTCTCCACTCATTACCTGTATTAACTGCACCGGTTTGAACTCGTTACCTGTATAAAAGACACCTGTCCACACACTCAATCAAACAGACTCCAACCTCTCCACAATGGCCAAGACCAGAGAGCTATGTAAGGACATCAGGGATAAAATTGTAGACCTGCACAAGGCTGGGATGGGCTACAGGAAATAGGCAAGCAGCTTGGTGAGAAGGCAACAACTGTTGGTACAATTATTAGAAAATGGAAGAAGTTCAAGATGACGGTCAATCACCCTCGGTCTGGGGCTCCATGCAAGATCTCACCTCGTGGGGCATCAATGATCATGAGGAAGGTGAGGGATCAGCCCAGAACTACACGGCAGGACCTGGTCAATGACCTGAAGAGAGCTGGGACCACAGTCTCAAAGAAAACCATTAGTAACACACTACGGCGTCATGGATTAAAATCCTGCAGCACACGCAAGGTCCCCCTGCTCAAGCCAGCGCATATCCAGGCCCGTCTGAAGTTTGCCAATGACCATCTGGATGATCCAGAGGAGGAATGGGAGAAGGCCATGTGGTCTGATGAGACAAAAATATAGCTTTTTGGTCTAAACTCCACTTGGAGGAAGAAGAAGGATGAGTACAACCCCAAGAACACCATCCCAACCGTGAAGCATGGAGGTGGAAACATCATTCTTTGGGGATGCTTTTCTGCAAACGGGACAGGACGACTGCACCTTATTGAGGGGAGGATGGATGGGGCCATGTATCGTGAGATCTTGGCCAACAACCTCCTTCCCTCAGTAAGAGCATTGAAGATGGGTCGTGGCTGGGTCTTCCAGCATGACAACGACCCGAAACACACAGCCAGGGCAACTAAGGAGTGGCTCCGTAAGAAGCATCTCAAGGTCCTGGAGTGGCCTAGCCAGTCTCCAGACCTGAACCCAATAGAAAATCTTTGGAGGGAGCTGAAAGTCCGTATTGCCCAGCGACAGCCCCGAAACCTGAAGGATCTGGAGAAGGTCTGTATGGAGGAGTGGGCCAAAATCCCTGCTGCAGTGTGTGCAAACCTGGTCAAGACCTACAGGAAACGTATGATCTCTGTAATTGCAAACAAAGGTTTCTGTACCAAATATTAAGTTCTGCTTTTCTGATGTATCAAATACTTATGTCATGCAATAAAATGCCAATTAATTACTTAAAAATCATACAATGTGATTTTCTGGATTTTTTAGATACCATCTCTCACAGTTGAAGTGTACCTATGATAAAAATGACAGACCTCTACATGCTTTGTAAGTAGGAAAACCTACAAAATTGGCAGTGTATCAAATACTTGTTCTCCCCAATGTATATTACTGCAAAATCAATGGGCATGCATCCTGTTGCTCTCTGACTGTCATGTATACATACACACCATTACCGGCATCGGTTAATGGTTACATTTTAATTAGTAATTATGGAAAATACTGTTTTGAATAGAACATAATGAATCGATAAGGCTTGACGAACGTCGAACAATGCTAGCTCTCTGACCCACTATGAATCATCTTAAAGAGACATGAGCTGGGCTAACTGTGCTTAGAGCCAAATGTTTTATGGCACATAACTCCCTCTTGGCCTGGCACATCTCAGAACCCGTGCGGACCAAGCTGCTGTTCGAATAACAATTATTCCTGGTTGGTTCTGTACTGCTGCTGTGCTCTTCCAAACTGAACCACCACACTATAGCACTGCTTGCAGTCAACCACGACCCACATGGCAGAACTAAGAATATTAATGTGACCCATTCTAATATTATAGTTAGGAGTATCTGGATTATGATAATGATAGATCTGACCAGTGGCGACCCGTCATTCAGGGCAGGTGGGGCAGAGCACCTATTTTGTTGCCTGTTTTAAATGTTATTTTAGCATTAATTCGTGTCACATATCAGTTTGCAAACAATGTATAATTTTTTTGGGAAAGATCATTGAATTAATGAAGCCGCATACAAACATGGTCCCTTTTTTGCTTTCTTGAGTAAGGCAGCTCCAAAATTCAGGTGTTTCATCCTAGCTCAGTGCTTTCTGTGGTGGTGGGGCAGCCAGCGGAAAATACGGAGCGTAGGGGTTGGTAATGTTCTCTAGTTGCGCCGTGATTGGCTCAGTATTCTGTCACTCATGGGGACATTACGTCACCGCAAAATATTTCTGTGGTGGAGGGGCAGCCAGCGGAAAATACGGAGTGTAGTGGTTGGTAATGTTCTCTAGTTGCGCCGTGATTGGCTCAGTGTTCTGTCACTCATGGGGACACTACGTCACCGCAAAATCTACAGGGAGAGCTCGGAAATTCAAGCCCCTTAGGTGCTGCCATAGAGTTACATTAGAAGTGCCCATCCAAGAAGGCTCAAGGTCATCGGCCACAGATAAAATGACGTCAAATCATGTTATATCTACCGTAGCTTTGATTGGACTGATCATGTCAACATCATACTTTCAAAATCTTAGCTAATAAGCTAGACAAGCAGTCATCATCATGAATCACGTCGACAATCTACTGGAAAATCATTTTCATCCTTGTCATATGAAGAGAAATTATAGGTAAAACGTATCGGTGCTCAGCAGTCATTGGACATAAATATTACACAACAAGTTGGAAATCACAAAATTCAACAATGAGTGGTTTGGAAGGAATCAGTGGTTAACTGCAAGCGTTGCAAAGCAATCACTAGCCTGCAATTCAGTGGAGTGGGTGTGTAGTTCAAGTCTGGGTTTAGGGGTCTCTTTTCCAAGCTTAAAAGGATAAACAATCACATGACATTCACATGACTTCTGCCGCATTCAAAACAACTGGTAACTCGGAACTGGGAAATCTCAGACTTCAGTGAGTTCAAGACAACTGGGAACTCTGAAAAAAACGAGCTCCGACTGGGAAAATACATTATGAACGGTCATCCAACTCGGAATTCAAAGTTGGGAACTTGGGCATCTTTCTAGAGCTCCAACCTGAAGATCACGGACGTCATGATTCAACCTTTTTTCCAGTTCCCAGTTGTCTTGAAAGCACCATAAATCTAGAGAATGCCAGAATTTGATGACAGTTTGATGACAAAATTTGCCCACAAGGACCGCTGCACCAACTTCCTGTTCAAATGAGCACAGCACAACAAGGTAAGTCCAAAAATGTATTGTATACTGCTGCATAAATGATGTAATATGCCTGGGAGATTTGTATACTGTAGCTAAGAAAGTAATACTAATTGTATGTTGTGTAGTAAGCTGTCAGTAGCACATGTGCCTCACCCTAATTATTTGGTCCCTTTCCCCCTCATAACTTAGACTACTGTTCTGACTTGGTGGTGCACATGTAGCCTATAGCCTGTTTTAGAGAAATATAATAATTGAATATTGTAAGAGCTTTCATTGTCTGCTTATATGCCCCCTTCATTTATCCTACGGTTCTGACTTGGTGTACAGGGAGAATACTGTAAGAACGGCCAATGTTCTGAATGTTGTCGCTGTACATTTCAGAAGTGCTGAACAAATAGTTACATTGACTACGTCCGTCCTAGCTCGCTCATTAATGTCTTAATCAAAATTAAGGATTGCCTCTTATCCGCTCGCCGTCCCCTTATGCCATAGTTTGGACGTCTCAGTTGTCAGTAGAAACCATATTTGTTTAAGCAAGTCAGTCATATCAGCTATGTTTTTTAAAAGGCAGTACAGTGCCTTGCAAACGTATTTGTCACCCTTGCCGTTTTTCCTATTTTGTTCCATAACATTTCATTTTTTTTGTCATTTAGCAGACACTCTTATCCAGAGCGACTTACAGTTAGTGAGTGCATACATTTTCCATACCGGCCCCCCGTGGGAATCGAACCCACAACCCTGACGTTGCAAGCGCCATACTCTACCAACTGAGCTACACGGGGCCACGGGGCCATTACAACCTGTATTATAAATAGATTTTTATTTGGATTTCATTTAAATGGACATTCACAAAATAGTCCAAATTGGTGAAGTGAAATGAAAAAAATTACGTATTTAAAAAAATTCAAAAAAAAAATTACAACGGAAAAGTGGTGCGTGCATAGAGTTGAAGTCGGAAGTTTACATACACCTTACCCAAATACATTTAAACTCAGTTTTTCACAATTCCTGACATTTAATCCTAGTAATAATTCCCTGTCTTAGGTCAGTTAGTATCACCACTTTATTTTAAGAATGTGAAATGTCAGAATAATAGCAGAGAGAATGATTTATTTCAGCTTTTATTTCTTTCATCACATTCCCAGTAGGTCAGAAGTTTACATACACTCAATTAGTATTTGGTAGCATTGCCTTTAAATTGTTTAACTTGTGATGGCCACTCCAATACCTTGACTTTGTTGCTTCAATATATCCACATAATTTTCCTTCCTCATGATGCCATCTATTTTGTGAAGTGCACCAGTCCCTCCTGCAGCAAAGTACCCCCACAGCATGATGCTGCCACCCACGTGCTTCACGGTTTGGATGGTGTTCTTCAGCTTGCAAGCACCCCCTTTTTCCTCCAAACATAACGATGGCAACTATGGCCAACAGTTCTATTTTTGTTTCATCAGACCAGAGGACATAAAAAAAAAAAAGTACGATCTTTGTCTCTATGTGCAGTTGCAAACCGTAGTCTGGCTTTTTTATGGTAGTTTTGGAGCAATGGCTTCTTCCTTGCTGAGCGGCCTTTCAGGTTATGTCGATATAGGACTCGTTTTACTGTGGATATAGATACTTTTGTACAAGTTTCCTCCAGCATCTTCACAAGGTCCTTTGCTGTTGTTCTGGGATTGATTTGCACTTTTCACACCAAAGTACGTTAATCTCTCGGATACAGAACGCGTCTCCTTCCTGAGCGGTATGACGGCAGCATGGTCCCATGGTGTTTATACTTGCGTACTATTGTTTGTACAGTTGAACATCGTACCTTCAGGCATTTGGAAATTGCTCACAAGGATGAGAACTACTATTTTTTTTCTGAGGTCTTGGCTGATTTCTTTTGATTTTCCCATGATGTCAAGCAAAGAGGCACTGAGTTTGAAGGTAAGCCTTAAAATACATCCACAGGTACACCTCCAATTGACTCAATGATGTCAATTAGCCTATCAGAAGCTTCTAAAGCCATGACATCATTTAATGGAATTTTCCAAGCTGTTTAAAGGCAGAGTCTACTTCGTGTATGTAAACTTCTGACCCACTGGAATTGTGATACAGTGAATTATAAGTTAAATAATCTGTCTGTAAACAATTGTTGGAAAATTACTTGTGTCTTGCACAAAGTAGATGTCCTAACCGACTTTCCAAAACTATAGTTTGTTAACAAGAAATGTGTGGAGTGGTTGAAAAACGAGTTTTAATGACTCCAACCTAAGTGTATGTAAACTTCCGACTTCAACTGTATGTATTCACCCCCTTTGCTATGAAGCCCCTAAATAAGATCTGGTACAACCAATTACCTTCAGAAATCACATAATTAATTAAATAAAGTCCACCTCTGTGCAATCTAAGTGTCACATGATCTGTCACATGATCTCAGTATATATACACACCTGTTCTGAAAGGCCCCAGAGTCTGCAACACCACTAAGTAAGGGGCACCACCAAGCAAGCGGCACCATGAAGAGCAAGGAGCTCTCCAAACAGGTCAGGGACAAAGTTGTGGAGAAGTACAGATCAGGGTTGGGTTATAAAAAAATATCAGACACTTTGAACATCCCACGGAGCACCATTTAAATCCATTATTAGAAAATGGTAAGAATATGGCACCACAACAAACCTGCCAAGAGAGGGCCGTCCACCAAAACTCACGGACAAGGCAAGGAGGGCATTAATCAGAGGCAACAAAGAGACCAAAGATAACCCTGAAGGAGCTGCAAAGCTCCACAGCGGAGATTGGAGTATCTGTCCATAGGACCACTTCAAGCCGTACACTCCACAGAGCTGGGCTTTACGGAAGAGTGGCCAGAAAAAAGCCATTGCTTAAAGAAAAAAATAAGCAAACACGTTTGGTGTTCACCAAAAGGCATGTGGGAGACTCCCCAAACATATGGAAGAAGGTACTCTGGTCAGATGAGACTAGAATTGAGCTTTTTGGCCATCAAGGAAAACGCTATGTCTGGCGCAAACCCAACACCTCTCATCAACCCGAGAACACCATCTCCACAGCGAAGCATGGTGTTGGCAGCATCATGCTGTGGGGATGGTTTTCATCAGAATTGAAGGAATGATGGATGCCGCTAAATACAGGGAAACGTTTCAGTCTTCCAGAGATTTGAGACTGGGACAGAGGTTCACCTACCAGAAGGACAATGACCCTAAGCAAACTGCTAAAGCAACACTTGAGTTGTTTAAGGGGAAACATTTAAATGTCTTGGAATGGCCTAGTCAAAGCCCAGACCTCAATCCATTTGAGAATCTGTGGTATGACATAAAGATTGCTGTACACCAGCGGAACCCATCCAACTTGAAGGAGCTGGAGCAGTTTTGCCTTGAAGAATGGGCAAAAATCCCAGTGGCTAGATGTGCCAAGCTTATAGAGACATACCCCAAGAGACTTGCAGCTGTAATTGCTGCACAAGGTGGCTCTACAAAGTATTGACTTAATTCCAGGTTGTAAGGCAACAAAATAGGAAAAATACCAAGGGGTGAATACATTCGCAAGCCACTGTAAATGAGGCTGAATGAACTGTTTCACTGCCTGGTAAGGCTCCGCCAGGTGTAGCAGTGGTAAGGATTCACTCCATGGTGCTGAAAAGAATGCTCTGCGGTTGGGATAGATTTATGTAGGCCCTAACAGTTTGTGGGCACCGTTTGTCACCGTTATAGTGCAATTAATGTATTGTTTAGTGTTGTGTAGTGCCTTTGCTGGCATGCATCTACAATATACAGCTCTGGAAAAAATTAAGAGTATGATCTCTACATGTATGACAGCCATTCCATTCCAGTGTATGTTGATTCCAACACAGGCACACCTCATTCTACTGAATTAGGTACTGATTAGGTGATCACCTGAACCAAATATTATTTAACAAGGAAAAGTATAAAAACCACTGCTCTGGTCTTCACTATCCTCTTGCAATAGGACCAGCTGGATGGCAAAAACAGTGCTAATAGTACCTCAACAGTAATATCAATCAAAAAATAACTATTGACCATGCCAAAAGAGTTGAAAAGGAAAGTTTTGAGTGAGGAAAATAAGGGTTTAATTCTGGCTTTACTGGCAGAGGATACAGTGAGCGTCAGGTTGCTTCCATCCTTAAAATTTCAAAGACGGCGGTTCATAAGAACAAGGTCAAGCAGCAGATATTGGGGACAACAAAGCTACAGACCGGCATAGGGCGAAAACGACTCTCTACTGACCGGGATGACCGCTAACTCATTTGAATGTCACTCAACAACCGTAGGATGACATCAAGTGACCTACAACAAGAATGGCAAACGGCAGCTGGGGTGAAGTGCACGGCGAGGACGGTTCCAAACAGGCTCCTAGGGGCAGGGCTGAAGTCGTGCAAAGCTAGAAAAAAGCCCTTCATCAATGAGAAGCAAAGAAAAGCCAGGCTGAGGTTTGCAAAAGACCATATGGATTGGATCGTAAAGGACTGGAGTAAGGTCATCTTCTCTGATGAGTCCAATTTTCAGCTTTGCCCAACACCTGGTCGTCAAATGGTTAGACGGAGACCTGGAGAGGCCTACAAGCCACAGTGTCTCGCACCCACTGTGAAATTTGGTGGAGGATCAGTGATGATCTGGGGGTGCTTCAGCAAGGCTGGAATCGGGCAGATTTGTCTTTGTGAAGGACGCATGGATCAAGCCACGTACAAGGTTGTCCTGGATGAAAACTTGCTTCCTTTTGCTCTGACATTGTTCCCCAACTCTGAGGATTGGTTTTTCCAGCAGGACAATGCGCCATGCCACACAGCCAGGTCAATCAAGGTGTGGATGGAGGACCACCAGATCAAGACCCTGTCATGGCCAGCCCAATCTCCAGACCTGAACCCCATTGCAAACTTCTGGAATGTGATCAAGAGGAAGATGGATGGTCACAAGCCATCAAACAAAGCCAAGCTGCTTGAATTTTTGCGCCAGGAGTGGCATAAAGTCACCCAACATCAATGTGAAAGACTGGTGGAGAGCATGCCAAGACGCATGAAAGCTGTGATTGAAAATCAGGGTTATTCCACCAAATATTGATTTCTGAACTCTTCCTAAGTTAAAACATTAGTATTGTGTTGTTTAAAAATGAACATGAACTTATTTTCTTTGCATTATTCGAGGTCTGACAACACTGCATCTTTTTTGCTATTTTGACCAGTTGTCATTTTCTGCAAATAAATGCTCTAAATGACAATATTTTTTATTTGGAATTTGGGAGAAATGTTGTCAGTAGTTTATAGAATAAAACAAAAATGTTAATTTTACCCAAACACATGCCTATAAATAGTAAATCCAGAGAAACTGATAATTTTGCAGTGGTCACTTAATTTTTTCCAGAACTGTATATATTTTTTGCCCCTGTCACGAACCGGCTCAAGTTCGTAACAAAAGGGAGACACGTGGAGACAAGGAATACCCAAAATATATATTTATTAGCTAAAGTAAACTAAATCAAATAACACTGGTGTGTGTAATCAGTATTCAGTAGTGTAAGTGAGTGTTTGCAGGCATAAATGTAATAATGTAAAGTGTTGAAAGGTGCCAAAGCAAACAACCAAAAAGGCCACAAAAATATCACAACCAAAGTCAAAGTATCTGCCTGGAGAGAGTCTTCTCAATGAATGTGGAAGAGGTCCATTTATGCTGGGACACACCCGTCCCAGGTGTTTCCCATGTAGCTGACGACCCTCCCAACTCCACCCACCGGCATCCTAATAAGGAAACAAGAGCAAATAGATAATACGGCAGACAGAGTGGGAGGGTCGTCACACCCCACCAAGATTGACATGCTAAAATTGCAGCTGGAACTGACTATATATAGAACTAGGTTGTTCTATACAACCTATTGAAAAATGTATGCACTCACTAACTGTAAGCCGTTCTGGATAAGAGTGTCTGCTAAATGACTTAAATGTAAATGTAATACAGTTACAGTATAAATGGATAGTACAACATTTTATTTATTCTCGTTTGCCTGACTCTACAGCAGAAGCACTAAACCTTGCTCTCAGCCTCTGCAGTGCACCAGAGGAAGTATCTTACAATGAGGGTTTCTTTTCATGACTCCAATAGCTGTAGCTCAGGCAAAAGTCAAGAATTTTGGCCTTAGAATAGATACCTTTGTGCCTTATTGTCTTCACAGCCTCCCCCCTATCAAAGTTTAAAATGCCATCGTCTCAATAATGACGTGTTAACCTTTCTCCCCATCTCTCAGGCTTTGTGTCTTAATTTTAAACCAATCACTTCTAAACGCTGTTCGCCTTGTGCTGCAGTGACTTTAATGTCATTAACATGAATATTGCACAAAAGATTGTGGTTAAAGCATCTCAAAACAGAGGGAAGGCTGCCAATTTAAAATACTCAGAGACACAATGGCCCAGCTACAGACAGAGAGAGCAGTGATCTCACTGAAAATACATTAGCCATACAGCAAGACCTTAGGTTACATGACAACATACTGTACCTCGGAAAACATGATATATGCTTTGTGACATGAAACAATGAATTCATAGACATATTCTAGGACGCAGAGCTACAATACAACAAGATTTATGAGACTATTGTGGTGCAAATGGAGTCAATTGAGGTTAAATGCAAAGTAACAGCGTACACCATCTGGCTTCTCTCATGTCATTGCACTTTCATTAACATGCCATGCTCTGTCTTCTCCTGTTATGGAGAACAATGTAAATATGTTGCTGGAGAGACATTAGCAAAGACTAGTTTATTGCTAGTGCTTTTGCGTTTTTGGAAAAAGTTAATTTTGAAAAGGTTCCCATGCAAACATAGAATAAAGATTGTATGTAGGGGGAGTTTTATTCTATTATGGCAGTCTCATTGGACACACATGTAATGTCCTTTTTATTGCAGTCATTGATAAGTCACTACCCACCATATTTTTCTCCCTCTTGACCAAACCCTCTCAAAGCCACACAAGGAACAACATTAGAAAACAAGGGAGACATCTGTATCCATGTATCACATTATTTTTTGTATCCCTTGCATTTAATTTCTCATCTTGGTCTGGTCGTACCTGTATGGTCAGGCTGACTCCTCATCACCATTCTGATCAAAAGGTCTGAGCTCCATGTCTTCAAACTGACACTGTCCATCACAGAACTGCAAAAGCCAGAGAATTCCTCAGTTAGTGAGAGAACTGAAATCAAAGCAATCTTCTGGGCCGCGCTGCACGGCATGCAGGGCAGGCCACCTGCCTCCATCCCTCTGTAGTCTCTGACCTCTCACTCTTTCTCTTCATGGGCAGGTTGCTGTGTAAGAGAAAATAAGTTGTGAGTCTCTTATTTATGTTTCGTTGTGATTCATTCTTCTGTTTTCAGGGGTCTTGCTACATATGTAGGATCTTAATTTCATCACCCTGTTGTTGCAAACCTGTAGTGTATTCGAGGTTTAAAAAGGCTTCTACGTTTGTAATTTCCACTTGAAAATTTCACTTAATTTGCCCTAACCAAAAATGTATCAACCCCTACAAAATGTCCATTAATTATAATCCACACAATAAATCACATTTCCTGTTGCTGCAGGATTATTTTCCTCTGTTAGAAACTGGTCGAATTAAGATCGTACACCTAGTACATCTAGGGGATGTGTAAGACAGTAACTTTGTAATATTATTTGGTCCAAATATTTTGCTGTGCAACCATAATTGTATATATCATATAGCTTATCGTCTAATGAAACGTGCTATTACCAGACAATAGTCACAATAATAAGCTGTTATAATTTAGTTCAACCCTATGTGCTGCATTTAGGGGTAGCAATGTAGCAAAACACATTTTTTTATCAACATATTACAAGAGCGCCAATGATAATAATTCTTATGGTAATCCATTCCACAACATAGTTTACAGCCAAGTCTTGGTGGAAGTGTTACAGCAGCAGAGAGGTGGGATGTGACAGTTTCCCGCATAACTACCCTAACAAACACACCATCACATTGACATGTGTTAATAGGAGGTGATGCTCTCGCCCGTCGTGAACAGGGGACGGCTTGGTGAAGACATCTCATTTGCAAGCATATTTTTGTTTCTCACCCCAGTAATCAGCTATTCATGTATTCAGTGTGACTTAGCATGAGACAAATAAGAAACCAAATGTGAAAATGTAGTTCAGGGAAAAAAATGTGGTAAATAAAGTGGTTGAATTAAAATATTGGACCAAACCTCACATTTTACTGTCGATGCGAAGAGCATAATTCAAGAACATTTTCTCTTTGTCAGCAGAAAATATTTAACCTCTTTTTGACAAGTCAAGAATATTTCCCAAATCCATTTGTAACCCATAATGTTCTATGTTTCCTTGAGATGAGTATAGGCTGTGGGCTCCTCCCCGGTCACTCCCTTGCCACACCCATAGGCCTTTTCTCATTTGGAAAAAAGTCTGTCCTCCACCCTCTCTCCTCCATGACCAGGAAACCGATAAGTGGTCGAGAAAATGTCAATTCGTTAGTAGACAAATGGGAGAGTGTCTTCCCCTCCTCAATAGCCACCTTTCATCAAGGCACCTCCTTACCTTCAGGCTCTGATCAGACCCTACACCCAAATGAGGGCACTACGTTCATCCACCTCTGGCCTGCTAGTCCCCCTACCTCTACGGAAGCACAGTTCCCGCTCAGCCCAGTCAAAGCTATTTGCTGCTCTGGCACCCCAATGGTGGAACAAGCTCCCCCACGACGCCAGGACAGCGGAGTCACTGACCACCTTCCGGAGACACTTGAAACCCCACCTCTTTAAGGTTCATGTGGAACTGATTGAATTTAGGCCATAATCTATTTGACATCTGACGAGCATTCAGTCCATAATTCTTCAGAGCTTTTGCTGTATTTTAATTTGTCTTCATCTTAGTGAGAAAGAGAGAGACAGCATAAATCAAATCAAATCAAATCAAATTTTATTGGTCACATGCGCCGAATACAACAAGTGCAGACATTACAGTGAAATGCTTACTTACAGCCCTTAACCAACAGTGCGTTTATTTTAAACAAAAAAAGTAAGAATAAAACAACAACAAAAAAAAAGTGTTGAGAAAAACAAAGAGCAGAAGTAAAATAAAGTGACAGTAGGGAGGCTATATATACAGGGGGTAACGGTGCAGAGTCAATGTGCGGGGGCACCGGCTAGTTGAGGTAGTTGAGGTAATATGTACATGTGGGTAGAGTTAAAGTGACTATGCATAAATACTTAACAGAGTAGCAGCAGCGTAAAAAGGATGGGGTGGGGGGGCAGTGCAAATAGTCCGGGTAGCCATGATTAGCTGTTCAGGAGTCTTATGGCTTGTGGGTAGAAGCTGTTGAGAAGTCTTTTGGACCTAGACTTGGCACTCCGGTACCGCTTGCCGTGCGGTAGCAGAGAGAACAGTCTATGACTAGGGTGGCTGGAGTCTTTGACAATTTTGAGGGCCTTCCTCTGACACCGCCTGGTATAGAGGTCTTGGATGGCAGGGAGCTTTGCCCCAGTGATGTACTGGGCCGTACGCACTACCCTCTGTAGTGCCTTGCGGTCAGAGGCCAAGCAGTTGCCATACCAGGCGGTGATGCAACCAGTCAGGATGCTCTCGATGGTGCAGCTGTAGAATTTTTTTGAGGATCTGAGGACCCATGCCAAATCTTTTTAGTCTCCTGAGGGGGGAATAGGCTTTGTCGTGCCCTCTTCACGACTGTCTTGGTGTGCTTGGACCATGATAGTTCGTTGGTGATGTGGACACCAAGGAACTTGAAGCTCTCAACCTGTTCCACTACAGCCCCGTCGATGAGAATGGGGGCGTGCTCAGTCCTCTTTTTTTTCCTGTAGTCCACAATCATCTCCTTTGTCTTGGTCACGTTGAGGGAGAGGTTGTTGTCCTGGCACCACACGGCCAGATCTCTGACCTCCTCCCTATAGGCTGTCTCATCGTTGTCGGTGATCAGGCCTACCACTGTTGTGTCGTCGGCAAACTTAATGATGGTGTTGGAGTCGTGCCTGGCCATGCAGTCATGGGTGAACAGAGAGTACAGGAGGGGACTGAGCATTGCCCATGGTCATGGTAATGTCAATAATATTTAAGTCCATATTATAATGTCCCCACACTGTGTTAGGATTAGGATCTCTTTAAAGAAACCCTACCTCTTTAAGGAATACCTGGAATAGTAATCCTTCTACCCCCCCTTTACTACCACTGACTTTTGTCTAAACTAACACCTGACTTATTTAACCTGCTAGCACTGACTTGTTTAAAGAAATGTACTTATTGTGTTCGAGATGTAGTTGTCCCTGATTGCACTGACTTTGCTCACAGCTGCTTGTTTAAAGAAGTGTACTTACTGTGATCAAGATGTGGTTGTCCCACTGGCTATCCTAAGTTGAATGCACCAATTTGTAAGTCGCTGTGGATAAGAGCGTCTGCTAAATGACTTAAATGTAAATGTAATGTGAGTCCTTTGCGGAAGAGTTTTGAAATCTGCCACACCCCATTTGAATCAGCTTTTGGTTTGTCGGAGGAGAAAACCATGCACATGTTTAAAAACAACATGTTACTTATCATTTTATCTGTAAAATGTCTTGCACAACTAACTTAATTTGTTTTCTTCACTTTACACATTTATTTTGGGATCCACCCTGTAAATGTCATTTTCGAATCTCATTTCATACAAGTGCATTTTTCATCCACATTCGCTCTCCTCGCCGCCTTTCTCTCCTCCTTTTGAAAAAGGTAATCGAGGAGAGGATGGAGGAGTTGAGGAAATTCATTTGAGAAAAGGCCACTGTCACTTCCTGGGCTACGTTCAGTACAAATAAACAGTGTGCAACGTTCAATTAAACGGAAACGGTGCTGTTCTGAATGACCAGTTGAAAAACAGGGAGGGGTTGGGAGGATTGTAAAAAATATGATATAAAACTCCATTAATACATATGTACAACAGCTAGCAATATCTATACCACAATGCAGTTGTGAGCATACTAGGCATTCTATATATCCTCTTAGATGTAAGGTCCCCTTTTTAGGGTACCTGCGTCGTTCTGGTACCGGTACCGACTGATCGCTTATAAATCGATCTGTGGATATCGTAGATTGAAATCGCTTTCATTGAGCGATAGCCCTGGTTCCCATGGACACAGTAATATTTTTTCTGAGCCTGTGTGATGTAGGATGTGAAATCTGAAACCACTCTCTCCTACCATTTAGTTTGCTCCTCCGACCGTCCATCAACTCCTGGCTGAACCCTACATCACAGCCACGGACAAAGCACATGCCTGCAATAGTTACATCGTAGCGCAGCAGGAGAGAGTGGTTTCATCAGGGTAGCACATTCGGAGATTGATTTATAGCCATGAATCTAAAATAACTCATAGATTTTAAACAAAAAACACTTGGTTTGTCATAGACAGACAATATTAATATGAGATGAAAGGCGAGTTCCTAACGAGTTCAGGAAGCCAAGCTAGAGCTCTGTGAGACATTCACAGCGATGAGAGAATATGTTTTGATCAAGAGAGACCTTTAGAAAATATGCTAATTGCCTTCAACACTAAATATCAAAATATGTATTTTACAGTTATAAGGAAGGTGAAATCTCATAGTTTGTCGTTATTTAATTTGATTATGCTATATTTAGAAAGCATACTGTATAAGTATTTTCAAGCATTATTCATACAGTTTTGTTGATTAGGAAATACATCATATAAAATATTTAATATTTTCATATTTGTACTGTGTACTTGAGCTTGTCTCCTCAAAAGTGACTACACCTCAGCAATGTATAACTATTTTTACCAGAAAGGTGAGATTTTAACCTTTGAGTATGCAGCATTACTAGTTATTGTGTATGGCCCTCATAATAAATAATTACTTTTGGGGATTATGTAGATTACATTTAACTGGAATATTATACTACAACATCAGTCTAACTGAATCTGGATGTTGTATTGGTTGAATGTTCCAGGCACACTTAGAAAAAAGTGTTCCGAAAGGGTTCTTCGGCTGTCCCCATAGGAGAACACTTTTTTTCTTCCAAGTAGAACTCCTTTGGGTTCCATGTAGAACCCTCTGTGGAATGGGTTCTACATGGAACCCAAAAGGGTTCTACCTGGAACCAAAAAGGGTTCTTCAAAGGGTTCTCCTATGGGGACAGCTGAAGAACCTTTTAGGATCTAGATAGCATATTTTTTCTAAGAGTGAAGGTTCCAGAATGTTCATCTGGTTTACCTCTTCTTGTGTTGGGTAATGGCAGCTGGTTGGGCAAGCTTTGGCGCTGTGGCGATGTTGGCAGGGATGTTGGGTTTGGGTGGTTGTGACTCTGGCTCCTTGTAGACAACCATCTGGTCCTTTCTGCACTCCACAGCCTCTCATACACTTTCTATACAACCCACTGGTTCAACCTCATGCATAAGATGTGTTTGTACTGCAAGTCTCCTGGAAAGACATGAAGACTGATCATGAGGATGTGTAAAACATGAAGACTGATCATGAGGATGTGTAACCATACAAGAATCCATGTTCATCTGTAAACAAAAAAGGGTACAGTAGACTGGTATGTGTTTTGTTATACTCAATAATGGGGCATTGACATGGGCTGTTAGCAAAGATGTGAAAAGTTTGAGGGGGGCTTGACTTGTACACGGTCTAGTCGTGTATTGTTGTGTATGAGCTCCTACAGTTGTGTTGTTGAGTTGACAAGCACTTCCAATAATAGAGTGAAAAGGCTAGAAGAGTATACTAACATCCTCTCTCCCCCATGCCAAACAACTGACTGCAAGGGTGTGAAAAGTTTGAGGAGCATTTGTCTTGAAGACAGTTTAGTATATTGGTGATTTTGTTCTCTCGAGAAGGTATTGTGCTTTCATAAATAACTTTGGCTGTCCTGGCTTGTTACAGATGTTGAGCTTAGTCATGGTTGAAAGCTTTCATCCAATTGGTCTAGAGGCTCTGTACTACTAAAGCTGGTGTCAAGGTCATCGTCATCAGCAGCAGTATTAGTCTGTAGAACACACAGTAGTCAGTGATTACAGTGGCTTGCGAAAGTATTCACCCCCCTTTGCATTTTTCCTATTTTGTTGCCTTACAGCCTGGAATTAAAATGGATTGTTTAGGGGTTTGTATCATTTGATTTACACAACATGCCTACCACTTTGAAGATGCAAAATATTTTTTTGTGTGAAACAAACAAGAAATAAGACAAAAAAAAACAGAAAACTTGAGCGTGCATAACTATTCACCCCCCTCCCCCTCTTGGGGTACGTCTCTATAAGCTTGGCACATCTAGCCACTGGGATTTTTGCCCATTCTACAAGGCAAAACTGCTCCAGCTCCTTCAAGTTGGATGGGTTCCGTTGGTGTCCAGCAATCTTTAAGACATACCACAGATTCTCAATTGGATTGAGGTCTGGGCTTTGACTAGGCCATTCCAAGACATTTAAATGTTTCCCCTAAAACCAATCAAGTGTTGCTTTAGCAGTAGGCTTAGGGTCATTGGCCTGCTGGAAAGTTAACTTCCGTCCCAGTCTCAAATCTCTCGAAGACTGAAACAGCTTTCCCTCAAGAATTTCCCTGTATTTAGCGCCATCCATCATTCCTTCAATTCTGACCAGTTTCCCAGTCCCTGCCGATGAAAACCATCTCGGGGTGATGAGAGGTGTTGGGTTTGCGCCAGACATAGCATTTTCCTTGATGGACAAAAAGCTCTTATTTTAGTCTCATCTGATTAGAGTACCTTCTTCCATATGTTTGGGGAGTCTTCTACATGCCTTTTGGCGAACACCAAACGTGTTTGCTTATTTTTTCTTTAAGCAATGGCTTTTTTCTGGCCACTCTTCCGTAAAGCCCAGCTCTGTGGAGTGTACGGCTTAAAGTGGTCCTATGGACAGATACTCCAATCTCCACTGTGGAGCTTTGCAGCTCCTTCAGGGTTATCTTTGGTCTCTTTGTTGCCTCTGATTAATGCCCTCCTTGCCTGGTCCGTGAGTTTTGGTGGGCGGCTCTCTCTTGGCAGGTTTGTTGTGGTGCCATATTCTTTCCATTTTTTAATAATGGATTTAAATGGTGCTCCGTGGGATGTTCAAAGTTTCTGATATTTTTTTTATAACCCAACCCTGATCTGTACTTCTCCACAACTTTGTCCCTGACTTGTTTGGAGAGCTCCTTGGTCTTCATGGTGCCGCTTGGTGGTGCCCCTTGCTTAGTGGTGTTGCAGACTCTTGGGCCTTTCAGAACAGGTGTATATATATTGAGATCATGTGACAGATCATTTGACACTTAGATTTTACACAGGTGGACTTTATTTAACTAATTATGTGACTTCTGAAGGTAATTGGTTGCACCAGATCTTATTTAGGGGCTTCATAGCAAAGGGGGTGAATACATATGCACGCACCACTTTTCCGTGATTTCCTTTAAAAAATTTTTTCGAAACAATACATTTTTTCCATTTCACTTCACCAATTTGGACTATTTTGTGTATGTCCATTGCATGAAATCCAAATAAAAATCCATTTAAATTATAGGTTGTAACGCAACAAAATAGGAAAAACGCCAAGGGGATGAATACTTTTGCAAGGCACTGTAGCCAACATTTTACTACTACAGCAATACACACTCAAACAAGGTCCTATATCCACCCACCACCCCTCATGTCAATAGGTTATGCATACTAACCTTCACACACGCAATACCCACCCCCAACAGACACCATCCCCTCCTTACTAATACCTAATTTTCTCCAATTTAGACTTCAAGCCTGTCATGAACAATCAGTTAAGCCTCCTTAATACAGAGAACACTACAGTAGAAGTTGTAGCCTACTTGTAAACACACCAACTATGACAAGACACGGACAATGTTTATGCCTAGCTCCAGTATATTTATTTGCTCATCATGGAGTCATGGGAAGATTTAGTAGATTTCAGTAAGATTTTAGAAGGTGACTTACACTAGTTCTTGGTGCTGAGTGTAATGAATACTCGGACAGAGTGGTAAGATCCAATCGCAGAATTGCGATGCTTTATTAGAGTACAGACAAGGGAATAGCTAAATCGTGGTCTGGCGAGCTGTGGTCAAAACCGGGCAAGGCAGAGACAGGCAGAGGTACCAAGGGAGCGGGCGTAGTCGTAGTCGAGGGCACGGACACAGGTTCAGAATACGGTAATCACAGGGATAGACAAGCAGAGGAATAAGCAATTCGGGGAGTCAAACAACGAAGCACAGGTCTGGTACACTGGTAATCAAAAACAAACTCTCTCTCTCTCTCTCTCTCTCTCTCTCTCTCTCTCTCTCTCTCTCTCTCTCTCTCTCTCTCTCTCTCTCTCTCTGAACAAAACGCTAGCAAGTCACAAAGGAACAATACCTCGCACCGACTGAACTTCTGAGCACACCTTATATCCTACTCTAATTACTGACAGGTGTGCTCAGAACTCAGGTGAAACAGATCGAGTCTGATGACTCCCCCTCTCAGTAGATCGGGGAAGTGTCAGACTCTGTCTAGATCCAGCCAAACCCCGATCCCTTATACTGAGCTTGTTGATGCCTCTGCAGACGTTGATGGGATCGGGACTCTAAATAAAACAAAGTCACGTTAGCCTCTGCGGTAGTTAGTTAGCTAGTTAGCATTCTCTATCCTAACTACATGTGAATATTGACCAGAATTCCAAACTATAGTGCTGTCAAAACCACAGTAGAGTTTGATTGAATGATTGATTGAATATGACTAGAGAGACAGCAGGATAACAGTCTCTCTGAATCTAGCGCCGTAATGTGTCAGTTGGCTGAGAATAATTGCACCTTTTTCTTCTCATCCTGTCCAGGACATCAGGACATCAAGGTGGAAGACAAACTAGCTGTGTTTATTGAGGTAGACAGGTCATGTTCTGTTTCATTTTACTAGGCCTTTGTCGAGATGTCAGAAAAATATGAAATTAATGTTTTTTTCCCCTTCCCAGTCAACAAGACATTTATTCAAACCTATTCATGATTCATGAAATGTGTTTTCTCAGCACAAATCTCCACCACCACAATAGTGTAATTGGCTATTTAAATGTGGGATAGGATTATAATTACTCTAACAGCCATTTTCAGACTTGTCCGTAATAATCTACCTTAACCTAGCAATTTCATAAAATGAAAAAAATTGTATTTGTGAAATACAAATAACAATCTCTCAGAATTAGATGATATCGCAGCTAAATGGAATAGGAGATGATTTCATAGCATGTTAAAGTCTATAACTAGCTGCTCAATCATCATAGGTTATTTGTTTATTTGTATTTTCTTTCATGTTGCTGACAATAGTTGATAGCCTTGCTCATCCATTTTATTAGATAGTCAAGATATGTGTAGTACTCTGAATGATAAAAAAAAAGAACCCCAGGCAGGATCCACTATAATACAGAATATACTTGTAAGGTAAATCAAGAGGAGATGAAGCTGTGTAATTGCTGATCCAGATAAACCTCAGTGTTGCCATTAAGGCCCTTTGCCCTGAGGGGATGCGAGAACTGCACTCAAAACCGAACCCGCTCTATAAGCTGTTTCCCATCCGCCAAAACCAACTTCATAAGCCTTTTCCCATCCGCCAAAACCAGCTCTACAAGCTATTTCCACAACCAGGGAGCCCACCCACCCAATCATTGCTAATCGACCAGACCGAGTGCCCTTTTCTGCTTTAAAACAAATGCATAATAACATCATAACAAAGTGGAAACTTTGCTTATTAATTACTTACTGTTTCTCAATGCGGGAATAAGCAACAACTCAGCTAGCATGACAATCCTAGTTGCTAATGAATGAGACTCTTGCTGATTATGGTTATCCTCATATCTGCTCTTTGCAATGTGAAACTGTCCACTTGGGAGTCACTCTTAACTCTTAACAACAGTATTACTATTCTGCCTCCTCTCTTTGCTCAGAGTGTAAAAAGTATTTTGAAATCTTTTCATCTTTCAACAACAAAGAAGAGATCTGAGACTGCATATCACAACTGGATGCGGAATATTGATAATAACTTGAGGCTCACAAACATTGTATTTTTGTAAATACCCTGGGTCTTCAGTTTCTATATACTTTGCCTCACAAAGATGTTTATATACAGTATACCTATCTATGCCATCTCAGGTTCTGTGCTGCTATTGATTGGTCATGATTTGGAAAGGCACACACCTGTCTATATAAGGTCCCACAGTTGACAGTGCATGTAAGAGCAAAAACCAAGCCATGAGGTCGAAGGAATTGTCCATAGAGCTCCGAGACAAGATTGTGTCGAAGCACAGATCTGGGGAAGGGTACCAAAACATTTCTGCAGCATTGAAGGTCCCCAAGAATATATTGGCCTCCATCATTTTTAAATGGAAGAAGTTTGGAACCACCAAGACTCTTCCTAGAGCTGGCCGCCTGGCCAAACTGAGCAGACGGGGTAGAAGGGCCTTGGTCAGGGAGGTGACCAAGAACCCAATGGTCACTCTGACAGAGCTCCAGAGTTCCTCTGTGGAGATGGAAGAACATTTCAGAAGGATAACCATCTCTGCAGCACTCCACCAGGCCTTTATGGTAGAGTGGCCAGACGGAAGCCACTCCTCAGTAAAAGGCACATGACAGCCCGCTTGGAGTTCGCCAAAACGCACCTAAAGGACTCTCAGACCATGAGAAACAAGATTCTCTGGTCTGATGAAACCAAGATTGAACTCTTTGGCCTGAATGCCAAGCATCACATTTGGAGGAAACCTGGCACCATCCCTACGGTGAAGCATGGTGGTGGCAGCATCATGCTGTGGGGATGTTTTTCAGTGACCGGTACTGGGAGACTAGTCAGGATCGAGGGAAAGATTAACGGAGCAAAGTACAGATAGATCCTTGATGAAAACCTGCTCCAGACCACTCAGGACCTCAGACTGGGGCGACGGTTCACCTTCCAACAGGACAACGACCCTAAGCACACAGCCAAGACAATGCAGGAGTGGCTTCGGGACAAGTCTCTGAATGTCCTTGAGTGGCCCAGCCTGAGCCCGGACTTGAACCTGATCGAACATCTCTGAAGAGACCTGAAAATAGCTGTGCAGCGATGCTCCCCATCCAACCTGACAGAGCTTGAGAGGATCTGCAGAGAAGAATGGGAGAAACTCCCCAAATACAGGTGTGCCAAGCTTGTAGGGTCATACCCAAGAAGACTCGAGGCTGTAATCGCTGCCAAAGGTGCTTCAACTAAGTTTGAGTAAAGGGTCTTAATACTAATTCAGTTTTTTATTTTTAATAAATTTGCAAACAGTTCTAAAAACCTGTTTTTGCTTTGTGTGTAGATTGATGAGGGGGGAACGATTTAGTCAATTTTAGAATAAGGCTGTAATGTAACAAAATGTGGAAAAAGTCAAGCGGTCTGAATACTTTCCGAATGCACTGTACATTGTCCATGCAGGTGATCCATGAGAATTCAGTCTTTCACAATAAAATATACAATATATCGTTTGTGAAGGCAAGCTCTATGTGTAGTTTACAGGAGTTCATCCATCCTTAGACTGGTGTATGATAGAGTGAAATTGAGAAATAGAGGAGAAAGAGGAGAAATAGAGGTTCCAGAACCAGCAGGGGAAATGGAATATCATTTGCTAGAGATAATAAAGCTCTCTGTCATGCCTAAGTCTATGCATTACTTAAACCGAGATGTCATTGAAAAGGGAAAAATAACAACTCACCCAGCCATTGAAGCCACACCGCCATGTTTTGCTGTCAGAAGTTCAGAGGTACCAAAGATGTGACCACATGCTGCATGCCTTTTCATAATTCAATGTTCTTTGTTCCCATAGAGCTGGTGAGACAGACATAAGAAAACAGACAGTCCAGATAAGAACATACTCTCCCACATTTCTCCACATGTAATAGGCTATAACAACTTATCACAATGTAAACAGCCTTTATTTAATAGCAAAAAGCCCGGGGAGCCTCTCACCCACACATTAAAACAACTAATGTCCCAGAACCAGGACTGCTCATGATTACCCTAGTCCTGAACCCTGACAGGTCAGATAGGCAGACACAAATTGTGTGTGTGTGTGTGCACGCACTCTACATGTTGGTGGTGTGCTGCTCCGGCCTGGCTGTCTTCTAATCTAGAAGACCCTGAAGCAGTAAAACACTGACGAGCCCCCAGTCTGCCACTGATCCAAGTGAATGTGCACATCAAAACAGACGGACAGAGTAAATAAGCCACGGCTTAGAATCAGCAAGCAGCTGTCAGCTGTTCCAGCTCAACATGACAGGCCTGCACAGCCATGGTGGGAACGATGGAATCAGAGGGGAGCGTAGACGGGGGTAGGACACACGGGACATGCGAGCTAGCAATCGCTGGCTCGGTGTGTGTGACAGTCAGGCTACTCAAACAGCCGTGGGAGAGGTGTGTGTGGGACGCTTTGGCTTTTAGTTAGAGACACACTTGACATCCAGTAAGACATGAATACTATTTTGGTTTCTTTTTGACAATTTTAATTGAAAACATTGTTACCCAGAAATGATTTGATATTGAGATAAAAATGGCTGCTTCTGACCTTTAAAGCAAATTTTCTGCAATTCTTCACATTTTGCCATGGGGCAGAGAGAAGAAAAATGCAGTTTTAAAGCACATTTCCTGCAATTCTACACATTTTGTAATGACTTATGGCAAGTCAATATGATGTCTGAGTGAGAATGACTAACACAGTCAATGCGGGATCCCTGGAGGTCAGGGACCCTGGGCATGTGCCCTGAGTGCCCGGTCGGTATTCGGCCATGATTACATGTTTAGATAGCTGGCTAGACTAACTAACTAACAATTATTGCTGCGTTATGAAAGGAACTAGACACGGACACGAATGATCTGCTTAGTGTGTTAACACACTATTGGTGGTTTGTTGTGACCAAGTGTTGGTGCTAAACTGTGTGTTATTGGATGCTAGCATGCTAGTTAGCTATGGTGTCATAGTTAGCTAGCTGAATAAAGTGGGTTGAGTCTACTCCTTTAAACATTGAACCGCTGTGGTTCACAACAATTCTGATTTCTAAAGGTGGAAGTTGGGAGAGTTTTTTGCTCGGGTGGTTCAGTGAAACAATTATAGTTTCTGAGGTGGAAGTTTTGGTGAGGGAGGCCCTGCTCTCTCCTCTTCCAGATGTTTAGTTCATTTCATTCCGATCTCCTCTGCATTATTGTAGCCATTTGCTACAGCCTGTCAACTATGCCTCTGCCTATCCCTGTTCTCTCCTCTCTGCACAGGCTACACAAACGCCTCACACCGCGTGGCTGCTGCCTCTCTAACCTGGTGGTCCCTGCACGCACCCCACACCTGGAGTTCCAGGTCTCAGGCAGCCTCTGGAACTGCCGTTCTGCTGCCAACAAAGCTGACTTCATCCCAGCCTATGCTAACCTCCAGTCCCTCGACTTCCTGGCGCTGACTGAAACATGGATTACCACTGAAAACACTGCTACTCCTACTGCTCTCTCCTCGTCTGACCATGTGTTCTCGCATACCCCGAGAGCATCTGGTCAGAGGGGTGGTGGCACAGGAATCCTCATCTCTCCCAAGTGGACATTCTCCATTTTTCCCCTAACCCACCTGTCTATCTCCTCATTTGAATTCCATGCTGTCACAGTCACTAGCCCATTTAAGCTTAATATCCTTGTCATCTATCGCCCTCCAGGTTCCCTTGGAGAGTTCATCAATGAGCTTGACGCCTTGATAAGTTCCTTTCCTGAGGATGGCTCACCCCTCACAGTTTTGGGGGATTTCAACCTCCCTATGTCCACATTTGACTCATTTCTCTCTGCCTCCTTCTTTCCACTCCTCTCCTCTTTTGACCTCACCCTCTCACCGTCCCCCTACTCACAAGGCAGGCAATACGCTTGACCTCATCTTTACTAGATGCTGCTCTTCTACTAATCTCACTGCAACTCCCTCCATGTCTCCGACCACTACTTTGTTTCCTTTTCTCTCTCGCTCTCCTCCAACACTACTCACTCTGCCCCTACACAGATGGTAATGCGCCGCCGCAACCTTCGCTCTCTCTCTCCCACTACTCTCTCCTCTTCCATCCTATCATCTCTTCCCTCTGCTCAATCCTTCTCCCTCCAATCTCCTGATTCTGCCTCCTCAACCCTCCTCTCCTCCCTTTCTGCATCCTTTGACTCTCTGTGTCCCCTATCCTCCCGGCCGGCTCGGTCCTCCCCCTCCAGCTCCGTGGCTCGATGACTCATTGCGAGCTCACAGAACAGAGCTCCGGGCAGCGGAGCGGAAATGGAAGAAAACTAAACTCCCTGCCGACCTGGCATCTTTTCACTCCCTCCTCTCTATATTTTCTTCATCTGTTTCTGCTGCTAAGGCCACTTTCTACCACTCTAAATTCCAAGCATCTGCCTCTAACCCTAGGAAGCTCTTTGCCACATTTTCCTCCCTCCTGAATCCCCCCCCCCCCCTCTCTCTCTCTGTGGATGACTTCGTCAACCACTTTGAAAAGAAGGTTGACGACATCCGATCCTCGTTTGTTAAGTCTAATGACACTGCTGGTCCTACTCACACTGCCCTACCCTATGCTTTGACTTCTTTCTCCCCTCTCTCTCCAGATAAAATCCTGCGACTTGTGACTGCAGGCCGCCCAACAACCTGCCCGCTTGACCCCATCCCCTCCTCTCTTCTCCAGACCATCTCCGGTGACCTTCTCCCCTACCTCACCTCGCTGATCAACTCATCCTTGACCGCTGGCCATGTCCCTTCCGTCTTCAAGAGAGCGAGAGTTGCTCCCCTTCTCAAAAAACCAACACTCGATCCCACTGATGTCAACAACTACAGACCAGTATCCCTTCTTTCTTTTCTTTCCAAAACTATTGAGCGTGCCGTCTTTAGCCAACTCTCTTGCTATCTCTCTCAGAATGACCTTCTTGATCCAAACCAGTCAGGTTTCAGGACTGGTCATTCAACTGAGACTGCTCTTCTCTGTGTCACGGAGGCTCTCCGCACTGCTAAAGCTAACTCTCTCTCCTCTGCTCTTGTCCTTCTAGACCTGTCTGCTGCCTTTGATACTGTGAACCATCAGATCCTCCTCTCCACCCTCTCCGAGCTGGGCATCTCCGGCGCGGCTCACTCCTGGATTGCGTCCTACCTGACCGGTTGCTCCTACCAAGTGGCGTGGCGAGAAGCTGTCTCCGCACCACGTGCTCTCACCACTGGTGTCCCCCAGGGCTCAGTTCTAGGCCCTCTCCTTTTCTCCCTATACACCAAGTCACTTGGCTCTGTCATATCCTCACATGGCCTCTCCTATCATTGCTACGCTGACGATACACAACTAATCTTCTCCTTTCCCCCTTCTGATAACCAGGTGGCGAATCGCATCTCTGCATGTCTGGCAGACATATCAGTATGGATGACGGATCACCACCTCAAGCTGAACCCTGGCAAGACGGAGCTGCTCTTCCTCCCGGGGAAGGACTGCCCGTTCCATGATCTCGCCATCACGGTTGACAACTCCGTTGTGTCCTCCTCCCAGAGTGCGAAGAGCCTTGGCGTGACCCTGGACAACACCCTGTCGTTCTCCGCTAACATCAAGGCGGTGACCCGCTTCCTGCAGGTTCATGCTCTACAACATTCGGAGAGTACGACCCTGCCTTAAACAGGAAGCGGCACAGGTCCTAATCCAGGCACTTGTCATCTCCCGTCTGGATTACTGCAACTCGCTGTTGGCTGGCCTCCCTGCCTGTGCCATTAAACCCCTACAACTCATCCAGAACGCCGCAGCCCGTCTGGTGTTCAACCTTCCCAAGTTCTCTCACGTCACCCCCCTCCTCCGCACACTCCACTGGCTTCCAGTTGAAGCTCGCATCCGTTACAAGACCATGGTGCTTGCCTATGGAGCAGTGAGGGGAACGGCACCTCTGTACCTTCGGGCTCTGATCAGTCCCTACACCCAAACGAGGGCATTGCGTTCATCCACCTCTGGCCTGCTGGCTCCCTTCCTCTGCGGAAGCATAGTTCCCGCTCAGCCCAGTCAAAACTGTTCGCTGCTCTGGCACCCCAATGGTGGAACAAGCTCCCTCACGACGCCAGGACAGCGGAGTCACTCACCACCTTCCGGAGACATTTGAAACCCCACCTCTTTAAGGAATACCTGGGATAGGATAAAGTAATCCTTCTACCCCCCCCAAAAAAAAATTGTAAAGTGGTTATCCCACTGGCTATAGGGTGAATGCACCAATTTGTGAGTCGCTCTGGATAAGAGCGTCTGCTAAATGACGTAAATGTGCCCTTGAGCAAGGCACTTAACCCTAATTGCTCCTGTAAGTCGCTCTGGATAAGAGCGTCTGCTAAATGACTAAAATGTAAAAATGTAAAATGTACCAATCTAAAAATTGTTAGCCGACATGGTTAATTTAGTGACTGTCAGTGACTGACATAACAGAAAAACTGCAGATGTACAACCAAATCGCACCTGTTGTATTCTACTATTCTTACTCTCAATAGTAAGTTGAGATCCCGACTGAGTTCCTAATATATATATACACTACAAAAGTATGTGGACACTTGCTAGTCGAACATCTCATTCCATAATCATGGGCATTAATATGGAGTTGGTCCCCCCCTTTGCTGCTATAACAGCCTCCACTCTTCTGGGAAGGCTTTCCACTAGATGTTGGAACGTTGCTGCGGGGACTTGCTTCCATTCAGCCACAAGAACATTAGTGAGAGGGCATGATGTTGGGCGATTAGGCCTGGCTCGCAGTTGGCATTCCAATTAATCCCAAAGGGGTTCGATGGGGTTGAGGTCAGGGCTCTGTGGAGGCCAGTCAAGTTCTTCCACACCGATCTCGACAAACCATTTCTGTATGGTCCTTTGTGCACAGGGGCATTGTCATGCTGAAACAGGAAAGGGCCTTCCCCAACTGTTGCCACAAAGTTGGAAGCACAAAATCGTCTAGAATATCATTGTATGCTCGGCCATGGAAACCCATTTCATGAAGCTCCCGACGAACAGTTCTTGTGCTGATGTTGCTTCCAGAGGCAGTTTGGAATTCGGTAGTGAGTGTTGCAACCGAGGACAGATGGTTTTTACGCTCTTAGCGCTTCAGCACTCGGCGGTCCTGTTCTGTGAGCTTGTGTGGCCTACCACTTCACGGCTGAGCTGTTGTTGCTCCTTGACATTTCGACTTCACAATAACAGCACTTACAGTTGACCGGGGCAGCTCTAGCAGGGCAGAAATTTGACGAACTGACTTGTTGTAAAGGTGGCATCCTATGACGGTGCCATGTTGAAAGTAACTGAGCTCTTCAGCATGGCCATTCTACTGCCAATGTTTGTCTATGGATATTGCATGGCTGTGTCCTCGATTTTATACACCTGTCAGCAATGGGTGTTGCTGAAATAGCCGAATCCACTAATTTGAAGGGGTGTCCACATACTTTTGTATATATAGTGTAACTTCAACACCTTTTGGAAACAGAAGATGCTCTACACTACCGGTCAAAAGTTTTAGAACAGCTACTCATTCAAGGGTTTTTCTTTATTTTTACTATTTTCTACATTGTAGAATAATAGTGAAGACATCAAAACTATGAAATAACACATATGGAATCATGTAGTATCAAAAAAAAGTGTTAAACAAATCAAAATATATTTTATATTTGAGATTCTTCAAATAGCAACCCTTTGCCTTGATGACAGCTTTTTACACTTTTGGCATTCTCTCAACCAGCTTCACCTGGAATGCTTTTCCAACAGTCTTGAAGGAGTTCCCACATATGCTGAGCACTTGTTGGCTGCTTTTTCTTCACTCTGCCGTCCGACTCATCCAAAACCATCTCAATTTGGTTGAGGTCGGGGGATTGGTGGAGGCCAGGTCATCTGATGCAGCACTCCATCACTCTCCTTCTTGGTAAAATAGCCCTTACACTGCCTGGGGGTGTGTTGGGTCATTGTCCTGTTGAAAAACAAATGATAGTCCCACTAAGCCCAAACCAGATGGGACGGCGTATCGCTGCAGAATGCTGTGGTAGCCATGCTAGTTAAGTGTGCCTTGAATTCTAAATAAATTACAGACAGTGTCACCAGCGAAGCACCCCCACACCATAACACCTCCTCCTCCATGCTCTTCGGTGGGAAACACACATGCATCATCCACACCGCGTCTCACAAAGACACGGCGGTTGGAACAAAAAATCTCAAATTTGGACTCCAGACCAAAGGACACATTTCCACCGGTCTAATGTCCATTGCTCGTGTTTCCTGGCCCAAGCAAGTCTCTTCTTCTTATTGGTGACCTTTAGTAGTGGTTTCTTTGCAGCAATTCGACCATGAAGGCCTGATTCACACAGTCTCCTCTGAACAGTTGATGTTGATGTGTCTGTTACTTGAACTCTGTGAAACATTTATTTGGGCTGCAATTTCTGAGGTTGGTAACTGTAATGAACTTATCCTCTGCAGCAGAGGTAACTCTGGGTCTTCCATTCCTGTGGCGGTCCTCATGAGAGCCAGTTTCATCATAGCACTTGATGGTTTTTGCGACTGCACTTGAAGAAACTTTCAAAGTTCTTGAAATGTTCCGTATTGACTGACCTTCATGTCTTAAAGTAATGACGGACAGTCATTTGTCTTTGCTTATTTGACCTGTTCTTGCCATAATATGGACTTGGACTATCTTCTGTAGGGGGCTACCTTGTCACAACACAACTGATTGGCTCAAATGCATTTAGAAGGAAAGAAATTCCACAAATTAACAAGACACACCTGTTAATTGAAATGCATTCCAGATGACTACCACATGAAGCTGGTTGAGAGAATGCCAAGATTGTGCAAAGCTGTCATCAAGGCAAAGGGTGGCTACTTTGAAGAATCTCAAATATACAATATATTTTGATTTGTTGAACACTTTTTTGGTTACTACATGATTCCATATGTGTTATTTCATAGTTTTGATGTCTTCAGTATTATTCCACAATCTAGAAAATAGTAAAAATAAAGAAAAACCCTTGAATGAGTAGGTGTTCTAAAACTTTTGACTGGTAGTGTACAGGAATGACGCCGTCCATCCAAACCATCTTGGTGCCTGATCCCTGTCCTCGCATTTCAAGGCTGCGTTGAGACAATGACTTATCAGTGACCCAAGCCCTGCTGAGATAATCCTTACCATTTTGTCGCTGAGCTGTCGAAGTGCTGCTGCAAATTTACAGGAACTAAATCATCCACTTGTATCGATCACATCTTTACTCTAATGCTCCAGAGTGGCGCAGTGGTCTAAGGCTCTGCCACTAGAGATCCTGGTTCGAATCCAGGCTTTGACCGGGAGACCCATGGGGCGGTGCACAATTGGCCCAGCGTTGTCCAGGGTAGGGGAGGGAATGGCCGACAGGGATGTAGCTCAGTTGGTAGAGCATGGTGTTTGCAACGCCATGGTTGTGGGTTTGATTCCCACGGGGGGCCAGTATGAAAAATTTAAAAATAATGTATGCACTCACTAACTGTAAGTCGCTCTGGATAAGAGAGTCTGCTAAAATGACCAAAGAAAATTGCTGCAGAAATCTGCTCTAAAGCAGTATCCACACCCATCTGATGTAGTGATCATAATATAATAGCCATATCTAGGAAAACTAAAGTTCCAAAGACTGGACTGAAAATAGTGTATCAGCGATCATACAAGAGGTTTTGCAATGATTCCTTTGTTGAAGATCTGAAAAATATTAGTTGGTCTGATGTGTGTAATGAGGAACATCCTGACGCTGCACTTGAAGCATTTATGAAATTGCTTCTTCCGGTTACTGACAAGCATGTGCCGATAGAGAAACGGACTGTTAAAACTGCCAAATCCCCATGGATAGATGATGAATTGAAAAATTGTATGGCTGAGAGGGATGAGGCTAAGGGAATGGCAAATAAGTCTGGCAACACAGCAAACATACAGTAAATTGAGAAATCACATAACTAAACAAAAGATGATGAAATTATACTATGGAACAAAGATAAATGATACAAAGAATGATAGTAAAAAGCTCTAGAGTACCTTAAATGAAATTCTAGGCAGAAAAGCTAACTCAGCTCCATCCTTCATTGAGGCTGATGGCTCATTCATAATAAAAGCTTTTTCTATTTGCCAACCACTTTCATAACTTTTTTGTTGACAAGATTAACAAATTTAGGCATGACATGCAAACAACAAATGCTGAGCCTTCATATTCGAGCATAACGGACCAAATAATGAAAGACAAGCACCGTAGATTTGAATTCCGCAAAGTTAGTGTGGAGGAGGTAAAAAGGTTATTACTATCTATAAATAATGACAACACACCTGGAGCCGACAACCTTGATGGTAAATTACTGAGGTTGGTAGCGGAATACATTGTGACTCCTATTTGACACATCTTCAATCTAAGCCTAGAAGATAGTGTGTGCCCGCAGGCCTGGAGGGAGGCAAAGGTCATTCCACTGCCAAAAAATAGCAAAGCACCCTTTAATGGTTCAAACAGGAGACCAATCAGCCTGTTACCGGTGCTTAGAAAACTTCTGGGAAAACTGTTTGACAAAATACAATGTTATTTTACAGAAAACAGACTTTCAGCAGACTTTCAGCCTGCTTGTAGGAAAGGGCACTCAACATGCTCAGCACTGACAGAAATGACTGATGATTGAAACTGCTGAAAGAAATTGATAAAAATAAGATTGTGGGAGCTGTTTTGTTACACTTCAGTGCAGCCTTTGATATAATTGATCATAACATATTGCTGAAAAAATTTAGGTGTTATGGATTAACATCCTCTGCCTTATCATGGATGGACAGTTACCTATCCAATAGAACACAGAGGGTCTTCTTTAATGGAAGCCTCTCTAATGCAAATTTGGTTGAGTGTGGTGTACCGCAGGGCACCCGGCTTGGACCATTATTGTTTTCTGTGTTTACTAATGACCTTCCATTGACCTTGAATAAAGCTTGTGTGTCCATATACGCTGACGACTCAACAGAATACATGTCGGCTGCAACAGTAAAATAAATAACTGACAACCTTAACATAGAGCTTCAGTCAGTTTTAGAATGGGTAACTAGCAATAGGTTGGTGCTAAATATCCAAAAACGAAAACTGTCATTTTTGGGACAAATCACTCGCTCAACCCTAAACCTCATCTGGATCTATTATTGTATAATGTGCCTATTGAGCAAGCTGAAGAGACTAAATGTAAGGCTCTGTATTTATTTTCTTAGTTCACCTTGTGTTCTTGAACGTAGCCCTGTTTCTTTGTGTTCTTGAACGTAGCCATGTCTTTCATTTTTGTTCATTGATTTCACCTGTGTTAGTTACTCACCTGGTCTCATCAGCTCCTTATTTAGTTCAGTTCATTCTGTTTGTGCCTTGTGAGGTATTGTTCGTTTTGACTCTACTAAGCCTTTTCCTAGCTCGTTTATGAGAAGCAGTTATAGCCATCAGTCCTAGTTTTGATTCACCTGCCTGTTTGCCTACCTGTGTATGACCATTGCCCACCTGTGACCAGGATTCCTGCCTTCTGCGAAGGCGAAATAAACACCTGCCGCGCTCTGCGCGTGAAGCTACACCTTTTTGTCCCTGAGTATTCATTACACTAAACTGCTGGGTGTTACCCTAGACAGCGAGCTATCATGGTCAAAACATATAGACTCAATGGTTAGTAAAATGGGAAGAGGTCTGTCCATGACAAGGCGTTGCTCTGCTTTCTTGATATCTCAGTCAACCAGACAGGTCCTACGGCCCCTAGTTTTCTAACACCTGGACTACTATCCAGTTGTGTGGTCAGGTGCGGCAAAGAAGGACATATGCAAATTGTAGTTGGTCCAATAAAGAGTAGCACGTATTGCAATTAGATGTACATGGCACAGGAGGTTGGTGGCACCTTAAATGGGGAGGACGGGCTCATAGTAATGGCTGGAACGGATGGTTTCCATGTGTTTGATGCCATTCCATTTGCTCCTTTCCAGCCATTATTATGAGCTGTCCTCCCCTCAGCAGCCTCCTGTGGTACACGGAGGGCAAATGCCAATGACATGCATGTCAGTATCTCCTCGCTCAAAGTTGATGAGAGATTGACTGCATCACTATTGGTCTTTGTGTGAGCTGTTGATGTGTTGAAGGTACCGAAATGTCTGTTCAAGCAGTCGGCACACAGTTCGGATACTCATCAGTTCAACCAGATGTCTCTTCACAGTCCCCAGGTCCAGAACAGAGTCTGGGAAACACACAGTATTAAATAGAGCCATGACTAAATGGAACTCTTTGCCACCCCAGGTAACTCAAGACAGCAATAAAACCAAGTTTTAAAAAACATATGGCACGACGGGGACAGTGAAGAGACACACAGACATTTTTATGGATTTTGTATTGTATTGTGTATTGTATTATGTATGTAATATGTGGTTGGGATATGACTTTCATATGTGGTTGTCTTGCCTGGCTTTCTTAAGATGACTGCACTAGCTGTGAGTCGCTCTGGATGGGAGCGTCTGCTGAATAGCTAAATTGTAATGTAAATGTAGTGCTATGTACAGTTGAAGTCGGAAGTTTACATACACTTAGGTTGGAGTCATTAAAACTCGTTTTTCAACCACTCCACAAATTTCTTGTTAACAAACTATAGTTTTGGCAAGTTGGTTAGGACATCTACTTTGTGCATGACACAAGTAATTATTCCAACAGTTGTTTACAGACAGATTATTTCACTTATAATTCACTGTATCACAATTCCAGTGGGTCAGAAGTTTACAGACACTAAGTTAACTGTGCCTTTAAACAGCTTGGAAAATTCCAGAAAAAGATGTCATGGCTTTAGAAGCTTCTGATAGGCTAACTGACATAATTTGAGTCAATTGGAGGTGTACCTGTGGATGTAGTTCAAGGCCTACCTTCAAACTCAGTGCCTCTTTGCTTGACATCATGGGAAAATCAAAAGAAATCAGCCAAGACCTGGTTCATCCTCTGTACAAGCAATAGTACGCAAGTATAAACACCATGGGACCACACAGCTGTCATACCGCTCAGGAAGGAGAAGTGTTCTGTCTCCTAGAGATTAATGTACTTTGGTGCGAAAAGTGCAAATCAATCCCAGAACAACAGCAAAGGACCTTGTGAAGATGCTGGAGGAAACAGGTACAAAAGTATCTATTACCACAGTAAAACGAGTCCTATATCGACATAACCTGAAAGGCCGCTCATCAAGGAAGAAGCCACTGCTCCAAAACTGCCATAAAAAAGCCAGACTACGGTTTGCAACTGCAAACCTTTTGGAGAAATCCTCTGTTCTGATGAACAAAAATACAACTGTTTGGCCATAATGACCATCGTTATGTTTGGAGGAAAAGGGGGGCTGCTTGCAAGCCGAAGTACACCATCCCAACCGTGAAGCACAGGGGTGGCAGCATTATGCTGTGGGGGTGCTTTGCTGCAGGAGGGACTGGTGCACTTCACAAAATAGATGGCATCATGAGGAAGGAAAATTATGTGGATATATTGAAGCAACAAAGTCAAGGTATTGGAGTGGCCATCACAAAGCCCTGACCTCAATCCTATAGAACATTTGTGGGCAGAACTGAAAAAGCGTGTGCGAGCAAGGAGGCCTACAAACCTGACGCAGTTACACCAGCTCTGTCAGGAGGAATGGGCCAAAATTCACCCAACTTATTGTGTGAAGCTTGTGGAAGGCTACCCGAAATGTTTGACCCAAGTTAAACAATTTAAAGGCAATGCTACCAAATACTAATTGAGTGTATGTAAACTTCTGACCCACTGGGAATGTGATGAAATAAATAAAAGCTGAAATAAATAATTCTCTCTACTATTATTTCACATTCTTAAAATAAAGAGGTGATCCTAACTGACCTAAGATGGAATTTTTTCTAGGATTAAATGTCAGGAATTGTGAAAAAACTGAGTTTAAATGTATTTGGCTAAAGTGTATGTAAACCTCCGACTTCAACTGTATATTTATGTATATTACGTTTTTTATTTGTTGTGTTGTTTCCTGTTTTGTACCTCAGGAAGAGTAGCTGCTGCCTCAGCAGCATCTAATAGGGGATCCTAATGAATACTAAATAGTAAAACTTCTCAACCAAATAGTACCCACATTTCCACATTGAAATTATGTGGTGTCCCAAGTTTGAAGGGTGAATACACTAGTGTAACAAGCAACATAATGATGAGGTTTGGAATTTATTGGGGAATGGAACAACACACCACTATGTCTGCAGCAGACAACATTCTCTATGGCTCAATGACAGAGATTGCTATCTAGTCTCCAAAGATAGAATATCAGCCACATCATATACTCTCTGCCAGCCAGGCCATGAGGGGAAGGCATGCCGTTGATTACTTCTCCCCCATCTAACCTCTGTAGGGAATAGCTGTGTGTATTCTCTCCCTCCATCGCTGCCATTGATCTTCTTGAATTTGACAGCTCATGTAAATTGGCTCTGACTAAGGGCTTGTTTCTCAGATTGAAATGCAGAACAATGTGCTTCCAATGCAGTGGAAACAGACAGCCACAGCACATGCAGACAGAGTCTAGGCCTCTCTTGAATATATATATATATATATATATATATATATATATATATATATATATATATATATATATATTATGTGATGCCACGAGAGGCTACCGCTTCCAGCGGGGTTGCCCAAGTAGTGCAAGGAGTCCAGGTTCAACCAAAACAAGGATTTTTATTAAAGGTCTTCGGCAACTAACGAAATTATAACACAATTCTCTTCTTCTCCGAGCCCACCCTCCAGACCGTGTCTCTTCCCTTCCAAACAACTCCAGCCCATCAGCCCCTGATTGGTTTCAGCTGCGTGGGAAGATTGGCCACAGAGGGTTGGAGTTCCCGACCATACCAGCAGATGGAGCCATAGCTGTCTGGGTTTGCAGCCACCTCAGGGGGATGTAACGTCCCTCCAGGACACAGCCTCTCGTGACATCACACATCCCCCTCCTCGGGACCGACGTCCTCGTCGGGTAAAGGCAGCGAAGAAGGCATCACGCCGGGAGAGGGCGTCCGCATTGCCGTGGTGCTTGCCAGCCTGCTCTCTCTTCAACTCCTCCACCTCTAGGACCAGGGACTCAGCCTCCTGTTGTCTCTCCTTGAGTTTCTTACTGAACGCATCAGCCTTGGTTTTAGCAGAGTTTAGCTTCTGTTGAGCAGCTTTCAGTTCCTTCTCTCTCTCTGCCTCCGCATTCTTCATCTTGTTCTCCAACACCTTGTACTTCTCCTCTGCCTTCTTCTGGACCTCCTTACTACTGCGCAGGGTCTCCTCACACTCCTCGATGGTCCTGCGCAGCCTCTCCAGCTCCTCCTGTTGCTTATGGAAGGAGCTCTGTTGGAGTTTAGCCTGGAGGATATCTAACTCTTCTGTCTTCATGTCTAACTGTTGCTTTAACAAACGATACCTCTCAGCGGTCCCCTTCAGACCAGACAGTTCTTTGTCCAGATTCTGTAGCTCCGTCTCTGTGTCGGTCTGGGCACCTGCCATCCCTATCAGAGCCCGGGCGGGAGTGAGTAATTCGGAGGATTGCACCGGAGCCTTCCCAGGATGAGTCTTGCCTCTCCGTTTCCGAGGTACTCGGGTTATCCTCTCCTGAGACTCTCTCCAGAGTGGGTAAAAGGCTGGGCAGTCTCGGCCCAATTAGGACAGGGACGGGGAGGGAATCAACCACCCCGCCGTCGTGTGTATGGTTCCCCGTGTGCTGGTCATTGTAAGTTCAGTAATGGGGTATTCTCTGGTGTCCCCATGGACACAGGAAACTGGGAGGACTTTCCCCGGGGTCAGACACGTTGGGCCCACCAAATCCTTACGCACCAGGGTGGCCCGGCTACCAGAATCCAGTAAGGCCTCCACATCATGGTGATTCACAGTTACCGGGCAGGTGGGGGGTTGATCTGGGCCGCCATCTACGACTCCCAAGAGCGAGGCAAAACGGTGTGTGGGTGCTGAGCTGGAGGACTCCGCAGTGGGCATAGGTTCATCGGCTGGTTTCCCACACTGCCAGGAGATATGTCCCATCTCCCCACACCGGTAACACTGTCGAAGTTTCCCCCTCCTGGTGTACTCTTCTTGGACCCGCCTGGTTTCTGGCTCCCCTGGAGCCGGGATAAGTCCTGACGTGGCTGGGTTCGAGCCATTGGGGTCCTTTGGACGGGTCCTTCCCATTTGTGGTGGGGCCGCACTCCTGGGGTCTTTTCGAAGCATTCAGCATCTCCGCTGTGGCCTGGTACTTTTCCACAGCTTCCACGGTCAGATCAGCCGTGGTCAAGGCCTGTTGACTGATGAACCGTTTTGCCTCATAAGGCAGGGCGCGTAGGTAACGATCCACCACAACGGCCTCCACCACCGCCGCTGCTGTATTCCTCTGCGGATCCAGCCATTTCCTTGCGATTCGGACAAGTTCATGCATCTGCGCCCGAGGAGGTTGGTCTGGTTGGAAGGTCCAGCTGTGAAAGCGCTGGGCCATACCAAACTTTGTGAGTCCATATCTGCTGAGGATCTCAGACTTCAGGGCATCATAGTCAGTAACCTGGTCAGGGCCCAGGTCCCGGACAGCATTCAGCGCTTCCCCGGTTAGAAAGGGGGCTAACAGACCAACCCACTGTTGCTTGGGCCAGGCTTCCCTAGTGGCCGTGGCCTCAAATGCATGCAGGTATGCCTCAATGTCATCGGTAGCTCCCATCTTAGATATAAAGTCACTTGCCTTTATTGGGCGGGTATTTTGGACAACCATCTGTCTCTGCAACTGCAATTCCTCTGCCTTCAGAAGGTTGGCTTTCTTTTGCTCCTCCAAGAGAGCCACGTTTGCTTGCATCTGGGCTTGCTGGCCAGCAACAAGGGCTTTCAATATGTCCTCCATTTCAGTCGGCGGGGAGCCTACGGCCAACTTGGAAAACTGGGTGATCAAACCTTCGGTATCCTCCTCTGACATGCACTATTAACGCTTGAGCGTGCCCGTATTCTCCACCATCTGTGATGCCACGAGAGGCTACCGCTTCCAGCGGGGTTGCCCAAGTAGTGCAAGGAGTCCAGGTTCAACCAAAACAAGGATTTTTATTAAAGGTCTTCGGCAACTAACGAAATTATAACACAATTCTCTTCTTCTCCGAGCCCACCCTCCAGACCCTGTCTCTTCCCTTCCAAACAACTCCAGCCCATCAGCCCCTGATTGGTTTCAGCTGCGTGGGAAGATTGGCCACAGAGGGTTGGAGTTCCCGACCATACCAGCAGATGGAGCCATAGCTGTCTGGGTTTGCAGCCACCTCAGGGGGATGTAACGTCCCTCCAGGACACAGCCTCTCGTGACATCACAATATATATATTAGGGCTGTCAAAAATAGCGCGTTAACGACGTTAATTAGTTGTTTGCTGTTAATTACGTCAATTTCTTTAACGCATTTCACGCATGCGCAGTGTGACAAATTATTCAGGTCAGGAAAGTGGTTGGGAGCTAGAGGCGAGATGGAGCAAGGTGAGCAAAGTGGGCCTATTGACGGATTCAAATATAAAAAGAATGATGATGGTACAGTTAACAAGTACAAGGTTATTTGCAAGATTTGTAAGAAGGAGTTTCAATTTCACCGGAGCTGTTCAAGCTTGAAGTACCATGTCAACGCCAAACATGCGTTTGCTGGGCCGTCAGATTCAGCAAGTGGTTTGCGCCAGACCACGCTGAATGTTTGCAGGCAATTAACAAAATCAACCTCAGATAATTTGACCAACACAATAGCAAAATGGATTGCAAAGGATTGTAGACCCATTAGCATTGTAGAAGACTCAGGTTTCCTTGATGTTTTGCAAGTGGCGTCTCAAGACTCATTCTATAAGCCACCGTCAAGAAAAAAATGGTTAGGATTCAGGTGTAATTGCAAATAGTGATTAATCATGATTAATCCACTGAAAATTCTGATTAATTTGATTTAAAATTTTAATCATTTGACAGCCCTAATATATATATATATATATATATACAAACTATTTTTTTCCAAATCACTCAGATCAGAGAAGTGTGAGTGGCATTACTATTATATATATATATATATATATATATATATATATATATATATATATATATATATATATATAACCAGTCAAAGGTTTGGACACACCTACTCATTCAAGGGTTTTTCTTTATTTTCACTATTTTTTACATTGTAGAATAATAGTGAAGACATCAAAACTATGAAATAACACATATGGAATCATGTATTAAACAAAAAAGTGCTAAACAAATCAAAATATATTTTATATTTGAGATTCTTCAAATAGCCACCCTTTGCCTTGATGACAGCTTTGCACACTGTTGACATTCTCTGAACCAGCTTCACCTGGAATGCTTTTCCAACAGTCTTGAAGGAGTTCCCACATATGCTGAGCACTTGTTGGCTGCTTTTCCTTCACTCTGCCATCACTCTGCCATCAATTGGGTTGAGGTCGGGGGATTATGGAGGCCAGGTCATTTGATACAGCACTCCATCACTCTGCTTTTTGGGTCATTGTCCTGTTGAAAAACAAATGATAGTCCCACTAAGCCCAAACCAGATGGGATGGCGTATCGCTGTAGAATGCTGTGGTAGCCATGCTGGTTAAGTGTGCCTTGAATTCTAAATAAATCACAGACAGTGTCACTAGCAAAGCACCCCCACACAATAACACCTCCTCCTCCATGCTTTATGGTGGGAAATACACATGCGGAGATCATCCATTCACCCACACCGCGTCTCACAAAGACACAGCGGTTGGAACCAAAAATCTCAAATTTGGACTCCAGACCAAAGGACAAATTTCCACCGGTCTAATGTCCATTGCTTGTGTTTCTTGGCCCAAGCAGGTCTCTTCTTATTATTGGTGTCTTTTAGTAGTGGTTTCTTTGCAGCAATTCGACCATGAAGGCCTGATTCACACAGTCCACTCTGAACAGTTGATGTTGAGATGTGTCTGTTACTTGAACTCTGTGAAGCATTTATTTGGGCTGCAATTTCTGAGGCTGGTAACTCTAATGAACTTAGGTAACTCTGGCTCTTTTATTCCTGTCGTGGACCTCATGAGAGCCAGTTTCATCATAGCGCTTGATGGTTTTTGTGACTGTACTTGAAGAAACTTTCAAATATTCCTTATTGTCTGACCTTCATGTCTTAAAGTAATGATGACTATCGTTTCTCTTTGCTTATTTGAGCTGTTCTTGCCATAAAATGGACTTGCTATTTTACCAAATAGGGCTGTCTTCTGTATACCCCCCCTACCTTGTCACAACACAACTGATTGACTCAAACGCATTAAGAAGGAAAGAAATTCCACAAATTAACTTTTAACAGGACACACATGTTAATTGAAATGCATTCCAGGTGACTACCTCATGAAGCTGGTTGAGAGAATGCCAAGAGTGTGCAAAGCTGTCATCAAGGCAAAGGGTGGCTATTTGAAGAAACTCAAATATAAAATACAGTGGGGAAAAAAAGTATTTAGTCAGCCACCAATTGTCCAAGTTCTCCCACTTAAAAAGATGAGAGAGGCCTGTAATTTTCATCATAGGTACACGTCAACTATGACAGACAAAATTAGATTTTTTTTCTCCAGAAAATCACATTGTAGGATTTTTAATGAATTTATTTGCAAATTATGGTGGAAAATAAGTATTTGGTCAATAACAAAAGTTTCTCAATACTTTGTTATATACCCTTTGTTGGCAATGACACAGGTCAAACGTTTTCTGTAAGTCTTCACAAGGTTTTCACACACTGTTGCTGGTATTTTGGCCCATTCCTCCATGTAGATCTCCTCTAGAGCAGTGATGTTTTGGGGCTGTTGCTGGGCAACACGGACTTTCAACTCCCTCCAAAGATTTTCTATGGGGTTGAGATCTGGAGACTGGCTAGACCACTCCAGGACCTTGAAATGCTTCTTACGAAGCCACTCCTTCGTTGCCCGGGCGGTGTGTTTGGGATCATTGTCATGCTGAAAGACCCAGCCACGTTTCATCTTCAATGCCCTTGCTGATGGAAGGAGGTTTTCACTCAAAATCTCACGATACATGGCCCCATTCATTCTTTCCTTTACACGGATCAGTCGTCCTGGTCCCTTTGCAGAAAAAACAGCCCCAAAGCATGATGTTTCCACCCCCCATGCTTCACAGTAGGTATGGTGTTCTTTGGATGCAACTCAGCATTCTTTGTCCTCCAAACACGACGAGTTGAGTTTTTACCAAAAAGTTATATTTAGGTTTCATCTGACCATATGACATTCTCCCAATCCTCTTCTGGATCATCCAAATGCACTCTAGCAAACTTCAGACGGGCCTGGACATGTACTGGCTTAAGCAGGGGGACACGTCTTGCACTGCAGGATTTGAGTCCCTGGCGGCGTAGTGTGTTACTGATGGTAGGCTTTGTTACTTTGGTCCCAGCTCTCTGCAGGTCATTCACTAGGTCCCCCCGTGTGGTTCTGGGATTTTTGCTCACCGTTCTTGTGATCATTTTGACCCCATGGGGTGAGATCTTGCGTGGAGCCCCAGATCGAGGGAGATTATCAGTGGTCTTGTATGTCTTCCATTTCCTAATAATTGCTCCCACAGTTGATTTCTTCAAACCAAGCTGCTTACCTATTGCAGATTCAGTCTTCCCAGCCTGGTGCAGGTTTACAATTTTGTTTCTGGTGTCCTTTGACAGCTCTTTGGTCTTGGCCATAGTGGAGTTTGGAGTGTGACTGTTTGAGGTTGTGGACAGGTGTCTTTTATACTGATAACAAGTTCAAACAGGTGCCATTAATACAGGTAACGAGTGGGGGACAGAGGAGCCTCTTAAAGAAGAAGTTACAGGTCTGTGAGAGCCAGAAATCTTGCTTGTTTGTAGGTGACCAAATACTTATTTTCTACCATAATTTGCAAATAAATTCATTAAAAATCCTACAATGTGATTTTCTGGAATTTTTTTCTCTCAATTTGTCTGTCATAGTTGACGTGTACCTATGATGAAAATTACAGGCCTCTCTCATCTTTTTAAGTGGGAGAACTTGCACAATTGGTGGCTGACTAAATACTTTTTTTCCCCACTGTATATTGTGATTTGTTGAACACTTTTTTGGTTACTGCATGATTCAATATGTGTTATTTCATAGTGTTGATGTCTTCACTATTATTCTACAATCTAGAAAATAGTAAAAATAAAGAAAAACCCTGGAATGAGTAGGTGTGTCCAAACTTTTGACTGGCACTGTATATAATAGTAATGCCACTCACATGTAATGCCACTCACACTTCTCTGATTTGAGTGATCTGGAAAAAATAGTTTGTCATCAGAACTGTCAGAAACTGTACGGAAACATTCGATGCCTGTCGCAGGTTTCAGACTAGCTGCAATCACTGCATGAGCAGAAGTACTCTCAAGACAGCTTGGTGCATTTGCAATATGAAGGACTAGGTAAATGACAACGTCAAACTTGCATCAATGTGAGTGTATAAAACATTAAGAACACCTTCCTAATATTGAGTTGCGGGGCATGGACTCTACAAGGTGTCAAGCGTTCCACAGGAATTCTGGCCCATTTTGACTCATTTACATTACATTTAAATGTACATTACATTTACGTCATTTAGCAGACGCTCTTATCCAGAGCGACTTACAAATTGGAATTGACATGGACTCCAATGCTTCCCACCGTTGTGTCAAGTTGGCTGGATGTGCTTTGGTTGGTGGACCATCCTTGATATACACGGGAAACCGTTCAGCTTGAAAAATGTTAAAAAACACTTACATCTTTTGTCTTGCCTATTCACCCTCTGAATGGCACACAAACACTATCCATGTCAATTGTCTCAGGGCTTAAAAATACTTATTTAACCTGGCTCCTCACCTTCATCTACTGTAGTGGATTTAGCAAGTGACATGAAAAAAAAAAAAAAAATGAATAAGGGATCATAGCTTTCACCTGGATTCACTTGATCAGTCTACAGTGCATTCGGAAAGTATACAGACCCCTTGATTTGTTCCACATTTGGTTACGTTACAGCCTTATTATAAAATAGATTAAATAAATGTTTTTCCTCATCAATGTACAAACAATACCCCATAATGCCAAAGCAAAAACAGGTTTTTAGAAATTTTAGCAAATGTATTAAAAAGAAAAAAACTGAATTACCTTATTTACATAAGTATTCAGACCCTTTGCTATGAGACTCGACATTGAGCTCAGGTGCATTCTGTTTCCATTGATCATCCTTGAGATGTTTCTACAACTTGATTGGAGTCCACCTGTGGTAAATTCAATTGATTGGACATGATTTGGACATCTGTCTATATAAGGTTCCACAGTTGACAATGCATGTAAGAGCAGAAACCAACCCATGAGGTTGAAGGAATTGTCTGTAGCGCTCCGAGACAGGATTGTGTCGAGGCACAGGTCTGGGGAAGGGTACCAAAAAATGTCTGCAGCATTGAAGGTTCCCAAGAACACAGTGTTCTCCATCATTCTTAAATGGAAGAAGTTTGGAACCACCACGACTCTTCCTAGAGCTGGCCGCCCGGCCAAACTGAGCAATTGGGGGAGAAGGACCTTGGTCAGGGAGGTGACCAGGAATCCGATGGTCACTCTGACAGAGCTCCAGAGTTCCTCTGTGGAGATGTGAGAAACTTCCAGAAGGCCTTTATGATAGAGTGGCCAGACGGAAACCACTTCTCAGTAAAAGGCACATGACAGCCCGCTTGGAGTTTGCCAAAAGGCACCTAAAGGACTCTCAGACCATGAGAAACAAGATTCTCTGGTCTGATGAAACCAAGATTGAACTCTTTGGCCTGAATGCCAAGTATCACGTCTGGAGTAGGGCTGTTGCGGTGACCATATTATCGCCACACCGGCGGTCACGAGTAATGAAGGCAGTCAAATTCCACGTGACCGTTTAGTCATGGTAATTAGGCTTCTCCAAGCTCTGATGATGCTGATGGTCATTAGTAGCCTACCAGACTTGCTAACTGCCTGGTACTCAGCACTCTATTGTCCCTCTAATCACACTGACGTCAATGCAAATGTCATCGAAAATCTAATCAAACACTTCATGAGAGCCCATGAGCTCATTACATTTACATTTACGTCATTTAGCAGACGCTCTTATCCAGAGCGACTTACAAAGCTCATGTTGCGTAACATTTCTATAGGCTATGCAATTGTGCAAGAAAACATAATGATGTCCTCTATTAAAAAGAGGAGGATCCCATCCGCTTTCTATAGGCTAGGCCTACTATATTTATTTATAAACTTTCCTAATATTAAGCACATTGCTTATCTTTACAACAGTAGTATAGCCTACCTGGCTGGCATGAAAATGAACCATGGGAAAAGCGTCCTGCATTCGCTATTTAAGTGCATAGATTACATGTATTTTTTCCCCTGCCTCTGTTTTGAGACAGGTGCATGATAATGGTCCATTCTAAATCAAAACAAACTTCATACAGTGCTCTGAGAAAGTATTTTCCCCCTTTCTAATTTTCTCTACTTTTGCATATTTGTGATACTGAATGTTATCAGATCTTCAACCAAAACCTAATATTAGATCAAGGGAACATAAGTGAACAAATAACACAACAATTACATATTTATTTCATAAACAAAGTTATGCAACACCCAATTCCCCTGTGTGAAAAAGTAATTGCCCCCTTACACTCAATAACTGGTTGTGCCACCTTTAGCTGCAATGACTCCAACCAAATGCTTCCTGTAGTTGTTGATCAGTCTCTCACGTCGCTGTGGAGGAATCTTGGCCCACTCTTCCATGCAGAACTGCTTTAACTCAGTGACGTGTGGGTTTTCAAGCATGAACTGCTCGTTTCAAGTCCTGCCACAACATCTCAATTGGGATTAGGTCTGGACTTTAACTAGGCCATTCCAAAACTTCCAATTTGTTGCTTTTTAGCAATTTTCATGTAGACTTGATTGTGTGTTTTGGATCATTGTCTTGCTGCATGACCCAGCTGCGCTTCAGCTTCAGCTCACAGATGGATGGTCTGACATTCTCCTGTAGAATTCTCTGATACAGAGCAGAATTCATGGTTCCTTCTATTAAGGCAAGTCGTCCAGGTCCTGAGGCAGCAAAGCATCCCCAAACCATCACACCACCACCACCATGCTTGACCTTTGGTTTGATGTTCTTACTGTGGAATGCAGTGTTTGGTTTTCGCCAGGCATAATGGGACCCATCTCGTCCAAAAAGTTGACTCAAGTTTGCCAAAAAGCACCTGGATGATCATCAAGACTCTTGGGAAGAACGTTCTATGGACAGATGATTCAAAAGTATAACTTTTTGGACGACATGGTTCCAGTAATGCCTGCCTTGAACTCTGTGAAGCATTTATTTGGGCTGCAATCTGAGGTGCAGTTAACTCTAATGAACTTATCCTCTGCAGCAGAGGTAACTCTGGGTCTTCCTTTCCTGTGCCGGTCCTCATGAGAGCCAGTTTCATCATAGCGCTTGATGGTTTTTACAACTGTACTTGAAGAAACTTTCAAAGTTCTTGAAATGTTCCGTATTGACTGACCTTCATGTCTTAAAGTAATGATGGACTGTTGTTTCTCTTTGCTTATTTGAGCTGTTCTTGCCATAACATTGACTTGGTATCTCCTTTATACTACCCCTACCTTGTCACAACACAACTGATTGGCTCAAACGCATTAAGAAGGAAAGAAATTCCACAAATTAACTTTTAAGAAGGCACACGTGTTAATTGAAATGCATTCCAGGTGACTACCTCATGAAGCTGGTTGAGAGAATGCCAAGAGTGTGCAAAGCTGTTGTCAAGGCAAAGGGTGGCTAATTTGAAGAATCTCAAATATAATATATATTTTGATTCGTTTAACACTTTTTTGGTTACTACATGATTCCATATGTGTTATTTCATAGTTTTGATGTCTTCACTATATTCTACAATGTAGAAAATAGTAAAAATAAAGAAAAACCCTTGAATGAGTAGGTGTGTCCAAACTTTTGACTGGTACTGTAGGAGTACCTATTTCTTTGTTAACCGCTCAACACAGAATGGCCGCATGTGCACACTCCCTCAAATCGTTAGGATAAATATCCTTTCTATTTTATTCCGTATCAGTGGCTTATAGGCTATGTGTGGAAGCCAGGAGATGCTAAATGTGTTTATATTAATTAACGGTAAATTACCGTGAGACCGACAGTTATTTGCTTGACAATCACTGGCTGACGGAATTTTGTGACTGCCACAGCCCTAGTCTGGAGGAAACCTGGCACCATCCCTACGGTGAAGCATGGTGGTGGCAGCATCATGCTGTGGGGATGTTTTTCAGTGGCAGGGAGACTATTCAGGATCGAGGGAAAGATTAACGGAGCAAAGTACAGAGAGATCCTTGATGAAAACCTGCTTCAGAGAGCTCAGGACCTCAGACTGGGGCGAAGGTTCACCTTCCAACAGGACAACGACCCTAAGCACACAGCCAAGACAACGCAGGAGTGGTTTCGGGACAAGTCTCTGAATATCCTTGAGTGGCCCAGCCAGAGCCCGGACTTGAACCCAATCGAACATCTCTGGAGAGACCTGAAAATAGCTGTGCAGCGACGCTCCCCATCCAACCTGACAGAGCTTGAGAGGATCTGCAGAGAGGAATGGGAGAAACTCCCCAAATACAGGTGTACCAAGCTTGTAGCATCATACCCAAGAAGACTCAAGGCTGTAATCGCTGCCAAAGGTGGTTCAACAAAGTACTGAGTAAAGGGTCTGATTACTTATGTAAATGTGATATTATTATTATTTATTTTTTAATTTCTAAAAACCTGTTTTTGCTTTGTCATTATGGGGTATTGTGTGTAGATTGATGAGATAAAAAAATGATTTAATCAATTTTAGAATAAGGCTGTAACGTTACAAAATGTGGATAAAGTGAAGGGGTCTGAATACTTTCCGTATGTACTGTATATATATTTTTGGGGATTTATTTGTATCCTCAGTAGTCGACACCAATGGAGACAGCTTATCTTACTGGGGTCTGACACATAACGAAAAATACATTACAGAGAAAATACTTTATAATTGACATACATTTAAAAACATTAAAATGTAGTGTGTGTGTGTGTCAGTACATACACACAACAAGTAGGTCACATGGGGGAGAGGCGTTGTGACCCGAGACGTTGCTTTATATGTTTATTGAAACCAGGTTTGCTGTTCACTTGCGCTTTATAAGATGGAAGGGAGTTCCATGCACTCATGGCTCTGTATAATACTGTACGTTTCCTTGAATTTGTTCTGGACCTGGGGATTGTGAAAAGACCCCTGGTGGCATGTCTGGTGGGGTAAGTGTGTGTATCAGTGCTGTGTGTAAGTTGACTATGCAAACAACTTGGAATTTCCAACATTTTAATGTTTCTTATAAAAACAATAAGTGACACAGTCAATCTTCCCTCAACTCTTAGCCAAGAGAGACCTGCATGCATTTTATTAATATTAGCCCTGTGATTACAATGAAGAGCAAGATGTGCTGCTCTGATCTGGGCCAGCTGCACCTTAACTAGGTCTTTCTTTGCAGCACTTGACCATATGACTGGACAATTATCAAGATGAGATAAAACTAGAGCCTGCAGGACTTGCTTTGTGGAGTGTGGTGTCAAAAAAGCAGAGCATCTCTTTATCACGGACTGACTTCTCCCCATCTTTACAACCATTCAATCTATATGTTTTGACCATGACAGTATACAATCTAACGTAACACCAACTAATTCAGTCTCCTCAACTTGTTCGACAGCCACACCATTCATTACCAGATTCAGCTAAGGTCTAGAACTTAGGGAAAGACTTGTACCAAATACAATGCTCTTAGTTTTAGAGACACGGTGTATATCACTAAAAGGCGTCAAATAAGAAGGTTTTACAGGAGACTGGCTAGGCCTAGTACTGGTGGGACAGAATCCTACAGAAATACTTGATTTTCCAAATGAGGTACAGTATCTCAGAACACTCCTGTATTATTCAGTTATTGTATCATTTTCTTATTGTCTCTTTGATCGGGACGGTTTTGCATGTAGCTGAGAGAAAAACACGGGTGTTTAGTTGTAACTTAGACCCCCGCTTTCTACTCTTTACCGAGAGCCTTGTTCTAAACAGTAGGATGGCGCCGACTTGACACTAGATGTCCCCCAGACAGATAGCAATCAATGGATGGTTTTCAGTGAACAGCTTTTGTCGGGTCTATCCCGCCATGTTCAACACAGCTAATTAATGTGTCAATTTCCTCGTGGCAGGGGGGCTGCGTCAACCTAATCTGCCTCTTCAACTCCCAACTGGCTGCACACTTCAGCTATCAATGGATACAGACCGACATGAAGGGATGAAATTACATGTGCCGGGTGGTTTTTCATGTTTTTATTGCGGTATTATACACTGATCAAGAATATAAACGCAACATGTCAAGTGTTGTTCCCATGTTTCATGAGCTGAAATAAAAGATCCCAGAAATGTTCCATTCACACAAAAAGCTTATTTCTCTCAAATTTTGCGCACAAATCTGTTTACATCCCTGTTAGTGAGCATTTCTCCTTAGCCAAGATAATCCATCCACCTGACAGGTGTGGCATATCAAGAAGCTGATTAAACAGCATGATCATTACACAGGTACACCTTGTGCTGTGGAAAATAAAAGGCCACTCAAAAATGTGCAGTTTTGTCACACAACACAATGCCACAGATGTCTCAAGTTTTCATGTAGCGTGCAGTTGGCATGCTGACTGCAGGAATGTCCACCAGAGCTGTTGCCAGAAAATGTCATGCTAATTTCTCTACCATAAGCCGCCTCCAACGTCGATTTAGAGAATTTGGCAGTAAGTCCAACCGGCCTCACAACCACAGACCACGTGTAACCACGCCAGCCCAGGACCTCCACATCTGCCTTCTTCACCTGCGGGATGGTCTGAGCCCAGCCACCCAGACAGCTGATGAAACTGTGGGTTTGCACAACCAAAGAATGTCTGCGCAAACTGTCAGAAACCGTCTCAGGGAAGCTCATCTGCGTGCTCGTCGTCCTCACCAGGGTCTTGACCTGACTGCAGTTAGGCGTCATATCTGACTTCAGTGAGCAAATGCTCACCTTCGATGGCCACTAGCATGGCAGAGAAGTGTGCTCTTCACGGATTAATCCCAGTTTAAACTGTACCGGGGAGATGGCAGACGGCTTGTATGGCGTTGTGTGGGCGGGCGGTTTGCTGATGTGAACGTTGTGAACAGAGTGCCCCATGGTGGTGGTGGGATTATGGTATGGGCAGGCATAAGCTATGGACAACGAACACAACTGCATTTTATCAATCGCAATTTGAATGCACAGAGATACCGTGACGAAATCCTGAGACCCATCGTTGTGCCATTCGTCCGCCGCCATCACCTCATGTTTCAGCATTATAATGCACGGCACCATGTCGCAAGGATCTGTACACAATTCCAGGAACCTGAAAATGTCCCAGTTTTTCAGTGGCCTGCATACTCACCAGACATTGACAGACCATTGAGCATATTTGAGATGCTCTGGATCGACGTGTACAACCGAGTGTTCCAATTCCCGCCAATATCCAGCAACTTCGCACAGCCATTGAAGAGGAGAGGGACAACATTCCACAGGCCACAATCAACAGCCTGATCACCTCTATGCGAAGGAGATGTGTCACCCTACATGAGGCAAATGGTGTTCACACCAGATACTGACAGTTTTTTTCTGATCCACGCCCCTACCTTTTTTTAAAGGTATCTGTGACAATGCAAATAGTTTTGGTAGCCATGATTAGCTGTTCATGAGTCTTATGGCTTTGGGGGTAGAAGCTGTTAAGAAACTTTTTGGACCTAGATTTGGCGCTCCAGTACACCGCCTGGTATAGAGGTCCTGGATGGCAGGAAGCTTGGCCCCAGTGATGTACTGGGCCGTACGTACTACCCTCTGTAGTGCCTTGTGGTCGGGGGCCGAGCAGTTGCCATACCAGGCAGTGATGCAACCTGTCAGGATGCTCTCAATGGTGCAGCTGTTGAACTTTTTGAGGATGTGGGGACCCATGCCAAATCTTTTCAGTCTCCTGAGGGGAAATAGGCTTTGTCGTGCCCTCTTCATGACTGTCTTGGTGTGTTTGGACCATGAGAGTTTGTTGGTGATGTGGACACCAAGGAACTTGAAGCTCTCAACATGTTCCACTACAGCTCCGTCGATGAGAATGGGGGCGTGATCAGTCCTCTTTTTTTCCCTGTAGTCCACAATTATCTCCTTTGATCACGTTGAGGGAGAGGTTGTTATCCTGTGACCACACGGCCAGGTCTCTGACCTCCTCCCTATAGGCTGCCTCATTGTTGTCGGTGATCAGGCCTACCACTGTTGTGTCGTCGGCAAACCTAATGATGGTGTTGGAGTCATGCCTGGCCATGCAGTCATGGGTGAACAGGGAGTACAGGAGGGGACTGAGCACGCGCCACTGAGGGGCCCCCGTGTTGAGGATCAGCGTGGCAGATGTATTGTTACCTATCCTTACCACCTGGGGGCGGCCTGTCAGGAAGTCCAGGATCCAGTTGTAGAGGGAGGTGTTTAGTCCCAGGGTCCTTAGCTTAGTGATGAGCTTTGAGGGCACTATGGTGTTGAATGCTGAGCTGTAGTCAATGAATAGCATTCTCACGTAGGTGTTCCTTTTGTCCAGGTGGAACAGGGCAGTGTGGAATGCAATAGAGATTGCATCATCTGTGGATCTGTTGGGGCGGTATGCAAATTGAAGTGTGTCTAGGGTTTCTGGCCAGCCTTTCAAAGCACTTCATGGTTACAGACGTGAGTGCTACGGGTCGGTAGTCATTTAGGCAGGTTATCCATAGATTAGGGCCTAATTTATTCATTTTAATTGACTGATTTCCTTATATGAACTGTAACTCAGTAAAATCGTTGAAATTGCGTTTATATTTTTGTTCAGTGTTTTTTCAGGCATTTCTTTTTTCTAACTGTTGAGTTCTCTTTATGCTGAGACAGCAACAGAGAGATTTGATGGACAGGGAGTGCTCATTGATTTGGCCTCATCATTTACATACTTCTCAAATCATGAATATTTTCACTCCATTATTTATTTAAAGCTGACAGACATGGAGTTAGTTGGAAACCAGTCACAACAATAAAAAAGTATCTCCATGATTATAGTAAAAGGGAAAGTTAGAACTAGGTTTTAATTTCCCATGAATAAGAATATTGAGAATATGTACTGCCCAGAGCTTCTACTGTATCATTCAAAGAATTAGTAAAACATTTTCATCCATGTAGATATGTAATTGATATGGTAGTTATTTCTTTGTTTCATGTTAAAATCGCCATTTCACTTAGTTTGTCATTACAAATCATAACTAATTATATATTTCCCATTGTTATGAATACCCTGAGCATCAATACTGCATCAAAGTATCAGTGTGCATGACTAATAAATGCTAATGCTCCTCTTCTCCCCTGCCTCCGATACTTTATATATTTGATTTAATCTGTGTTTTAAGATGCTCTCCTCTCCTCTCTAGTATGCTGAATCCAATTCCAATCCCACCAAATGTCATGATTCATCTCAAGTCTCCAAAACCTCTGAAAGCTATCAGTGCCCAACTAAACTTTAGAAACTTATGTTCCTCAAATGTCAATCTTTGAAATTAAGTGGAGTTTGGGAGAAAGTGTGTGGTCCTAAAATAGTCCTGACGCACACACCATCTGTCATCCTTTGGAGGAAAATGGCCGACATCAGGTATCCTTAGAAATTAGTGGAGAAGTCATCCTTCTCCTTGTGATAAGAGGCAGTCGGAAGGAGGGTTCTTCCAATGCCCTTTTCCTCCTCTTTGAGTGACTTAAAGTTTCAAGTTTTATTTGTCGTATGCACAAGTACAGTGAAATGCTTAACTTGCAAGCCCTACCCAACAGTGCAGTATTCAATATCAAAATAGTATAACAGTAAGTAATTATAAAAATAAAATAAGAAATAACAGAGGAAGCTATTCAGGGTCAGTACCAAATGTACAATGTGCAGGGATACTGGAGTATGTGAGTATGTACATGTGGTATTAGGAGAAAGTGACTGGTAGCAGGATAAACAATAATAATAGTATACAGTATGCCAGCAGCATTGGTGGTGGGTGCGTGGTGGTGGTGGTGAGAGTGTGTATGTAAGTGTAAGTGTGTGGGTGTTTAGTGTGTGTGTGTGCGCAAGAGTGTCAGTGTTTGCATGATAGGCTATACACTATATATACAAAAGTATGTGGCACCCCTTCAAATTAGTGGATTTGGCCATTTCAGAAGCACCCGTTGCTGACAGGTGTATACAATCGAGCACACAGCCATGCAATCTCCATAGACAAACATTGGCAGTAGAATTGCCTTACTGAGGAGCTCAGTGACTTTCAATGTGGCACCATCATAGGATGCCACCTTTCCAACAAGTCAGATCGTCTAATTTCTGCCCTGCTAGAGCTGCCCCGGTCAACTGTAAGTGTTGTTATTGTGAAGTGCAAAAGTCTAGGAGCAACAACAGCTCAGCCATGAAGTGGTAGGCCACACAAGCTCACAGAACAGAACCGCTGAGTGCTGAAGCGCTAAGCACGTAAAAATCGCCTGTCCTCGGTTGCAACACTCACTACTGAGTTCCAAACTGCCTCTGGAAGCAACATCAGCACAAGAACTGTTCGTCGGGAGCTTCATGAAATGGGTTTCCATGGCCGACCAGCCGCACACAAGCCTAAGATCACCATGCGCAATGCCAAATGTCGGAGTGGTGTAACGCTCGCCGCCATTGGACTCTGGAGCAGTGGAAACGCATTCTCTGGAGTGATGAATCACGCTTCACCATCTGGCAATCTGACGGGCGAATCTGGGTTTGGCGGATGCCAGGAGAACGCTCCCTGCCCGAATGCGTATTTGCAACTGTAAAGTTTGGTGGAGGAGGAATAATGGTCTGGGGCTATTTTTCATGGCTCGGGCTTGGCCCCTTAGTTCCAGTGAAGGGACATCTTAACGCTACAGCATACAATGACGTTCTAGACGATTCTGTGCTTCCAACTTTGTGGCAACAGTTTGGGGAAGGCCCTTTCCTGTTTCAGCATGACAATGCCCCCGTGCACAAAGCGAGGTCCATACAGAAATGGTTTGTTGAGATCAGTGTGGAAGAACCTGACTGGCCTGCACAGAGTCCTGTCCTCAACCCGTTCGACAACAACCTCCCTCTGGGATCAATGGCACCCGTAACCGATAGCCTTCTCTCACATCTCCCTGTGCAACCTCAGCTGCCCAGGCGCCCAGCTGTACCCCCAAAAAATTTTTGGGTAGTACTCAGTCTTGCCAGCTTCTCCGTACTGCTACTCATGTCGCCTCCATCGGGCTGCTGCCTCATGCTCTAGGGGCCCTGATTCTCCCAGGGTGTGCCCCATGGATCTTGTTCCAGTAATCTCCCTCACATATCACATTAAATCCTTGATATAAATCCGTGTAGATGGATCCTGTTGCCGCTTGACACACCGACGCTTGGTCCTTTTCATGGCTGTCACGATCGTCTAAAGGAGCGGACCAATGCGCAGCGTTGCGAGTGAACATGATGACTTTATTAAATAAAGCAACCACGAAAAACAACAAATGACGATAATGAAGTCCACAGTGACACGACTGAACACGGAACAAAAACCCACAAACAAACAGTGAAACACAACAGTATATATATGGCTCCCAATCAGAGATAACGAGCCGACAGCTGACACTCGTTACACTCCGATTGGGAGTCATTGACCAATCACCACTAAACACAAACAAAATGAAACTCACCCAACCCCAACACCACCAAATGAGATACACCCTGGCTCTAACACACAGTCCTGGAGCCAGAGTGTGACAGTACCCCCTAAAGGTGCGAACTCCGGGCGCACCAGCATACAGTCTAGGGGGAGGGTCTGGGTGGGCGTCTCTCCACGGTGGCGGTTCTGCCCCTGGTCGTGGTCATCCCACCTTAGTCACCACCCGCTTCCCCTAGCCTCCCTCCACATGACCACCCCCAACTAAACCCCACTGGGTTGGGGTGGCACCGACTAAGGGGCAGCACCGGACTAAGGGGCAGTACCGGACTAAGGGGCAGTACCGGACTAAGGGGGCAGTACCAGGCTGAATGGCGGATACTGGCTGGACGGCTCCTGGTGGCTCCCCGGCTGGTCGGTTCTGGCGGATCCCGCTGGACGGCTCTGGCGGATCCCGGCTGGACGGCTCTGGCGATCCCGCTGGACGGCTCTGGCGGATCCCGCTGGACGGCTCCGGCGGATCCCGCTGGACGGCTCTGGCGGATCCCGGCTGGACGGCACTGGCGGATCCTGGCTGGACGGCTCTGGCGGATCCTGGCTGGACGGCTCTGGCGGATCCTGGCTGGCTGGCTCTGGCGGATCCTGGCTGGCTGGCGGATCCTGGCTGGACAGCTCTGGCAGATCCTGGCTGGACGGCTCTGGCGGATCCTGGCTGGACGGCTCTGGCGGATCCTGGCTGGACGGCTCATGGCTGGCTGACGGATCCTGGCTGGACGGCTCTGGCAGATCCTGGCTGGACGGTTCTGGCGGATCCCGGCTGGACGGCTCTGGCGGATCCTGGCTGGACGGCTCATGGCTGGCTGACGGATCCTGGCTGGACGGCTCTGGCAGATCCTGGCTGGACGGCTCTGGCAGATCCCGGCTGGACGGCTCTGGCGGATCCCGGCTGGACGGCTCTGGCGGATCCCGGCTGACGGCACTGGCGGATCCCGGCTGGACGGGCTCTGGCGGGTCCTGGCTGGACGACTCTAGCGGATCCTGGCTGGACGGCTCTGGCGGATCCTTGCTGGACGGCTCTGGCGGATCCTGGCTGGACGGCTCTGGCGGATCCTGGCTGGACGGCTCTGGCGGATCCTGGCTAGACGGCTCTGGCGGATCCTGGCTGGCTGACGGGTCTGGCTGCTCATGGCTGGCTGACGGATCTGGCTGCTCATGGCTGGCTGACGGATCTGGCTGCTCATGGCTAGCTGGACGGATCTGGCTGCTCGTGGCTGGCTGACGGATCTGGCTGCTCGTGGCTGGCTGACGGATCTGGTTGCTCATGGCTGGCTGACGGGTCTGGCTGCTCATGGCTGGCTGACGGATCTGGCTGCTCGCGGCTGGCACGGATCTGGCTGCTCGTGGCTGGCTGACGGATCTGGCTGCTCATGGCTAGCTGACGGATCTGGCTGCTCATGGCTGGCTGACGGATCTGGCTGCTCGCGGCTGGCTGACGGATCTGGCTGCTCATGGCTGGCTGACGGGTCTGGCTGCTCATGGCTGGCTGACGGATCTGGCTGCTCATGGCTGGTTGACAGATCTGGCTGCTCATGGCTGGCTGACAGATCTGGCTGCTCATGGCTGGCTGATGGTGCTGGCTGGGCGGCTAGCGGTGGAGGCGGACCCCAGCCTCGGATTGCAGTCATCACCTCCAGCAGGACGGCTCCCATCCGCATGAGCCGCTCCTGCCGGTCACGAACCCGAGCCTCCAGTCCAGCATAGGCTGCGCGGCTCCTGCCTGATTCCATCGCAGGTGTATGATTCTGTCTGGCGGAAGGCTCTAGCGGCCCGGTCTGGCGGACGGCTCTGAAGGAACAGGCCGGGCTGGGCTGGTGACGCACCCGTGGATACGCGGCGTGAGCAGAACAGGCCGGTCCGCACCGGGAACACACACCACTGGCCTTAACTGGGGATCAGGAAGCCGGACCGGACTGGTAACACACTTCAGTCTCTCATGCCGTGCGACAACAACTTCCCTCCTCTACTCGCCAATGGCTCCCGTAATCCGATAGCCTTCTCTCCACATCTCCCTGTGGCAGCCTCCTGCTGCCCAGGCGCCCAAGCCATGTGCCCCCCAAAAAATTTTTTGGGTAGTACTCCCGGGCTTCCAGCCTGCCTCCGTGCTGCCTCCTCATATCGCCTCCTCTCGGGCTTTAGCTGCCTCCAGCTCTTCACGAGGGAGGCGATATTCTCCCCGGTTGTGCCCAAGGACCCTTACCATCCAGTATCTCCTCCCATGTCCATGAATCCTTTATGGGTGGATATAAATCCTGTGTAGGTGGATCCTGTTGCCGCTTGACACGCTGCTTGGTCCTTTTATGGTGGGTTTTTCTGTCACGATCGTCTAAAGGAGCGGACCAATGCGCAGCGTTGCGAGTGAACATGATGACTTTATTAAATAAAGCAACCACGAAAAACAACAAATGACGATAATGAAGTCCACAGTGACACGACTGAACACGGAACAAAAACCCACAAACAAACAGTGAAACACAACAGTATATATATGGCTCCCAATCAGAGATAACGAGCCGACAGCTGACACTCGTTACCTCCGATTGGGAGTCATTGACCAATCACCACTAAACACAAACAAAATGAAACTCACCCAACCCCAACACCACCAAATGAGATACACCCTGGCTCTAACACACAGTCCTGGAGCCAGAGTGTGACACACATACTTTTGGTCATGTAGTGTACATGTAAACAGGGCTGAAAAGTGACTGGTAGCTGGAATATACAAATACTATGTTAATATACTAATGGTAATATGTACACGTAAACAGGATTAATAGTGACCAGTAACAGCATAACTATATACAGTTGAAGTCGGAAGTTTACATACACTTAGGTTGGTGTCATTAAAACTTGTTTTTCAACCACTCCACAAATTTCTTGTTAACAAACTATAGTTTTGGCAAGTTGGTTAGGACATCTACTTTGTGCATGACACAAGTAATTTTTCAAACAATTGTTTACAGACAGATTATTTCACTTATAATTCACTGTATCACAATTCCAGCGGGTCAGAAGTTTACATACACAAAGTTGACTGTGCCTTTAAACAGCTTGGAAAATTCCAGAAAACGATGTCATGGCTTTAGAAGCTTCTGATAGGCTAATTGACATAATTTGAGTCAGTTGGAGGTGTACCAGTGGATGTATTTCAAGGCCTACCTTAAAACACAGTACCTCTTTGCTTGACATCATGGGAAAATCAAAAGAAATCAGCCAAGACCTCAGAAAAAAAAATTGTAGACCTCCACAAGTCTGGTTCATCCTTGGGAGCAATTTCCAAATGCCTGAAGGTACCACGTTCATCTATACAAACAATAGTACGCAAGTATAAACACCATGGGACCATGCAGCCGTCATTCTGCTCAGGAAGGAGACGCGTTCTGTCTCCTAGAGATGAACGTACTTGGTGCGAAAAGTGCAAATCAATCCCAGAACAACAGCAAAGGACCTTGTGAAGATGCTGGAGGAAACAGGTACAAGAGTTTCTATATCCACAGTAAAACGAGTCCTATATTGACATAACCTGAAAGGCCACTCATCAAGGAAGAAGCCACTGCTCCAAAACCACCATAAAAAAGACAGACTACGGTTTGCAACTGCACATGGGGACAAAGATCGTACTTTTTGGAGAAATGTCCTCTGGTCTGATGAAACGAAAATAGAACTGTTTGGCCATAATGACCATCATTATGTTTGGAGGAAAAAGGGGGTTGCTTTCAAGCCGAAGAACACCATCCCAACCGTGAAGCACGGGGGTGGCAGCATCATGCTGTGGGGGAGCTTTGCTGCGGGAGGGACTGGTGCACTTCACAAAATAGATGGCATCATGAGGAAGGAAAATTATGTGGATATATTGAAGCAACATCTCAAGACATCAGTCAGGAAGTTAAAGCTTGGTCTCAAATGGGTCTTCCAAATGGACAATGACCCCAAGCATACTTCCAAAGTTGTGGCAAAATGGCTTAAGGACAACAAAGTCAAGGTATTGGAGTGGCCATCCCAAAGCCTTGACCTCAATCCTATTGAACATTTGTGGGCAGAACTGAAAAGGCGTGTGCGAGCAAGGAGGCCTACAAACCTGACTCAGTTACACCAGCTCTGTCAGGAGGGATGGGCCAAAATTCACCCAACTTATTGTGGGAAGCTTGTGGAAGGCTACCCGAAACGTTTGACCCAAGTTAAACAATTTAAAGGCAATGCTACCAAATACTAATTGAGTGCATGTAAACTTCTGAGCCACTGGGAATGTGATGAAAGAAATAAAATCAGAAATAAATAATTCTCTATACTATTATTCTGACATTTCACATTCTTAAAATAAAGTGGTGATCCTAACTGACCTAAGACAGGGCATTTGTATTAGGATTAAATGTCAGGAATTGTGAAAGACTGAGTTTAAATGTATTTGACTAAGGTGTATGTAAACTTCAACTGTAGATACTAATGGTAATGGTAATCAAATATCAATGAACAGCAGCGTAGTGGTAGTAATACATCTAATCAATAATAATTTTAGCAGCAGAGTAGGGGTGAGGGGGAGCAGTAGTTGTTAGCCATTTAAGACGTATTGCCAGGGGAGGATAGAAACTGATTAGATTAGCATCTCATAGGACCATCCTTCTCAGAATGTCTCCTCTCACAGTCTCTGCCTTTGATTTGAATAAAGTAATATCCAATGGATTTTACGTCAAGTCTATCTATTTAATCAAGTCTATCTATTTCCACTGACGGCACAAAGCCCATATTCAACCCAAGTTAGCCTTGATTATTACATCTGCTTAAAGGTCCAATGCAGCCATTTCTATTTCAATATCAAATCCTTGCTGGGTAATAATTAAGTATCTTACTGAGATTGTTTTAAATTAAAATGGTCAAAAAGGAACAAAAATAGCTTCTTAGCAAAGAGCAATTTCTCAAGCAGTAATTTTGCTAAGACTGTCTAGGAGCGGTCTGAGTGGGGAGGGGAAAACTGAAAACCAGCTGTTATTGGCAGAGAGGTTTAGAACGCTCTTTCTTATTGGTCTAGTATCTAATTTACCGCCTGGTGATGTCACCAGGCAGGTCAAAACTCCATCCCACCAAAACAGGATGACATTTTAGGCAGTCTTTTCAAACAGCTCTTACACTAAAAGGGCATTATCATTATTTTCTCAATTTCACAGGATTATTCCAACATAGTGTGGAAATGTAGATAAAGCACAGGAAAATAACGTTTTGATTGCACTGGGTCTTTAAGTTGTCAGGCAGATATGTTCATGCAGGGTTTATATGATCATGTCAGCTCCCTCAGTTGAGGAGCATACAGTATAAGCAGAGGGGATGGAAGGAGGGAGGGAGGGAGGGAGGGAGGGAGGGAGGGAGAGAGGGAGGGAGGGAGGGAGGGAGGGAGGACGTTGGTTCTTAAAGGAACTCAGCTTCTTCTCTGTATGAATTCTTCAGGGGAATAAAGGGAGTCTTATTGAGCTCAACAGCCTTTGAGTTGCCTGGAGACGACGACAGGGTTATAAAGCATTAAAGAAGGAAATCAAGGCCCCTGTAAAGAAAGAGGGACAGAGGGATCTTTACTAAGCTGCCGGCAGTGGCTGTAGAGAACACTGCTGTGGAGGAGAGGAGGGAAAGGAGGAGAGGAGGACTGGATCGGGAGGAGAGGAAGACTGGATCGGGAGGAGAGGAGGACTGGATTGGGAGGAGAGGAGGAGGTAGGATTAGGGATCAATATAAGAGGCCTATTCAGCCAACCCTTGGGCCAATGACATTTGTACTAAGCCAATTTATTGCAATATCCAGCCTTAAATCTCCTAGGAGACAATTCGCCTCAACTTAAGTAAAGGTAAGTTAATGTGTTGCGGGTAGGGGGCATGGACATTGTATTTTCATGCCCCCTACCCCCACAGAGCGGCGGTCGCAGAGTATTTACTTTCTTAATTACAAAGCCAATCACGGCAGCATCTAACAGTCATGGTGTCAAGTGTTGTCAAGAGTTATACTTTCATTACTAATCTCCCTCCCTCCCTCCCTCCCTCCCTTCCTCCATCTCTATCTCTCTCTCTCTCTCTCCTTTCTCTCTCTCTCTCTGTTGTCCCTCGTGAATTCTGTATTGATAAGGTACCTTTATACTTTCCTCCTTTTCATGTTGGCTTTGCTGAGCCCTAGTCATTTCTCAGTGGTTTAATATGTCTCTCTGACTCTCTCTATGTGCTGATAACCCTGCTGAGCCCCTGATGTGGGACTCATCTCTAAGTCACAGTGATCATCCTCATTTGCAGGTCCTCCTCACCTCTCTCTCTCGCTCTCTTATTCTCTCTTGCTCTCTCTTGCTCTCTCTATATCTATACTTATAACTTTACTCTGTAATGAGACAGTTAAATCAGACTCAATGAAACGTGAAGATTTAAAACACGTAATTGTCAGCCATGTCTCCTTTTACCGTACATCTAGGGTATTCACAGTGGGCCCACTGACAGATAAGAGACTTAAGGCAAGAGCATTTCCATAAATCTCAAACATCTCCCACATCTCCCACTGCCCCATGGTGCTGCTTAGTTCAGTCTTCAGAGATGATCAGTGCACCAGTTAAGATAGTAATCAGGCTCTATAAGAAGAATACCAGACTTTGTGGTAGTTTGAGTTGAAATTAGGTCAGATATCTCAAGGTTAATCCATTGCTTTCCAATACAATTTCACAGAATCTTTATACAACGTGTTGCGTTGTCTCTGCTTTCTCGTGTTTTCTCAATCTCTGTGTTCTCCGTTATTAAGGAAATGATTTGTTCTTGCAGTAAAGGCTGGTTTAGATTGCAAACAGCCCAGAAGAATACATAATACCCCTCCTCCTGGTCGATACCAGATCTGCAACAAAACCTGGGAAGGAAATGAAAACAGTAAAACAGAACCTCAAGTATCCTCTGAGGGAAGATTGTATAGTCTACAGTTTCTCAGTGTCTTTTATTAGAAAATCAAGGGAAAGATACAGACAGTCCTATAGCTAATGTGATTGGCATCTCCTTTGATGGCTGCTGAAGTGTCCAGGTGTCCTCTTATCTAATTCTCTGTTCGGCTGGGAGGCTGGAGTCGGTAATAGGCTTGTTATTGAAGCCTGTTTAATTCATTATGAAAGGGAGGGTGTTGGATGGTGTAGCAGCAGCCAGAGAACAGGAGCTGGGTTGTTATGACACTCTGTTCACAGGAGAGACTCACCAGGGGGAATGCATGGTGTTTCTGCTTGACTTTCATTAGGCTAAACCTTAACACATTGGTTTCCACCAAGCATTTAGATGGCTCAGAATGTTATTGTGCAGTGCACTTCTGTCCTTTTCTGTTCTGTTCGGTGTGCGTGCTCTACCTTCAGATTGTTACCGGGGAGGAGCTGTTTTGAGGAGAGATTCTGCTTTGGAAGAGAGACTTATTTTTGGCTTGTGACGTCATTTTCTGTACTGTGGGATATATTGTAGATGTTCTTCTCTGTACACCCGGCCCTCTCTTTTCTCCATCCAGTTGGTTTCTTCTGGATGAAGCAGAAGGACTTCTAGTGATTGTGGCTTGCCTTTGACAGTCTGTCTGTAGTACATGATTGGAGCATCCAGACAAACATCACAAGCCTTAATCGAATGCATTGAAAGTTTGGCCCATGATGGTTCTGCTCCATCAGCATAGACATCGGAACATCACATCCGACCACAGAAAATACACTGGAACAATATTTGTATCACACCCACATCATATCACAGAATACATCCTGTACTGAACATCCCATTCACACTCACTGCATAAATGATCATGTTTCCAGCTAGATGTATTTTTCTGATGGAATCCAATCTTCCTCACAGAGAGGAGTATGCTCAGTAGATTCAATTTGACAACCAAATATTCTGTCCCTGTCTCATTAGCATTGCTTGTTGTCAATCGTATGTCACACATGCTCCTCATCATACAGTGACTACAATTCAGTTATTTCACACATACAGGTAATACAAAAAACTACTTTTACCCAATTATCATTGGGTCAGTGTCCTGCTGCTGTTATGGAGTCCAATCTCTTGATATTGTCATACAGTATACATATTTAAATGGCCATGGCTGCGAATACGGAGTTTTCACAAATACTAAATTTCACAAAATCTGCTGCCTCAGTTTTGATGATGGTAATTTGCATATACTCCAGAATGTCATGAAGAGTGATCAGATGAACTGCAATTAATTGCAAAGTCCCTCTTTGCCATGAAAATGAACTTAATCCCAAAAAACATTTCCACTGCATTTCAGCCCTGCCACAAAAGGACCAGCTACCATCATGTCAGTGATTCTCTCGTTAACACAGGTGAGAGTGTTGACGAGGACAAGGCTGGAGATCACTCTGTCATGCTGATTGAGTTAGAATAGACTGGAAGCTTTAAAGGGAGGGTGGTGCTTGAAATCATTGTTCTTCCTCTGTTAACCATGGTTACCTGCAAGGAAACACGTGCCGTCATCATGGCTTTGCACAAAAAGGGCTTCACAGGCAAGGGCATTGCTGCTAGTAAGATTTCACCTAAATCAACCATTTATCGGATCATCAAGAACTTCAAGGAGAGAGGTTCAACTGTTGTGAAGAAGGCATCAGGGCGCCCAAGAAAGTCCAGCAAGCGCCAGGACCGTCTCCTAAAGTTGATTCAGCTGCGGGATTGGGGCACCACCAGTGCAGAGCTTGCTCAGGAATGGCAGCAGGCAGGTGTGAGTGAATCTGCACGCACAGTGAGGCGAAGACTTTTGGAGGATGGCCTGGTGTCAAGAAGGGCAGCAAAGAAGCCACTTCTCTCCAGGAAAAACATCAGGGACAGACTGATATTCTGCAAAAGGTACAGGGATTGGACTGCTGAGGACTGCGGTAAAGTCATTTTCTCTGATGAATCCCCTTTCTGATTGTTTGGGGCATGCGGAAAATACCTTGTCCGGAGAAGACAAGGTGAGCGCTACCATCAGTTCTGTGTCATGCCAACAGTAAAGCATCCTGAGACCATTCATGTGTGGGGTTGCTTCTCAGCCAAGGGAGTGGGCTCACTCACAATTTTGCCTAAGAACACAGCCATAAATAAAGAATGGTACCAACACATCCTCCGAGAGCAACTTCTCCCAACCATCCAAGAACAGTTTGGTGACAACCAATGCCTTTTCCAGCATGATGGAGCACCTTGCCTAAGTGGCTCGGGGAACAAAACATCGACATTTTGGGTCCATGTCCAGGAAACTCCCAGACCTTAATCCCATTGGGAACTTGTGGTCGATCCTCAAGAGGCGGGTGGACAAACAAAAACCCACAAATTCTGACAAACTCCAAGCATTGATTATGCAAGAATGGGCTGCCATCAGTCAGGATGTGGCCCAGAAGTTAATTGACAGCATGCCAGGGCGGATTGCAGAGGTCTTGAAAAAGAAGGGTCAACACTGCAAATATTGACTCTTTGCATAAATTTAATGTAATTGTCAATAAAAGCCTTTGACACTCATGGAATGCTTGTAATTATACTTCAGTATACCATAGCAACATCTGACAAAAATATCTCAAAACACTGAAGCAGCGAACTTTGTGAAGACCAATACTTGTGTCATTCTCAAAACTTTTGACCACGACTGTACATTCATCTCCAATCAAGGAGGGGGAGGAAGCGGCAGCGGAGCACGAGCAGCAGCCAATCAAGGAGGGGTCAGCGGCAGCGAGCGGAGCACTGAGAAACAGCTAAGTAGGTAGCGGAGTGAGCAGCAGCAGCTTCGTAAAAAAGGTATCCTGCACATGCGCAGAAATCTCTGTGTCTTTAGCCACAGAACTTTTGGGTTGAAGAAAATCTGGAACCGCAGAAGATATACATAAATTGTTTTAACATAATGTAGGTAACAGCAGATCGAATTTAGATTGAATTGCTAAATACTGATGACAACGTGAAATGTTACTGGAACACAAGGTATTGTTTTTTAAATAACATCTGTATTACACATAGGCCCATGCTATGAAATTGCAACATGATCACCACAGTAAATAAGCAATGGAAACATCAACTCGGTTGGAAGTATTTTCAAATCTGAAGCTGTAAAGTATAAAGCAGGTCTTGTAATTACTGTATAGTTCTCCTTGGGACTAGAGAGCAGAGGTGAGAGAGAAGGTGTATATTTTTTTCCAACACATCCCTATTTTTATCCTCTCCTCCTCACTGGCATTCTGCTCCCTCTTTTAATTACTGCTGCTCTGTGCAGTGAGTGTGAATATGAGGGCGTAGGTGTAGGCAGAGGCCAAACATGTTCTCCTACCACACATAAACACTCAGATATAACGGCAAAAACACAGCAGCGACAAAACAACCAAATCCACTCTTTTGACCTCACGGTTAACTCTACAAAACAGAGCCTTTGAACCCTGCGTTATTAAAACTAGGCAGAGAGACTAGGCAGGTTTGGGTAGAGAGTGGGAGCATCTCCCACCGGACCCTCCTACTGAGGCATTGAACTCCCCTGCCTCTGTGGAGGAGTCATTTTAGCTGAGCTAACCCCCCTCCTAAATGAAGGCAACCTTTTGGAGAGGCTAAGGGGCTCTGAGGGGAGATAATGTTTTATCTACCTAGAGTGCATTGCACTGATCGAGCCAAGATCTTTTATCTGCAGTCGAAAAAGTAAGGAGAGAGTTACATTTTTTTGTAAGTAAGTATAAACAGTGCATTCGGAAAGTATTCAGACCCCTTGACTTTTTCCACATTTTGTTACATTACAGCCTTATTCTAAAATGGGTTAAATAGTTGTTTCCCTCATCAATCTACACACAATACCCCATAATGATAAAGTCAAAACAGGTTTATAGAAAAAAAATACTTAAATATCACATTTACATAAGTATTCATATCCTTTGCTATGAGACTCGAAATTGAGCTAAGGTGCATCCTGTTTCCATTGATCATCCTTGAGATGTTTCTACAACTTGATTGGAGTCCACCTGTGGTAAATTCAATTGATTTGACATGATTTGGAAAGGCACACACCTGTCTATATAAGGTCCCACAGTTGACAGTGCATGTCAGAGCAAAAACAAAGCCATGAGGTCGAAGGAATTGTCCGTAGAGCTCCAAGACAGGATTGTGTCGAGGCACAGATCTGGGGAAGGGAACCAAAAATTGTCTGCAACATTGAAGGTCCCCAAGAACACAGTGGCCTCCATCATTCTTAAATGGAAGAAGTTTGGAACCAACAAGACTATTCCTAGAGCTGGCCACCCGGCCAAACTGAGCAATTGGGGGAGAAGGGCCTTAGTCAGGGAGGTGACCAAGAACCTGATGGTCACTCTGACAGAGCTCCAGAGTTCCTCTGTGGAGATGGGAGAACCTTCTAGAAGGACAACCATCTCTGCAGCACTCCACCAATCAGGCCTTTATAGTAGAGTGGCCAGACAGAAGCCACTCCTCAGTAAAAGGCACATGAAGGACTCTCAGACCATGAGAAACAATATTCTATGGTCTGATGAAACCAAGATTGAACTCTTTGGCCTGAATGCCAAGTGTCACGTCTGGAGGAAACCTGGCATCATCCCTACGGTGAAGCATGGTGGTGGCAGCATCATGCTGTGGAGATGTTTTTCAGCGGCAGGGACTGATAGACTAGTCAGGATCTAGGGAAAGATGAACGGAGCAAAGTACATAGAGATTCTTGATGAAAACCTGAATAAGGCTGTAACTATACAAAATGTGGAAAAGGGGAAGGGGTCTGAATACTTTCCAAATGCACTGCATGCCAAACAAAAATCATTGATTTCAAAGTTTAACAAACCATACAACTCTATGCACAAGGACTACTTTTAACAATTTACACAGAACATTTTACAAAAACACATTTACTGGAAGAACTGAATTTGGTAACATAATTTCTTTAAAATCTCCCTCAGTTTTTTTATGTGCCCACATTTTCCAAAAACGGATTCAACAATGTCTGCAGAAACAATGGGGTGGCAGCTACGACATGACACGTTGAACAAATCTATTTTGGTTATTGAACTACAGTAAGTTATGTAGATTTACACCCGGTAACGGAATTGAGGTAACGAAATGTCATCATGGGTCCCCTGATCTGTACTACACAGAAATAAATAATTATGGATATGAATGTCATTCTCCTCATGGTGATGTATCCTAAATAGGTACACAAAGGTATAAATATGCAATATCCTCCTTTGCATTTGTGGGTATTATTCTACACACTGGCTATTATTTTAATGAGCTCTGCCCCCAAATAAGACCACATTATTTTGGTCCTGACCGGACCAAATATAAACCAATTATAGACGTCTATGTTTTACAAGTTTAGACATGTAAGTGCAGTGCAGCAGTATAGCTCAGTAGAGTACAGTACAGCACAGAACAGTAGAGTATAGTTCAGTAGAGTACAGTAGAGTTCAGTACAGTACCATACAGTACATTATAGTGTACTAAACTCTAGTGTGCTCTACTGTGTACTGTAATGAACTCTACTTTACTGTACAGATGTTTTCTAAGACCCCATTTCCATCTGTTTGACCAGAAATCAAAGCCTGTGCTTATTCCAAATTTGTTGGATGAAAAATGGTTTTAAAATGTAAGAATATTGCCTTCAGAAAGTATTCATATCCCTTGACTTAGACCACATTTTGTTGTGTTACAGCCTGAATTCAAAATGGATTAAATACATGTTTTTTCTCTTAAGTATTCACACCCCTGAGTTAATACATGTTAGAATCACCTTTGGCAGCGATTTCTGGGTACGTCTCTAAGAGCTTTGCACACCTGGATGGTACAATATCTGCACATTATTCTTTTAAGAATTCTTCAAGGTCTTTTGTTGTTGACCATTGCTAGACAGCCATTTTCAAGTCTTGCCATTGATTTTCAAGCCGATTTAAGTCAAAACTGTAACTAGGCCACTCAGGAACATTCAATGTAATCTTGTTTTAGTTTATTGTCCTGCTGAAAGGTGAATTTGTCTCCCAGTGTCTGTTGGAAAGCAGACTGAACCAGGTTTTCATCTAGGATTTTGCCTGTGCTTAGCTCTATTCCATTTATTTTTATCCAAAAAAAACTCCCTAGTCCTTGCCGATGACAAGCATACCCATAACATGATGCTGTCACCACCATGCTTGAAAATATGAAGAGTGGTACTCTAATGTGTTGTGTTTGATTTGCCCCAAACATAACACTTTGTATTCACAAAATAAAGTTAATTTCTTTGCCACATTCTTTGCAGTTTTACTTTAGTGCCTTACTGCAAACAGGATGCATGTTTTGGAATATTTTCATATAAACACATTTATATAAAATGTGGAAAAAGTCAAGGGGTGTGAATACTTTCTGAAGGCACTGTATGCAAAATATAGACTTTTAGCTTTTATTTGACAATTGACACCCATTTTACATGCTACTATGAACTTCACATGTTGGCGCTCATGGGTCCTTTTACATGGAAATGACCTACAATGGGGAACTATTAGTGAGATGCTATCTTTAAAAATTATCCAAGAACGGAAATGAGTAAGCCTTTCTGAATTATATTGAGCTGGGCTTGACCATTGGTAGGCAACATCCTGTGTCTCCAATCAAAGATTGACACGTTTTTTTTTTAATTCAATGGTAACTCATAATGCTATACAGTACAGTGCAGTATAAGGTCGTTATTTCAATACTCACTCTGCTTGACAATTCCCTAAACTTTGTTATGACTATGTTTTGTGATCTTAGTGTACTTAATGCACTCTGGTGCTTACCTTTTCCTTTTGATATTATGGCCAACAAAAACAAATGGCCCTTCATGAATTCCCTCATTCAGAAAAGTGACTTTGAGGGTTTAGAGAATGGCTGTCTGCATCACCTTGGTCATCTATAAATAAAACCAGTGTGTCTGGACTGACCAGAGGAGACATTAACATGACTGATTAATGGACAACCACTGCAGTAGTGTACATCCTGGTCAGTTCATAGTGGACTTGAGGCTATTTCAGAACCACAAGTGCTTCAGGGAGGGAGATTATGACTCTCAAATGGTTAGAAATTTAATAAACTGTGAAATAAATAATATTGATTGTACAATATTAGAAGTCAGAAAGAGGGGAATGTAAAGTATTAGATGGTTGAATAAATGTATTGTTTTCTTTTGAGACTATATACAAGTTGCATAGGCAGGTTTGAATAAAACATACCAGAAACTATATCATAAATAAGAGTCTGAGCTCTTACTGAAAAATAACAGCAGTGGTGAACTATTGTCCTTGCACAGAATACAACTCTTAAAGAGCCTCCGTCTCTCTCAAAGACCCCTGTCATCAGATTAAAATGTGTATGGTAGTCTCTCACAAATATACACAACAAAGTCTTCAGGTCTCCTCTGTCTGAAGCAAACATACAGACCGGTATGAAGTGTACTATCCCCCACCTCCAGGAGAGGAGTCAGTAGGTACGCAATGCATCCACTAAAACATATTTCATTGCTCAGTCATTATTGTGTTGTGCATTGCAGTTCACAGACTTGAGTGATTTCCTGACTTCTGTATCCTAGCAGCCATTCCGGGGGAGGCAGGTAGCACTTTTAGAGAGGATGGCAATTAAATTCAATAGGTGGTGCAAGGGGAGAAACAAGTTTATTCAACTCTCATCCACTCCATCTTTGGAACACAGAATAATGGAATAGCTTCTATGTGTTCTCACCGCAAGGCATTCCTCATTCACTGTTCTGTTGGCATTGCCAAGCAGATCCGTTGGCATTGCCTACCTGAATAATTGTCCCTTGCATACTCTAGCGTATATCAGTTAAGAACAAAATAGAAAGTTAATAACTCTGTCAAGTAAAGAAAAATTAGCCACATTTTGAGGGTCACCTGCTTAATGACAAATTAACATAAAATTATCTGGAGCTGGCTCAGGATTTTTGTATAGAAACTCAATACAACATGCACCTAAGAGAGTCAAAGGTTGATTTGAAATCAAATGTCAAGTCAACATTTAGACAGGGTATTATTATCTTATCAACCCCTAATGTTTCATCGTCCTTCCTATCATAAGATGTAACGGCCTGCACTTAGTTTTATTTTCATTCTTTTCTTTAGACGATTCAGCAGCTATTCGACTAACTAAGAGGAGACAAGAGTCAGATTTTGGTATCTTAGTTAATTAAAGCCTGTAGGTATGGGTGATGGGTTTTCTCCACTGCTCATAATGTTGCCCGCATTTTCAAAGTCCCTGTCCAACCCCCTTAGAATGTCATGTTTAATCAGCAGATTACATCAAGATAAAGAGGCAGCACGGTGCTTACCTAAGGCAAATGGAGCATGTTCAACTTCATCCTTCCTCCGTGGATGGAATGGCACTTGAGACCGTTCTGCCATCTTTTCTACCGCTGTAAACAGAATTATGTCAAGCCTTTTGTTTTCAGGGGTAAAGTGACTGACAATCTGCCTGATTCTATGTTTCACACAAACACCCGCTCGGTGACAGTTCTTGCTATGACAGCCATATTGTGTAACCAATAAAGCCTTACTATCAAACGGTTTTACTTCACCATGAACTTGTATTTTTTTTGCCGTAGCACACTAATTGATGAAGAAAGAAGTTCAGCCTTTGTGTTTAAAAAAAGAGAGACATTTAAATGTGGAACTCTTATAAGCCATTATTGTTAAATACATTTTTAAAGTACTTTCAAACAGTAAGTAAACTCAAAATTCATGAATAGATTGCATGGCTAAGTAAAGGAATTTATGAAACTGTCTAATAACCATAAAAATGTATAATAACAGTATCATATGCCCGTTTAAATAAAGTACCTGTCACATATGTGGGGATATATGTTAATGATTTTATAAAATAAAAAAAATTGTGCACATCAAACGACAGCAAAAGTGACACAACATAGATTTTCTTTTTGACAGGAAGAACACCTAAAACAAGCATAACACATTGTTTCTGTCTGGTCAACTGATTTATAAATTTATTTAACACCGAAGAATCAAAGAGATTGCATAGTTAAATGTGCCAAAGTTCACAAGAAGATTATTGTACGATTATTACTATTATTTTTTACAATACAAAACATACACATACAAAAGACAACATACAGACGCACACAAACATCAATGACATCACACTTGCCCAGACCCACCTGTTCTCCAGTGCCTGCACTACTCTCCGCCACATGTCCTGAAATTGCACAATTTTGTTCTTCCCACAGTAGCGGGTAAAATCACTGGGGAAGCCAAGCCAGTAAAAAAGCCAAATTACAACCTATGTTGTGATAATTGCATTGTTTGCTCTATAACCCATTCGTTCATATGCCACCATGATATACTCCTGAGTGGCGCAGTGGTCTAAGGCACTGCATCGCAGTGCTAACTGTGCCACTAGAGATCCTGGTTCGAATCCAGGCTCTGTCGCCGCCGGCCGTGACCGGGAGACTCATGGGCGGCGCACAATTGGCCCAGCGTCGTCCAGGGTAGGGGAGGGAATGGCCGGCAGGGATGTAGATCAGTTGATAGAGCATGGCGTTTGCAACGCCAGGGTTGTGGGTTCGATTCCCACGGGGGGCCAGTATAAAAAAAAAAAATGTATTCACTAACTGTAAGTCGCTCTGGATAAGAGCGTCTGCTAAATGACTAAAATGTAAAATGATATACAATAAGGCTGATACAACAAAAAGACAACAGTCACCAGGACAACCCACAGTTGAGCTCAGCTCAACACTGATTGGCTAATTATTATAAATTTTTTATGTAGGGAGGCCAAATGCTTGCTGGCATCAATCAATCAAATGCTAGGGCGGCAACATGTCATACTCTTTTGCTCCAGACAGCATCAGATACATAGGCTACACACTCGATTTCTCCGGTGAGATTCAGCCTCTTGTGAATTGACAGAAAATTATGAAAACACAGAGAGACTAAAGATAAATAATTTATATATATATATATATTTTTTTTTAATATTTGGGGAAGCCTGGCTTTCCTTGGCTCCATGAATACAGTTGCCGTCACTCTATCAATGTTTAGATAATGAAGCATATGATTTTTCCATTGTCTTAACGATGGAGGATTAGTTGATTTTCAGTTTTTAAGTATACGTTTTTTCAAGATAATTGACGAGAAGAGTATCGTCCAACCGATCGGGTATCTCACTGCACCCTCATATGCCATGTTTTGAAATATGTAGACAGACGGATTAAAATAAAATGTACATTGTAATACTTCTGACAGCCAATGTTCTAACTCTGCCCATAACTTTTGGTCTTTATAGCACTCCCAGAAGGCATGGATTATTCAGTCATGGTTAGTTTTACACTTAAGACAGGACTCTCTAGAATTTGTGAATTTTGTCTCTTGTATAATTAATTATATACATTAGTTTATACTGGATTAAGTGTACATTTTCGTTAACTGTAATTGTGTTAGTTATGTTCCAACATTCCCTCCATATGGTGCCAATATCAGTTCATTTTAAGTCTTGGTCCCAATAGTTTATATTTTTTTCTAAGAGGTTGTTGTCAGTTGTATACAGTATCTTACCTATCATATGAATATCCTTTTCTGACTCAAATAGGATTCCCTCAAGATTGCTCTGATGTCCAAAAGATTTCAAATCTAAATTTCTTAATATGAAACGTTTGTATTTGAAAATATCTACATTGGTCAGTCCAAAATTGCTTTTGAATTCTGTCATGGAAATTCATTTATTTCCAATTACCAAGAAATGTACAGTTTCTATACCTTTAGTTTTCCATGTGGACCAATTTATCAGTGAATTCTGAAAAGCTATCCAAGGATTGTTCCATTGGGTTGTGTTTTTAGGGAGTGATATTGGTTCTTGTAGAATCCATTTTTAATTTAACGTCCATATTGTTATAGTGTTCTTAAGTACGAAGTTGTTAATGTTCTTAGCGTTATCCTTTGAAAATAGACACAGAAAAGATTCTGAGGGTGAGTATGAGCATCTTCAATAGTTACCTATTGTTCCTCTTTGGTGCATTTAACTATATGTTGTAAATAAAAGCCTTGGGTGGCAAGTTGATACAATTCCAAGTCATGGAGATTAAAACCACCCTCAGACTTAGGGAGATGTAAAACCTTCCTTCTTATTCTAAGTTTTATTTGCCCGTATAAAGTCTGTTATGGCCGAGTATACTTTTTAAAGAATGTCTTCGGTGGGTTAATTGGTATTACAGAGAATAAATATATAACTTTGGGAGCCATGCCATTCTGAAGAGGTTTATTCTGCCTGTAAGATTTATGGGAAGATTGTTCCATTTAAATAGATCTGCTTTCATATTGTTGAGTAATGGGATAAAGTTATGTTTATACACTGAGAGTACAAAACATTAGGAACATGTTCTTTCCATGACATAGACTGACCAGGTGAATCCAGGTATGATCCCTTATTGATGTCACTTGTTAAATCCACTTCAATCAGAGTAGATGAAGGGGAGGAGACAGGTTAAAGGAGGATTTTTAAGCCTTGATACAATTGAGACATGGATTGTGTATGTATGTCATTCAGAGGGTGAATGTGCAAAACAAAATTTTTAAGTGCCTTTGAATGGGGCATGGTAGTAGGTGCCAGGCGCACCGGTTTGAGGGTGTCAAGAACTGCAACGCTGCTGGATTTTTCACGCTCACAGTTCCTCGTGTGTATCAAGAATGGTCCACCACCCAACTTGACATAACTATGGGAAGCATTGGAGTCAACATGGGCCAGCATCCCTGTGGAATGCTTTCAAGACCTTGTAGAGTCCATGCCTCGACAAATTGAGGCTTTTCTGAGGGCAAAAGGGGGGTTGGGGTGAGGGGGTTCCTAATGTTTTGTATATTTGTTGTTTGTCGTCACTTTTTAAGCATCCTAAGTATTTGATATTTTTTGTGGCCCACTTAAAGGAAAATTCTCTTTTCAAAAGACTTTGGATATAAAATTAACCTGGAAAAAACAGAAATAATGGCAATAGGAAAAAGAAAAATATGAATTACCTCTATAGTCAATCATTTCATAAAATGTCATAACTATGTTATGAAAAGATTCTTATACAGTCAGTATCGCAGTGGACATATAGTGAAAAACATGAGAAAGAAAATAAAACTGAGCTCTCTAACAAGCCATCTCTTCCAGTAAAGCTCTCCTCTCCTCCTCTATTCTCCTCATCTATCCTTCCTGTCATTTGAGTTCCCAGTTTCTCCAGAGCACCTTAAGCACATTCTGACAAAGTTGCTTCATTTATTTAGAATGCCTTTCCATTTGTCAGGATTCTCGACAGGCGAACATCTGCATGGACATAAATGCTGAAAGAGAAACAGAGACACACTCCAGTTCACACTGCAGCAGTGAGAGCTTCATCAATATGCATGAGGCTAGGAGTAGTTTGGACAAGAGGCCATGTTAGTTCTGGACTGACATCGTAATAAAGTAGATACATGAAGAGACGGGGAGTTAGATTGAATGCCAGACATCTATTTAATTTTTTCATAGAGCCTATTCAGGATCATTCCCTGATTTGTTAAGATGATTATTGATGGTAATGTACTTATTGCGTTAACTACATTGACAGCCCAGTTGAAATGTAACATAGACCTCAAGAGACTGGATAGGATTTGAACTGTGATTTGAAACAGCCATTTATTTATTTTTTGCTGTGGAGATATACTGCAGTTGTGAAGTCTTCATATTTAACCAATGGTATTGCACTTCTCTTAATATTTCATTTCTTGAGACAAAAGGCTTTTGTGAATTCAAAGGGAGGTTGTCTAATTATGTTTTAGGTACAGTGGCAAACCCTATGTGTATTCACCAGCCTCGGAATGCCTTTCTTACATGTTGCCAATACAATACCAATGATTACTTCAACAAATACTTTTTTTAAAAGACTGCCTTAGCTGAGAATCACCCTGTTTCTACTAATATGGAAAGAGCAAAGTTTGAAACTGAGTTGAGTCCCAAGGCAGTAACTGGTAATACAGTCACTAGAGTTGGTCCACCTTCCCTTAGAGAGAAAAGAAAGGAAACTTTTGGGCATGTCAGTAGGAGATGGTTGTAGCCTTATAGCTCTTACAGAAATGTATTACCATCAGAATCAATACACATTTAATGAGCCTGTGTAGTGTATTAAGATTATGTCTTTGTTAATGTTTTTTAAGTGGAACTGAAAGGATGTTTATTTAGTGTCAGAGGGAATGTTTTAGTGTGACGCCACATACAACCGACAGGAAGTGTGTGTTGTAGACAGGGGATTGGACAGTAGAGGGAGCCACCCCTATCTTGGGAAGATTATATATACTGGGTAAAAGCGAAGAAGAGGTTAGAACAGACATTATCTTTGGACACTGTTCTCCAGCCCGGCAGGGTCTGTAAACTTATGCTGACATCTTGTGATATAAATAAAACTTATAATCAAAGTACAGCCTAAGCGGACTCTTTGTTTGACAGCAATAATTACCAGCATTGACGCGATACGACAAATGGAGGCTCCGCTGAGATCGGTCTGCATCGTTCTTGTGTTCCATTCGTGAGCCGCGAGGTGACTACCGCTCAAGCCGGCTATAAGGTGAGATTCCTCACAAATTTTGGGCGTTAGTTGGTTCGCGGATTATTGGGGGGCATTGGAAGGGTGTACCGTGTAAATTACTTGTGTGCGGATGTGGTTTTGTTGCTATCGACTAAGGGTTTGTAATAATTATTCTAAATTTGGGTTACATTGGTGAACGGCGCAAAAGGAGAAGGAATAGGCTTCAATAGGAAGTCTAGAGCAATCGATGGTAGTGAATAAGGCAGATATAATACAAGGCAGATATAATACAAGGCAGATGTACAAGGCAGATATACGTATACATTAGGGCATTGCAATCTTGTAAAGACCCCAGGGGGGCCATCCAGGATGGGCCGAAAATCCTTTTGCGCGTTAGATGTGTATTAGGTGGGTTCTGGGAACTCGAGTTTGTGGAATATATTTGATTGTGGTTACTGCTCATCTTCTATCCGACGGGATAGCTGTTTGGGGGACCTCTCAGTAGATATCCATTGAACTCACGGCATCATAAAAGGTAGAGAATAAGACAAAGGAAAAGGGCAATGCAGGTTACATTGTTACATGTTGCAAGCCACATGTTAGATACATGCTAATGCTAAATGCTAATGCTAAATGCTAATATACTGCATGCTACATGCTAACATGCGACCTTAGAGGGCCATTGCGATGGAATAAAGCCTCTTAAATTATGTTTGTGTGTGTAGAATTCAGGTTCAATGCTTTGTGAGCTCTGTTAAATGTTGTTTGACTATGAGGGGAAAACGGAGGTACAGCAGGACTGTTAACTGTCTGTTTGGGTTGGGGAGAGAGCTAAGAATCTCCCTTCCACGGTGAAATCGTATTGTTAAATGTAATGCGCATGCGTGTGATTTTACTAAACTACAACACGTTTGATTTTACGGCACTACACTACGATGCGTGTGATTTTACGGCACTAGATTATGACACGTTTGATTTTACGGCACTACACTACAACACGTGGGATTTTACTAAAACTACAACACGGGGGATTTTGGGTAAATCGGTCATACTTCTGTTAGACTGTGCTGCGGGGAGAAACAGACACAGACGAACGTAGAGATTTGAACGCGAATGGAATGTTCTAGTTGTTACGTCGGCTGTTGTTTGAAAATGAAACTATTTGTTGAGATCTATTGAATTTATAAATTAGATATATGTTGACGGATTAAAATAAATAAAATAAAATGACGGATTAAAATAAATAAAAATGTTATTGAGCTATTTATTCCTGAGTTAATTAAATTGGTAAAATAGGATATAGAAATAAAGGATTGTTTTTGATTATTCATAATTTTTAATTGATTTTTTAATAGATTTTTTATTTTAATTAAAAATATTTTTTTTGAATAATTTTTTGAATATAATTTTTGAATATTCATATTTTTGTTGATTGATAATTTTTTTTTGTTTAGTTTAGTTTATATTAATAATTAAAGGGGGGAAGCCATAGGCTATATAGTCTAAAATAAAATAATTCACAATAAAGGAATATAAAAGGGTTGTTACAATGGGGGAAAACGACATCAAGGCTATGAAGGTAATTACACCTGTTGATATAGTTGAAAATATTAAACGTTGCAATACTATTAACTAAAGGGTATCTGGAAAAGGGAATAAAAGTTGGCCTGACATTGAACAACCATAGCTAGTAGAGGGGAATCTTAACCCTGACGTCATCAACATAATGAAAGTGCTTCTGTCAATTCATAAAGCAGCTCAAAAGAAGGGAAAAAAGGGAACAATGTAAAGAAAAGAGACAGAGAGCTGGGTGTTCTTAAGTTGTCCTTCATTCTCAAACAACAACTGATAAAAGATTCCAGCGATAAGATAAACAAAGGTATAGAGAAAATGCTAAAGGAAGAGAAGGCGACAGAAAAACTAATGGCAGAAGTTAGTACACCTTTCTCACATAAGGATTCAACAAAAAGACCCCCACCTTATGAGAAGGAAGTAGAGCTTAGGGATGTTTATCCTCAGCTTCCAGTGATCATCCAGGAGGGTGATTATTGCATCAGAGATGAAGATGAACGAATAATAGATAGAGGACAAGCAGAAACGACAATAAAAATGAATCCAAAACTCCAGAAGTAAGAAAAAACCGAGATGTCTGGAAACTAAGAGAAGAATGAGGTTCGGAAAGATGAAGATGAAGATACAGAAGAGAAGAAAAACTGCTGAGAAAAGAATCCCAAGAATTGGAGGAGAAGAATACATTGAGGCCAAGGAAAGAGAGAAAAGTAAGAAGATGATGGAAGATGATATTTCGAGGGCAAAACTTAGAATATAAGCTGTTGAAGAATACTGATATGTCAACAACAAGAAAGAACAGGACCAAGAAACTCTCAGAAAACTGAATCAAATACAACGGGTGGAGAAGAAGAAGGAGAAGAAACAAGCTTTGGTTATGAAGAATCAGAGTGAACCAAATCAACAATCACTGCTACAGCTTCAACTGAACAATGTCAAATGCAATTGTACCAGCCACCAAGGATGGTACCAGTTGTTTCATATCCACAGCCAGTTTCTGGACAGACACAGAATTGGAGAGGAAGAGGACGAGAAGGCTTAGAAGGAGGAGGAAGAGTCCAGCTACACTTCCAGCAACTTTCAGAAGCGTGTTATAATTGTGGACAGGTTGGTCACTTTACCTGTGAGTGAAATGCGCCACGAGGAAACAACAGAGGAAATTTCTGAGGAAGATAAAGGAGCAAGTGAAGATCACCTGTTCTCTAGGTGAACCCTTAAAGGAGCAAGGATTCTAGAGTGCCTAGAAGATACGAAGGGGGGTGTCAGCTGATAGCACCGATTAGAGAAGAAGAGAAAATATCTAACAATTGAAGTAAAAACAAAGGACTAGGAGAGGTGAATAGTGGAAAAGCTTTTATCTGTGTTCAGCCTAAAGAGGTTAAACATCTCACTATGTAAAATTAACTAATTGGGATAGGATTTGAGGGAGTAAAACAGCTAATTACTTTTAAGGAACCAATTGAGCTCTGCTATAAAAATCAAAGAGAAATTAAAATAGACATACTAATATTAGAACATATACCTATTGCATTGTTGGGAAGAGATGCATTGTGTAAATTGAACTGTACAATAAGATGTACACTAAACGGCTGTCTGGTAGAATATTTTAAAAGAGTAGGGTTTTTGGGAATCATATTTGCTTGAAAATAATATCATAGGAAGGATGACAATCTATTAGACTGCCTATTAGACAATCTGTCTGAAAAATAAAGTTAAAAGGGGTGACTGTTATTCTTGGTTACATTTCTACACCAAGGGATTTCAAACTAGGCTAAAAGATGTTTAGTCGTTTGCCAAGTCTGTGTGTAAAGAAGTCAGAAGCAGGTGGGGACTTCCCAATCACATATTCTAAAAATTGGTGGTAAAGGGATTTTGTGGATAGATCAGTGGAAAAGTTTTAAAGGTTAGGAGAAGAGATTAGATTTAAAAAAGTTATGAGAACTAGGGTTGAAGGAGCTCTAGGGCAGTAAGCTAAGTTTCAAAGTTAGTAGTAAGAGAGAGAACAGTGGTGAAGGAAAATTTCGAATTTAGTGGGAAGATAGATATGGTAGGAGTTTAGATCTGTTAGGAGCAGATGCATTGAGAAAGTATGCGTTGCTGAATGATAAGAGAAGATTGAGGGTGATTGAGTATCTATATTTACAATTCCCAGCAGGAAGATCAAGGTAATTGTAGGTGTATTTTTTTATAATCAAAGGTTTGAAAGTGAGGGTTTAGAGTAGGAAGAGAGAGTGAATGTAGTGACACTAGTGGTGATAGATGGAAGTACAAGTAAAGAGTTCAAAGCTTTGGGGAAACTAGATGAAACAACGCCAATGACATCAACACTTCAGCATATTAAAACAACAGTGAGAAGTAATTCAAGTCTTTCAACAGTGATAGTTATTAAAGCCATAAATATCGCATTTGATTACAAGGGAGCAGATAGCTCCAGCACCAATTTTAGAGGAAAAGACTGTTATTAGGGTTAGGATGGGTGATACAGCTCATCTTCCTTGTAGCTGTGAGAGATGGAGTGGGGATGGTGACGTTCCTCCCACATGGAGAGATAATTATGGAGAAGAAGTATTGTTATCAGGACCAGAAGTAGAAGCTGTTGCACCTAGTCAAAGGAAGTATATTTTGTACAACGATATGAAGTGGAAGAGGGTTATGAGTGATTGTTCACTTATTTTGCGTAATGTTACAGAGAAAGATCAGGGAGAATATATGTGTACTTATCTAGTGCAAGCATTAACATTTGTTCCGGTTAAGAATTATTGGTTAAAAGGCTATGTAATTCGTAAAGTGACGCTTATAATGGAAGAGTTGAATTCTGTTAAAGCTTCCACAGTCACCGAAGGAGTTCAGGATAAGTATATTACAGTAGCCACTCCAACAGTAAATAATACACAGAGGATATTGGTAGCTTTCCCACTAGAAGTAGTTAAGGGTGTTAATACATCAACTAAATCAACTACTTTAATGGTAACTTTGGAAGGGATTAATGATGCAACGGCAATAACAAATGTAGGAAGTATGACACCGACACCGACAACAACTTTTCTGAAATTAAAGGGGGTAGCAAGAGGGACTCAGGAGTTTATGGTACGGATGGAGAGTGCTGTCAATGGTAGTAAGGATAGGGTTAAAATAGGAGAGCAGATGGCGGTAGAGAAGAATATAGATTCATCTGAAATAGTGAAGGATACTATCATGGAGGTACAGGATGAGGTCTTTGATTTTAATGACAGACAAGGAGAGGTATCTGATCAGTACCGCTCGTTAGGGAAGAGAGAAACTAAATTGAAGGCATATGGGTTTGATTCTTCTGTTGTGAAAATTAAAGATGGATGGGCAGGTAGGAATCTTTGGTTCCAGCAGCTAGCTCATTCTGTAAGATCAGTGAGGAATCTTGAGGGTCCATGTCTGTTGAGAATTCCAGCACCAGAGACGTGGGGTTCCATTTTAGAGACGGTCGCTCAACCTCTGTCGAGTATGTGTCAATCTTATGCTTTGTCATGGCTGTTGTATCAGCAACAATCATTAACAGATAAAATAATGTTGTTGTCAAAACATTTGTTTAAGCCTAGGTTTAGGTGTTCTTGGTTAAATGAATTACCCTATGTGAATTTGTTAGATGGGAAGGAAAATCAGGTAACAGCGAACCCTGAAGCATTGGAGGTGAAAGCAATGAGGGCTAAAAGTTGTTTTTGTTCTAATAAAACATATGATGGGAAGGGTATGTTCATGGGAATATCAGATTGTGATGATTATATGATGACTTTGGGTAAGCATGAACATAAGGTTAGAGATGAGAAATATAATGTTATTTTTTATGTTCCCGGTAGTAAGAACAGCAAGACTTTGATGGTGGAAGATCAGATTTTGCCTGGCAATGTGACTATTGGGAATTTTAGAGATATTTGGTGGGTTTGTGGTGATAAAGCATATATATTCTTACCCTATGGATGGACAGGATGTTGTTACATGTCAACGTTAAAGCTTCCATATGAGGCTTTTACCATTAAAAGAGGGGTAGCACCGGACACAGATATATCTGAAGCTAGGGTTGGAAATAGGGTGAAAAGAGACATGGCGACATTTCATAGTCTTGAAGCCTACCATTGGAGGATAAGTCTAGGAGAGAAGTGGGGACTGGGGCTTTTTCCATGGTATGGTGTAACATTTTTGGCAGATCATATTGATAATATTACCTATACTTTGCAGGGGTTTGCGAATGAAACAATAAGAGGGTTTAACCTTCTGTCAAATACTCAAAGAAGTCACAGACTGACGCTGTTGAAACATGACATGGCTCTTGACTATATTTTAGCAAAACAAGGTGGCTTATGTTTGGCTATGAATCTGACGGGGGATGATTGTTATACTTTGATCCCAGATAGTTCCGATAATATCACGAGTGTTATAGATGCGTTGAAGAATATAAGGGATGCGTTTGGTAGATCTGAAGGAGCTGGATGGTCAGTGAAGACTTGGTTGCAAGATCAGTTAGGCCCAGTAGGAGCAGTGATGGTTCAGATTTTAGTTGCAGCTCTGATAGCGCTTTGTGTGATGTTTTGCTTTTGTAATTTGTTACTGACCTTTGAGAAAGCTATGATATTGAGATAGGTTGGAGTTGTGATGCCTGGAGACAACACTCAGATGCCGTTGTTGACTGTTCCTGATCTGGATGAAGATGGACAAGTGGGACTGGATGGAGTATTGATAGATAAATATCCTTTTTGATTATTTGATCATTTTTCAATTTTTTTTTTCAATATTAGTGTAATTTTAGTATGATGTTATGAATCAAAGGGGGGAAATACAGTGGGGGAAAAAAGTATTTAGTCAGCCACCAATTGTGCAAGTTCTCCCACTTAAAAAGATGAGAAAGGCCTGTAATTTTCATCATAGGTACACGTCAACTATGACAGACAAAATGAGAAAACAAAATCCTGAAAATCACATTGTAGGATTTTTTATGAATTTATTTGCAAATTATGGTAGAAAATAAGTATTTGGTCACCTACAAACAAGCAAGATTTCTGGCTCTCACAGACCTGTAACTTCTTCTTTAAGAGGCTCCTCTGTCCTCCACTCGTTACCTGTATTAATGGCACCTGTTTGAACTTGTTATCAGTATAAAAGACACCTGTCCACAACCTCAAACAGTCACACTCCAAACTCCACTATGGTCAAGACCAAAGAGCTGTCAAAGGACACCAGAAACAAAATTGTAGACCTGCACCAGGCTGGGAAGACTGAATCTGCAATAGGTAAGCAGCTTGGTTTGAAGAAATCAACTGTGGGAGCAATTATTAGGAAATGGAAGACATACAAGACCACTGATAATCTCCCTCGATCTGGGGCTCCACGCAAGATCTCACCCCGTGGGGTCAAAATGATCACAAGAACGGTGAGCAAAAATCCCAGAACCACACGGGGAGACCTAGTGAATGACCTGCAGAGAGCTGGGACCAAAGTAACAAAGCCTACCATCAGTCACCCACTACGCCGCCAGGGACTCAAATCCTGCATTGCCAGACGTGTCCCCCTGCTTAAGCCAGTACATGTCCAGGCCCGTCTGAAGTTTGGGAGAATGTCATATGGTCAGATGAAACCAAAATAGAACATTTTGGTAAATACTCAACTCATCGTGTTTGGAGGACAAAGAATGCTGAGTTGCATCCAAAGAACACCATACCTACTGTGAAGCATGGGGGTGGAAACTTCATGCTTTGGGGCTGTTTTTCTGCAAAGGGACCAGGACGACTGATCCGTGTAAAGGAAAGAATGAATGGGGCCATGTCTCGTGAGATTTTGAGTGAAAACCTCCTTCCATCAGCAAGGGCATTGAAGATGAAACGTGGCTGGGTCTTTTAGCATGACAATGATCCCAAACACACCTCCCGGGCAACGAAGGAGTGGCTTCGTAAGAAGCATTTCAAGGTCCTGGAGTAGCCTAGCCAGTCTCCAGATCTCAACCCCATAGAAAATCTTTGGAGGGAGTTGAAAGTCCGTGTTGCCCAGCGACAGCCCCAAAACATCACTGCTCTAGAGGAGATCTGCATGGAGGAATGGGCCAAAATACCAGCAACAGTGTGTGAAAACCTTGTGAAGACTTACAGAAAACGTTTGACCTGTGTCATTGCCAACAAAGGGTATATAACAAAGTATTGAGAAACTTTTGTTATTGACCAAATACTTATTTTCCACCATAATTTGCAAATAAATTCATAAAAAATCCTACAATGTGATTTTCTGGAATTTTTTTCCTCATTTTGTCTGTCATAGTTGACATGTAGCTATGATGAAAATTACAGGCCTCTCTCATCTTTTTAAGTAGGAGAACTTGCACAATTGGTTGCTGACTAAATACTTTTTTTCCCCACTGTAGGATAATGTGATTCATACATCATTTATATATAATTTTTATATTCTTAGTTGATATTGATGTTTAATTTGAAAGTGTTGTTTTGCAAAAGATACTGTTTGGTCTTTTCTTTTCTTCCAGAAGCATATGGGGGAATATGTAGAGATTGAAATACGCAAACAAGGACAATATGAAAGGACAATGACTGGAGGAGATGGAACAAGGAAGGTGTGGAAAGGTTCCGATTCCATCATCAACAATGCATTGGAAGTCGAGACTACGGAGGAGATTAAGTGTAGTGGACTACATTCCAGTGTCTGCAATGAAATATAGACATATTTGCATGTGTAATACATAATGTGTGTCATTTTCTTAGGTATTAATTTTTGTAGAATGATATTTGATGGTTATTGGATACATGTGGGGATCTTAGATGTTTTTGTTTATTTCGGGAATGCTTAGGGACATGGAGTCTAGGCAGGGATAGAGATCCACTGTAGGGTCCGATGGGTCGACCAGCCTGAGAGTGGACATTTTTTGGATAGTATTTTGTTTGCAGGGGCTTACATGTGTATTTAATGGCATCATAGTTTCAAATGCATTGATAAAGATTTATGAGTTGATTTGGAGTACCTAGGTGGTTGCCTGGGGCAGAGGGAACGTGAGAGAATTTTACTGTCTTGATTGATGGATGGATATTTGGAAAGAAGGCTGCCAGACAGTTTTTCGCTCTCACACTCCATAAAGATTTGTTCATATTTCATAGTAATGTATTCACACTTCATAAACATTTGTTCATATTTTATAGAAAGGTATTTACACTCTAGAGGAAAATGTTTTTGGTTTAATGTTAAAGATACTCAATAAGATAAATTGTTACTTGTCATAATCCTATTCTGTTTGTTTTCGAGACTTTTAGTTCGTCTCGAAGGGGGGAATGTAGTGTATTAAGATTATGTCTTTGTTAATGTTTTTTAAGTGGAAGTGAAAGGATGTTTATTTAGTGTCAGAGGGAATGTTTTAGTGTGACGCCACATACAACCGACAGGAAGTGTGTGTTGTAGACAGGGGATTGGACAGTAGAGGGAGCCACCCCTATATTGGGAAGATTATATATACTGGGTAAAAGCGAAGAAGAGGTTAGAACAGACATTATCTTTGGACACTGTTCTCCAGCCCGGCAGGGTCTGTAAACTTATGCTGACATCTTGTGATATAAATAAAACTTATAATCAAAGTACAGCCTAAGCGGACTCTTTGTTTGACAGCAATAATTACCAGCATTGACGCGATACGACACCTGCTTCTGCAGGATGGTGTGAGCTGAGAACATTGTCCCTATATGCTTTGTCTTGTACCCATGCCAAAGAGGGTCAACCATGAGGGTCAACCATGTGGTCCTCTGTAGCGCAGCTGGTAGAGCACGGCGCTTGTAACGCCAGGGTAGTGGGTTCGATCCCCGGGACCACCCATACACAAAAATTTATGCACGCATGACTGTAAGTTGCTTTGGATAAAAGTGTCTGCTAAATGGCATATTATTATTATGAGGAATGGTGGACACACAAGCATCAGTCTTATTATCAGGAGATGACACTGACTAAAGTTTAGGGAAGGTTTGTATTATTTAAAAATGTTTTTTTTTAAATGAGCAATTAGTATTAGTGAAGGCTATTGATTCATGTTATTTCAACTTCACAATTACTTAAAAACACAGTCCTGTTGAAAGGCAATATATTATGTCTGTTGCATCCCTCAATACTACACAACTCCTGATAAAATGTAAACTACGATCAGGAAACAGTGTCGGATAAACATATGAGATGATCACTGAAGCACAATTCTTGCTCTCCCAGTGTGCCCTTACTCCTACAAAGGAGGCCAAAAGTTTTGCAGCTTTGGACAAAGTGCTGCTATTTAAATCAATACATCCCTCATTACAGAATAATGAATATTTAATCACAAAGACTATTAGCTACTTCAACTGAATAATTTAGCTGTGTTATATCAGTCAGGGATGGGGGTGTTCAGCGTTACCCCTGGTCCCCGTCTGGCCACACTGTTCTAGACCCACTGACACTTTAAACCTCTGCAACATTCACACTGAAAGGTTCTGGAATGTGTTTCACGGGTTGTCCTTTTGCAAATGCGATGTGGGGTCACAGTTCAGTCCTATGACTGCGGAACTGGATCCTCACATCCAATTGTGATGATACACTCAACATTATAAGCATTTTTCGTTATTATAATGAGCCACTTGCCACGGTCAAATCCACCAGTGGATGAATAGCTTTTGTGCTCATTATGAAAATCATAAACCCTAGTCACCTCATAATAATATACATCGGGCTGTTACTCAAAGAGCTGCAATGAACCAATAGAACCAAGGGGCAATATGGGGGCAATATGGGGGCAATTCAGCAGTGAAAACAACCCACTATAACTGTTTGCAATCTGATTGCTGTTAAAAGGACACAAGCAAATGAATCAATGACATTTAATTGGGGGATATCAAGTGATGGTGCTTTCATCATCCACGTGAAAGGCAGATGAATGTGTTTCACCCTTTATGAACTGTACTTTGGTTTAAATGACAAGAGGGCGGTTCCGCCATTCCTGTAAGATTATGGAAATGTCAGCTACTCCCCATCCTCTCAACTTTCAATGGGTAGCAGTAGAATGAATGACACTAAAGGCACAGTGGATAAGGACTATGTCAGCCCAGGCAAAGAGATATGGTGATTGTGATGAGCGCCTATTTCAATCAGATCTCTATTCATCCTCACTCTCTCCGTCAGGCAGACACAATATAATTTCTGTGTAATTGCTTCCCATTACATTGACTTACCTTTCAGGCATCATATTTTTTTACATGTATTTTCTACAAATTCCATAGGGCTTGCGTGTTAGTTTAGTTTTAGTTGAGGCACTGAACATGTCCACAGATCATCACGATCTATAACCTTCCGACCCTCCCATGGTGGCAGTCAGGCAGGACTGAGACTGATACTGTTACTTACCGTCTGGCAGTGACCCATCCATATCTCCTCTAACAGACCTCACAGGACTCAGGGACCACATTGATAAGATACTAGTCTAGTGATTGTGTTCTCTCATCTCTGCACCATATCCATCTCTCTGGCTATGTCCCAAATGGCACCATATCCCCTATATATAGTTCACTACTTTTCACCAGGGCCCATAGGGTGCCGTCTGGGATGCAGCCAGGACCATCTCTCTGGCTGCTTCAGTGCCTCCATCCCTCAGTTCACTGTCCATCAGAAGAACCATGATAAGCAACTATACTGCTCTATGTGGATCAATGTCTCTCATTTCCTTTCCAAACAGTTTGCTGGCGGAGAAGTGAAGAGACAGACTCCCTATGGAGGCCCCAGGCTACAAGCTGTGCTGTCTTCTACTGTTCATTATGCTTGGTTTGTTGTTAGAGCATTAGCACTAGCATAGTATCTCTGCATAGACCACCCAGCCATACAAAATACAATTAACAGATAAACTGTTATAGTAGTGTTATTAACACATACTCATAAGCGTCAAGAGGAAAAGTATGATGTCCTACCTCCATTTCTTTCTGCAACCCGCAGTAGTGCCCATGGTGTCATGGTTACATGTGAGGAGGCCAGATCTGACTGAAGTTAAAGGAGAGAGACTGTAGCCTAATTATATATCGACTGACAAAAAATAAGCAGAGAGAGATGCAGAGATAGAGGGATACATTAGCCCCAGGGGGACTGCCTACCTGACTTGCTTGTTGTGTTTGAGGAAGACTCTATGGAAGACTCTATTTACCATGTGAGGCTTTTTCATGTTTGAGCTGCTCATTATACCCTTGGTTTGTGTCAGTGTAACTCCTAAAAAACCCTCACCCTCACCATTAAAGTGGAATATTGCATATCCAAGTTCAGAAAAAATAACACCATTCTATGAAACACGTTATTCAGTTATATCCATTCATTGTGATATTTGAACAGAAAACATAACAACATCAGCTAGTTTAGTTTCATTTTAGAGGTTGGATAAGAAGCCCCTGATGATCTTGTAGGTCTGTGCTCTGCTGCCCTCCACAGGTGATGGCCGGAAGTGCAGCGCTGATCCAAACCAAATCACAGTCACAGAGTGCACTAAGCGCTTTTGATGTGCAGGAAGAGCCGTTTTCTCAGAACCTCCTACTTAATGTATTGACACTGCTAACATGTAAACGATCGCCGTGAGCCTAGGAATACTAAGTGCTCTGGTGTGTGTTGTGGAGAGATAACAAAATATGCCCACCAAATGTTACACTCTAACAAATAATAAAAGAGGTATATTTTTCATGACCAGTTACCACCATATACATTTTCATATTACATTAGTGAAATTGAGAGTGAGAGAGAGAGAGAGAAAGAGAGAGGGAGAGGGAGAGGGAGAGGGAGAGAGAGAGAGCAAGAGAGAGAGAGATAGAGAGAGCTTTGCTGCAATAGACAAGTAGAACTCATGTTCTTTACAAAAGTGGTACTTGACACAGCAGAGGTTATCCACAGACAATGCCAGCATGGACAAAGACCGTGGTTTCTAAATGGAGCAGTATGTACAGTATGAAGAAGGGCTTCATTTCATCCCCTTCACCTCTTTGAAACATGTCCTTAATCTCTCTGTCTGTCCTGATCTCTTTCTCTCTCACACAACTCAAAGGATTAACTTAATGGACTGACACTCTGGACAGATAAGAATGTATTTATGTAGCTGAACTATGACACTTGTTCTTTAGATTCATTCTACATTATAACCTGGGATCTTTCCTGACTGAGCTTCACCCACGCTAATGGAGAAACAACATGTTGTGATGCATTTCGTTAGCGTAAAGGAGAGTGAGGTAGAGAGAGAGAGAGAGCGAAGGAGTGGGAGAAAGAAAGATAAAGACAAAGAGAGGCATAAGAGACAGAGAGAGCTTTACAGCTCAATTCATGCTCTGAACCATCTGAGCTGTGCATGGTCAATGATTCATTTCGAATGGATCCTCAAAACCTATGCATAGCTCCTTCATCATCTCCTCATCATTAGTACTACCCACCTATAAGTACCCACCTTCCTTTGAGAGCAGAGATCTCTCTGTCCCAACTACTGCTGAGATGAAGGAGTGATCGAAGGCCAGATGTTCCCTAGAATCCCTAATGAAACCACAGCAGCAGCTGGGTCCATATCCGGGGTGACCACACCACAGTCCACATCTGTTACTGCTAGAGGTCAGGGCAGGTTCATGCCCTGTTTCCAGTAATGCAAAGCCTTTGATCTTCAGAGCAAATATTCAACCACAATCCTCCTCTGGCAACTGTTTACAGGAAGGAATCGTTTGAGTTGTTTTGTAATAATAAGATGTTCTTTCTTCTGAGGATTTTGAAGTAGTTAGAACATTTATTGGAAAAGTTCATTCCTGAGCAGAAACTGATTTAGTTATATGCTCTTTATCCTTCTATAACTCACACAGTATTTATTTGACAGAGAGAGCGCCTTGGGTATTTTATTCGCTGCATATCCTTATTCAAGGTTGTCTATGGGGACATTAGTTTCCTTTCAAGTCGTTTTCCACAGTAGCACAGGGACACAATATAAGGCTCAAATCATCAGCAGCACCTTCACTAGAATCAGCACAACATGACACAATGTTGCCATGTATACAACTGTACAGCCGCGACAAGATCTGAAGCCTATACAAGGTGGGCGGACAAGCTTGACAGAAGCTCAGCTCCAAGTCTGAAATTACAAGTTGTGGTGGCGGACACTCTAACACACATTTTAGATTTACATTTTAGTCATTTAGCAGACGCTCTTATCCAGAGCGACTTACAGTTAGTGCATTCATCTTAAGATGGCTAGGTGGGACAACCACATATTACAGTCATAGTAAGTACATTTTCCTCAATAAATTAGCTATCAGCAAAGTCAGCGCTAGCAAGAAAAAAGAAAAGAAAAAACGAAAGGCAAAAAAAAATGTTGATGACTTAATTTCTGCCGTTTGTGCAGGCACTTGCTCTGCCTCAGCACTGACATATCTGAGATTATTTCTTTTTCCTCTCAGCCTCTGCGAGGATAGCCACTGGCCTGTGAAAAAGATGACATGTGAGGGCCCTTAAGGTAGTTTAGTAAGAGAGGGAAAGTAAAGAGAAAAATATAGAGACTCAACTTGGATATGCTGTAGAAAATAGCTTACTATTATGTGCAATAACATACAGTGGGGGAAAAAAGTATTTAGTCAGCCACCAATTGTGCAAGTTCTCCCACTTAAAAAGATGAGAAAGGCCTGTAATTTTCATCATAGGTACACGTCAACTATGACAGACAAAATGAGAAAACAAAATCCTGAAAATCACATTGTAGGAAATTCTAATGAATTTATTTGCAAATTATGGTAGAAAATAAGTATTTGGTCACCTACAAACAAGCAAGATTTCTGGCTCTCACAGACCTGTAACTTCTTCTTTAAGAGGCTCCTCTGTCCTCCACTCGTTACCTGTATTAATGGCACCTGTTTGAACTTGTTATCAGTATAAAAGACACCTGTCCACAACCTCAAACAGTCACACTCCAAACTCCACTATGGTCAAGACCAAAGAGCTGTCAAAGGACACCAGAAACAAAATTGTAGACCTACACCAGGCTGGGAAGACTGAATCTGCAATAGGTAAGCAGCTTGGTTTGAAGAAATCAACTGTGGGAGCAATTATTAGGAAATGGAAGACATACAAGACCACTGATAATCTCCCTCGATCTGGGGCTCCACGCAAGATCTCACCCCGTGGGGTCAAAATGATCACAAGAACGGTGAGCAAAAATCCCAGAACCACACGGGGGGACCTAGTGAATGACCTGCAAAGAGCTGGGACCAAAGTAACAAAGCCTACCATCAGTCACCCACTACGCCGCCAGGGACTCAAATCCTGCATTGCCAGACGTGTCCCCCTGCTTAAGCCAGTACATGTCCAGGCCCGTCTGAAGTTTGAGAGAATGTCATATGGTCAGATGAAACCAAAATAGAACTTTTTGGTAAAAACTCAACTCATCGTGTTTGGAGGACAAAGAATGCTGAGTTGCATCCAAAGAACACCATACCTACTGTGAAGCATGGGGGTGGAAACTTCATGCTTTGGGGCTGTTTTTCTGCAAAGGGACCAGGACGACTGATCCGTGTAAAGGAAAGAATGAATGGGGCCATGTCTCGTGAGATTTTGAGTGAAAACCTCCTTCCATCAGCAAGGGCATTGAAGATGAAACGTGGCTGGGTCTTTTAGCATGACAATGATCCCAAACACACCTCCCGGGCAACGAAGGAGTGGCTTCGTAAGAAGCATTTCAAGGTCCTGGAGTAGCCTAGCCAGTCTCCAGATCTCAACCCCATAGAAAATCTTTGGAGGGAGTTGAAAGTCTGTGTTGCCCAGCGACAGCCCCAAAACATCACTGCTCTAGAGGAGATCTGCATGGAGGAATGGGCCAAAATACCAGCAACAGTGTGTGAAAACCTTGTGAAGACTTACAGAAAACGTTTGACCTGTGTCATTGCCAACAAAGGGTATATAACAAAGTATTGAGAAACTTTTGTTATTGACCAAATACTTATTTTCCACCATAATTTGCAAATAAATTCATAAAAAATCCTACAATGTGATTTTCTGGAATTTTTTTCCTCATTTTGTCTGTCATAGTTGACATGTAGCTATGATGAAAATGACAGGCCTCTCTCATCTTTTTAAGTAGGAGAACTTGCACAATTGGTTGCTGACTAAATACTTTTTTCCCCCACTGTAGCCTCCCTACTGTTATTATATTTTACTTCTGCTCTTTTTTTCTCAACACTTTTTTGTTGTTGTTTTATTTTACTTTTTTATTAAAAATAAATGCACTGTTGGTTAAGGGCTGTAAGTAAGCATTTCGCTGTAATGTCTGCACCTGTTGTATTCGGCGCATGTGGCCAATAAAATTTGATTTGATTCGATTTTATTTATAGGACTCGTTTTACTGTGGATATAGAAACTCTTGTACCTGTTTCCTCCAGCATCTTCACAAGGTCCTTTGCTGTTGTTCTGGGATTGATTTGCACCAAAGTACGTTCATCTCTATGAGACAGAACGCGTCTCCTTCCTGAGCGGTATGACGGCTGCATGGTCCCATGGTGTTTATACTTGCGTACTATTGTTTGTACAGATGAACGTGGTACCTTCAGGCATTTGGAAATTGCTCCTAAGGTCGAACCAGACTTGTGGAGGTCTACAAATTCTTTCTGAGGTCTTGGCTGATTTCTTTTGATTTTCCCATGATGTCAAGCAAAGAGGCACTGAGTTTGTTGGTAGGCCTTGAAATACATCCACATGTACACCTCCAATTGACTCAAATGATGTCAATTAGCCTATCAGAATCTTCTAAAGCCATGACATCATTTTCTGGAATTTTCCAAGCTGTTTAAAGGCACAGTCAACTTAGTGTATGTAAACTTCTGACCCACTGGAATTGTGATACAGTGAATTATAAGTGAAATAATCTGTCTGTAAACAATTGTTGGAAAAATTACTTGTGTGATGGACAAGGCAGATGTCCTAACCGACATGCCAAAACGATAGTTTGTTAACAAGAAATTTGTGGAGTGGTTGAAAAACGAATTTTAATGACTCCAACCTAAGTGTATGTAAACTTCCGACTTCAACTGTGATCATGTGACAGATCATGTGACACTTAGATTGCACACAGGTAGACTTTATTTAACTATTTATGTGACTTCTGAAGGTAATTGGTTGCACCGGAGCCCAGAGAACCAAACAGACAAGGGCCTCAGCAGCAGTGTGTATAGGGGGAATTGTTCTCTCCTTCCCCTATAATTGTGTCTGATGGATCCTTTGGCCGTCCTCACAGATCACAAGGCAATATACTACAGTGCCTTAAAGTATTCCCCTACATTCTAAGTTGGCGTAGCAGTGCGTTCGTGTTTTCTATAGTGTCATGTAAATAGCCCAATGTGGAACGGATTCTATTATTTATTTTTATCCAGAACCTAGCTACTTGCTATTAGCCACGTTAGCGGTCTTCACCATTGTCCATGGCCTGCACTACCTACCAGCCAGCTCTAGCCTGGACAATTATCGGCCAGTCTGCACAGTCTGCACATCACGCTATCGAGCCAGAGCATTTCGGATTTTCTGCCGGAATCACTGGACCTTAACACCGGATCATCACAACTAGCTAGCTGCAACCGAGTGGCTGTTGTTGTTGTTGGCTAATCACCACTGTCCGAAGCTAGCCCCAGTTAGACATGAGCTAGCCTCGAGCCAGGCCCATCTCCCGGCTATCTACCTCTCTGTCAACCGGACGGGACCTGCCCCACTGATCCATCAAGACTGGTCTGCCGACGTAATCATCTGATGTGGTTTCAACAGGCTTCCCGTTGCGACGACCACGAAGATCCATCTGCTAGCCCCGGCCCGCTAGCACGCACAATCAACAGCCGTGCCTCCTGCTCGCCTGTGCTTTAGCAGCCTAAGATCTGCTCCCGGACTTACTTAGTGCTGTTCACTGGACCTTATGATCACTCAGCTACACAGCTAATGCCTGCTGGACTGTTCCTTTACACGATACCCCATCCTGTTTATCTGTTTAGCCTCAGCCCAAACTTTCATCGCCATTACCAGTTGTTGTCTTAGCCCTCTCGAATAACACCTGTGATTGCGTTATGCCTCTCTCCCATGTCAATATGCCTAGCCATTTGCTGTTTGGGTTAGTTCTTATTATACAATTTCACTGTAGAGCCCCAAGTTCAGCTCAACCAGCCTCAGAGAGCTCCTTTGTCCCACCCCCCATACATGCGGAGACCGGCTCAATTGGTACCTCCAGTGATGCTATCTCTTTCATAGTTACCCAATGCTTAGGTGTACCTCCACTGTACTCATATCCTTCCATATCCTTGTCTGTACATAATGCCCTGAATCAATTCTACAACGCCCGGAAATCTGCCCCTCTTCTCTGTACCCAACGCACTAGTAGTGTCACGGTTCAGACAGACGACCAGAGGACCACAATTGCGTCACACCAGAAAGTTTTATTAAACTTAAGGGAAAAGGGAAGTAGGGAGTGAATGAAGGCTCCAGGGGTAACAGGGATCCCGTCCAATGCGCTGGGTCTGTGCCCCCCCCAGTGGCAGCGATGCGTCCTATGAAGCCGGTGGTGGGTGGTCCAGAAGTCCTGGGGGGGGGGAGACACAGACACAACAGGGCGGAATGAAACCAGGCAGCAGTACAGTTCAAGGGACATCCAAAAACGTAGTAGCAAGGCAGAAGGCTGGTCAGAGTTACCGGGATTGAAGAGTAGTCAGGAGTCGTAATGGCAGAAGCAGGTCTGGATCTCCTGAGGCAGAAGAGTATCCAAAAAACAGGCAGGTCCGGGGTCACAAAACCAGGGTGAGCCAGAAGCGCGAGCAAACAGGTTCCGGGTGTGAGCTTTGCAGACGATCTGACACCGGAGAGCTGAAAGACAGGGCCTTAAATACTGGGAGAGGTTAGTGGGTAATGCAGCGCAGCTGGCAGAGTAATTAGAGCCGAGCAGAGCAGGGACAGGTGGAGCTAGTTAGGCTGAGTAGAGAGAGGGAGGTGAGCAGAGTGGAAGCAAATTAAGGTGGTAACCCGGTGGAGTGAGAGGGCTCATGACAGAACCCCCCCCCCAAGGGACGGCCCCAGAAGTCCCAAGAGCAACACCACGCCGGGCGGGAGGAGGGGAGCCGGAGGAGGGCTAGAACTCCTCCGAACGGTCCGAGTGAACGTCCTCATCCTCGGAGGAAGCCGGAGGGCCGTGGTCGGGAGATGGGACAGGTCCCGAGACAGGATCAGGCACAGGACAGGAAGCCGAGCGGGCCGGACGGTTAGGGACCCCTCTGGGGCGGCCCCTACGGATTGCAGGTTGATCAGGATGCCGTTGGTGGAAAGCGGTGATGAGAGTCCTATCCACAATCCGACTAGCTGGCACCCAGGTCCTTTCCTCAGGTCCATAGCCCTCCCAGTCAATGAGGTACTGGAGACCCCTACCCCTCCGTCTGGACCGAAGCAGGCGGCGGACGGTGTAAACCAGACCACCATCGGCGAGCCGTGGAGGAGGAGGACCAGGCGCAGCAGGGACCAGCGGACTCTCATGGATGGGCTTAATCTTAGACACATGGAAAGTGGGGTGCACCCTCAGGGAATTAGGCAGTTGGAGCCGGACAGCAGTTGGGCTAATCACTCTTATGATAGGGAATGGGCCAATGAACCGAGGTGCCAGCTTCTGCGACTCCACCCTGAGTGGCAGGTTCTTCGATGACAACCACACCCTTTGACCAACATGGTAGGTGGGAGCAGGAATTCTCCGACGGTTGGCCCCGGTAGTGTAGCTGGCAACGGACCTGAGGAGTGTGGCTCGGGCTTGTGACCAGGTGCGGCGACATCGACGGGCAAAAGCAAGTGCAGATGGGCAAGTAACCTCCTCCTCCTGGCTGGCAAATAGAGGAGGCTGGTATCCATAAACACATTGGAAAGGGGACATACCGATGGCAGAGCAGGTCAGAGAATTGTGTGCGTACTCCACCCATGTCAATTGCTGCGACCAGGAGTGGGGGGTTGCGTGAAGTCATGCATCGCAGTGCCTTCTCGAGCTCCTGATTAGCCCGCTCTGACTGCCCATTGGATTGGGGATGGAATCCGGAAGTCAGACTGACTGTGGCTCCCAGCAGGTGACAGAACTCCTTCCAAAAAGCGGAGGAGAATTGTGGACCACGGTCAGAAACAACATCCCTTGGCAGTCCGTGGATCCGGAAGACGTGTTCCAGGACCACCTGGGCGGTCTCCTTGGCGGTTGGGAGCTTGGGGAGGGGAATGAAGTGTGCCATCTTGCTGAAACGGTCAACGATGGTGAGAATGACGGTCATGCCACTTGAAGGGGGCAGCCCCGTGACAAAGTCAAGGGCGATGTGAGACCAGGGACGTCTGGGCACAGGCAGGGGCTGCAGCAATCCGGCTGGGGGCTGGCAGGACGACTTGTGTTGGTTGCAGATGGGGCAGGCTTGGACGAATTCCCGTACATCCTTCCTCAGAGAGGGCCACCAGAACCTCTGGGCGAGCAGGTTGTAAGTGCGGGTGGAGCCAGGGTGACAAGCTAGGCGGGAGTCATGTCCCCACTGAATGACCTGGGACCTCAGGTCTTCGGGGACAAAAAGGCGGTCAGCTGGGCAAGTACTGGGACCTGGCTGGTTACGGAGAGCCTCCAGCACCTGTTCCTCAACAGCCCAGGTCAGAGCTGCAACGATGCAGGGACTTGGCAGAATCGACACAGGGTCCTTGGAGGGGGTGTCATCCTTCTGGAATTGACGGGAGAGGGCGTCTGGCTTGGTGTTGCGTGATCCAGGCCGGTATGACAGAGTGAAATTAAACCTGGTGAAGAACAGGGCCCAGCGGGACTGCCTGGAGTTCAACCGTTTGGCCGTGCGGATGTACTCCAAGTTCTTATGATCGGTCCAAACGAGAAATGGAATGGTGGACCCCTCCAGCCAGTGACGCCACTCCTCCAAGGCCAGTTTCACAGCCAGCAGCTCACGGTTCCCTATGTCGTAATTGCACTCAGAGGGGGACAACCGACGTGAGAAAAAGGCACAGGGATGGAGCTTCCTATCCTCCGCAGCCCACTGAGAAATCACAGCACCAACTCCCACATCCGAGGCGTCCACCTCCACAATGAATTGCCGGTCCACATCAGGCATCTGGAGGATGGGAGCGGAGGTGAACCTCACCTTGAGGGTACTGAAGGCTTTGTCGGCTGCTGGGGTCCAGGTGAAGGGTTGCTTGGTGCTGGTTAGAGCAGTGAGAGGGGCAGCAACGGTACTGTAGTTCCGGATAAACTTCCTATAGAAGTTAGCAAACCCCAGAAACTGTTGCAGCTTCTTTCTGTTCTCCGGAACTGGCCATGAAGTGACTGCTGATACTTTGGCAGGATCCATTTGGATACTTCCTTCTGCCACTATGTACCCCAGGAAGGCCACTGTCTTGACGTGAAACTCACATTTCTCTGCCTTGGCGTAGAGGGAATTCTCCAGAAGACGATGAAGGACTTGCTGGACATGGCGGGTGTGTTCAGACAGGTTTCTGGAGTAAATTAAGATGTCATCCAGGTAAACGAAGACAAACTTGTTTAACATGTCCCGCAGTACATCATTCACTAGAGCCTGGAACACAGCAGGAGCATTGGTGAGGCCAAAAGGCATAACCAGATACTCGTAGTGGCCTGTTGGTGTATTGAATGCGGTTTTCCATTCATCTCCCTCCCGGATCCGCACTAGGTGGTAAGCGTTTCTGAGATCCAACTTGGTAAAAACAGTGGCTCCCTGGAGCAACTCAAAAGCAGAGGTGAGCAGAGGCAGAGGGTAACGGTTTTTCACTGTGATGTCGTTGAGTCCCCTGTAGTCGATGCAGGGGCGAAGAGATCCGTCCTTCTTCCCCACAAAGAAGAAGCCAGCACCAGCAGGAGATGAAGATGAACGGATTAATCCTGCGGACAGAGAGCCATTGATGTAGTCCTCCATGGACTTTCTTTCAGGAGCAGACAACGAATAAAGACGACCCCTTGGAGGAGCTGTTCCAGGGAGGAGGTCGATGGCACAGTCGTACGGTCGGTGAGGGGGCAGAGATGTGGCTCTTGCTTTGTTAAACACCTCTCTGAGACCATGGTAGCATTCTGGGACATTGGAGAGGTCAGGAGCGGAGTTAGTAGGTACTGGCCGAGGGGGTAGTGCGGCAGCAAGCAGGCAGGTTCGGTGGCAGTCCTCTCCCCACTCCCTGATCACCCCGGTCACCCAGTCGAGCTGAGGGTTGTGCCGGGCGGAGCCATGGGTAACCCAGGATGAGGGGTTGGCCTGGAGAGGGGAGCAGGTGAAACTGGATAGTTTCTTGATGGTTTCCCGGACAGACCCATCGAGACCGGGGCCGTGACATGAGTGACCGATCCGAGTAAGTGTCCGTCCAGTGCCCGGGCAGGAATAGGAGGTGTCAAACGGAGGTTCTCCAGTCCCAGTTGGCGTGCCAGCTTGATGTCCATTATGTTGGCTTCGGCGCCAGAATCCACCAGAGCAGCCAGGGTGTGAGTTGAGTCAGAGAGGCGGAGGTGAACTTGCAGCAGGGGTTTGCGGTCGGAGGACTGGATGGTCATTGAACTCAACCGGACTCCCCCTACGCCCGGTGAGCTTCGGCCCTTTAAAGGGCAGGTTACCACACAATGTCCATCACCTCCACAATAGAGGCAGAGGTTTGAGGTGAAGCGGCGCTGGCGCTCTGCAGGAGTGAGGGAGGCTCGCCCAATCTCCATAGGCTCAGACTGATCAAGCTGACCTGGGTGAGTGGCAGTAGATGACAGGAGCCCAGTCGGATCTCTCCGAATGCCGGTAGTAGGTGGACCTTGGCGCCCCCCTCTCACGACGACGGGTCTGTATCCTTCTGTCGATCCTGACAGTCAGTGCGATGGCTTCATCAAGAGTGGAAGGCAGTTCATGGGAGACCAACTCGTCCTTGATATAGTCAGCCAAACTATGGAAGAACGCGTCCACCAACGATGGTGTGTTCCAAGAACTTCGTCTAGCCAGGGTTCGGAAGTCGATGGAATGGTCTGCGACTGTACGTCTGCCTTGTCGAATACTGAACAGTTCACGAGACGCCTCTGCGGTGGGTGAATCCAGGTCAAACACCTTCAGCATCTCCTCAGCAAACAGGTCGAAGGTTGCACATGCGGGGGTTTGACGTTCGAACTCTGCAGTTCCCCAGAGTCGAGCTCGGCCCGTCAGGTGAGTGATGGCATACCCAACTTTAGCCCCCTCCGTGGCGAAGGTCCTTGGCTGCAAGGAGAACTGAAGTCGGCAGCTAGTCAGGAATGGCCGGACCTGGGTTGAATCGCCGTTGAACCGCTCGGGGTTTCCAATCTTGGGTTCCGGAGCAGCGGCTGCAATGACCGGGGCAGGTAACTCGGGGGCTGGGCTGGTGGGCAGACTGGCTGGGGTAAGGTTGGTGAGGAGTTGAATGATCATGGCGAGTTGTTGTTGCTGCTGCTGGAACTGCTGCTCATGCTCATCGGTTTCCATGTCGGGGAAAGTGTGCGCTGAGTCCATAATGGTCAGATCGTACTGTCACGGTTCAGACAGACGACCAGAGGACCACAATTGCGTCACACCAGAAAGTTTTATTAAACTTAAGGGAAAAGGGAAGTAGGGAGTGAATGAAGGCTCCAGGGGTAACAGGGATCCCGTCCAATGTGCTGGGTCTGTGCCCCCCCCAGTGGCAGCGATGCGTCCTATGAAGCCGGTGGTGGGTGGTCCAGAAGTCCTGGGGGGGGGGAGACACAGACACAACAGGGCGGAATGAAACCAGGCAGCAGTACAGTTCAAGGGACATCCAAAAAACGTAGTAGCAAGGCAGAAGGCTGGTCAGAGTTACCGGGATTGAAGAGTAGTCAGGAGTCGTAATGGCAGAAGCAGGTCTGGATCTCCTGAGGCAGAAGAGTATCCAAAAAACAGGCAGGTCCGGGGTCACAAAACCAGGGTGAGCCAGAAGCGCGAGCAAACAGGTTCCGGGTGTGAGCTTTGCAGACGATCTGACACCGGAGAGCTGAAAGACAGGGCCTTAAATACTGGGAGAGGTTAGTGGGTAATGCAGCGCAGCTGGCAGAGTAATTAGAGCCGAGCAGAGCAGGGACAGGTGGAGCTAGTTAGGCTGAGTAGAGAGAGGGAGGTGAGCAGAGTGGAAGCAAATTAAGGTGGTAACCCGGTGGAGTGAGAGGGCTCATGACAAGTAGACCAGTTCTTAAAGCCTTTAGCCGTATCCTTTAGCCGTATCCTTACTCTATTCCTCCTCTGTTCCTCTGGTGATGTAGAGGTTAACCCAGGCCCTGTAGCCCCCAGTATCACTCCTACCCCCCAGGCGCTATCATTTGTTGACTTCTGTAACCGTAAAAGCCTTGGTTTCTTGCATGTTAACATCAGAGGTCTCCTTCCCAAGTTTGAGTTATTCACTGCGTTAGCATACTCTGCCAACCCTGATGTTCTAGCAGTGTCTGAATCTTGGCTTAGGAAGGCCACCAAAAATTCAGAAATTTCCATTCCGAACTACAACATTTTCCGTCTAGATAGAACTACCAAAGGGGGCGGAGTTGCAATCTACTGTAGAGATAGCCTGCAGAGCTCTATCATACTATCCAGGTCTGTGCACAAACAGTTTGAGCTTCTACTTCTAAAAATCCACCTTTCCAGAAATTAATATCTCACTGTTGCCGCTTGCTACAGACCACCCTCAGCCCCCAGTTGTGCCCTGGACACCATATGTGAATTGCTTGCCCCCCATCTATCCTCAGAGTTCGTACTGCTTGGTGACCTAAACTGGGATATGCTTAACACCCCGGCCGTCCTACAATCTAAACTAGATGCCCTCAATCTCACACAAATCTTAAAGGAACCTACCAGGTACAACCCTAAATCCGTAAACATGGGCACCCTCATAGATATCATCCTGACTAATTTACCCTCTAAATACACCTCCGCTGTCTTCAACCAGGATCTCAGCGATCACTGCCTCATTGCCTGCGTCCGTAATGGGTCTGCGGTCAAACGACCACCCCTCATCACTGTCAAACGCTCCCTAAAACACTTCAGCGAGAAGGCCTTTGTAATTGACCTGGCCTGGGTATCCTGGATGGATATTGACCTCATTCCGTCAGTAGAGGATGCCTGGATGTTCTTCAAAAGTGCTTTCCTCTCCATCTTAAATAGGCATGCCCCATTCAAAAAATTCAGAACTAGGAACAGATATAGCCCCTGGTTCACCACAGACTTGACTGCCTTTGACCAGCACAAAAACATCCTGTGGCGTACCGCATTAGCATCGAACAGCCCCCGCGATATGCAACTTTTCAGGGAAGTCAGGAACCAATATACACAAGCAGTTAGGAAAGCAAAGGCTAGCTTTTTCAAACAGAAATGTGCATCCTGTAGCACTAACTCCAAAAAGTTTTGGGACACTGTAAAGTCCATGGAGAATAAGAGCACCTCCTCCCAGCTACCCACTGCACTGAGGCTAGGAAACACTGTCACCACCGATAAATCTACAATAATTGAGAATGTCAAGAAGCATTTTGCTACGGCTGGCCATGCTTTCCACCTGGCTACCCCTACCTCGGGCCACCAGCTCTGCACCCTCCGCTTCTCCTTCACCCAAATTCAGATAGCTGATGTCCTGAAAGAGATGCTAAATCTGGACCCCTACAAATCAGCTGGGCTAGACAATATGGACCCTTTCTTTCTAAAATTAGCAGCCGAAATTGTCGCCTGTTCAACTTCTCATTCGTATCGTCTGAGATCCCCAGAGATTGGAAAGCTGCCGCGATCATCCCCCTCTTCAAAGGGGGTGACACTCTAGATCCAAACTGTTACAGACCTATATCCGTCCTGCCCTGCCCTTCAAAAGTATTTGAAAGCCAACTTAACAAACAGATCACAGACGATTTCGAATCCCACCGTACCTTCTCCGCTATGCAATCTGGTTTCCGAGCTGGTCATGGGTGCACCTCAGCCACGCTCAAGGTCCTAAACGATATAATAACTGCGATCGATAAAAGACAGTACTGTGCAGCCATCTTCATCGACCTGGCCAAGGCTTTTGACTCTGTCAATCACCGCATTCTTATTGGCAGACTCAATAGCCTTGGTTTCTCAAATGACTGCCTCGCCTGGTTCACCAACTACTTCTCAGATAGAGTTCAATGTGTCAAATCGGAGGGCCTGTTGTCTGGACCTCTGGCAGTCTCTATTGGGGTGCCACAGGGTTCAATTCTCGGGCCGACTCTATTCTCTGTGTATATCAATGATGTCAATCTTGCTGCTGGTGACTCTCAGATCCACCTCTACGCAGACGACACCATTTTGTATACATCTGGCCCTTCATTGGACTCTGTGTTAACAAACCTCCAAACGAGCTTCAATGCCATACAACAATCCTTCTGTGGCCTCCAACTGCTCTTAAACGCTTAAACGATTCTCAATCGAATGCTGCTTGCACCCGCCCGCCCGACTAGAATCACTACTCTCGGCGGGTCTGACTTAGAATATGTGGACAACTACAAATACCTAGGTGTCTGGTTAGACCGTAAACTCTCCTTCCAGACTGCATCTCCAATCCAAAGTTAAATCTAGAATCGGCTTCCTATTTCGTAACAAAGCCTCCTTCACTCATGCTGCTAAACATGCCCTCGTAAAACTGACTATCCTACTGATCCTTGACTTCGGCGATGTCTTTTACAAAATAACTTCCAACACTCTACTCAGCAAATTGGATGTAGTTTATCACAGTGCCATCCGTTTTGTCACCAAAGCCCCATATACTACCCACCATTGTGACCTGTATGCTCTCGTTGGCTGGCCCTCACTACATATTCGTCGCCAAACCCACTGGCTCCAGGTCATCTATAAATCACTTCTAGGCAAATCCCCGCCTTATCTTAGATCATTGGTCACCATAGCAACACCCACCCGTAGTATGCGTTCCAGCAGGTATATCTCACTGGTCATCCCCAAAGCCAACACCTCCTTTGGCCGCCATTCCTTCCAGTTCTCTGCTGCAAATGACTGGAACGAACTGCAAAAATCTCTGAAGCTGGAGACACTTATCTCCCTCACTAACTTTAAGGGCTCCTGAATGGCGCAGTGGTCTAAGACACTGCATCTCAGTGCTTGAGGCGTCACTACAGACCCCCTGGTTTGATTCCAGGCTGTATCACAACCGGCTGTGATTGGGAGTCCCATTGGGTGGCGCACAATTGGCCCAGCGTCGTCCGGGTTTGGCCAGTGTAGGCCATCATTGTAAATAAGAATTTGTTCTTAACTGACTTGCCTAGTAAAATAAATAAGCATCAGTTGTCAGAGCAGCTTACCGATCACTGCACCTGTACACAATCTGTAATTAGCCCACCCAACTACCTCATCCCCATATTGTTATTTATTTTGCTCATTTGCACCCCAGTATCTCTATTTGCACATCATCTTCTGCACATCTATCACTCCAGTGTTAATACTAAATTGTAATTATTTTGCACTATGGCCTATTTATTGCCTTACCTCCATAACTTACTACATTTGCACATACTGTATATAGATTTTCTATTGCGTTATTGACTGTATGTTTTGTTCATTCCATATGTAACTCTGTGTTGTTGTTGTTTTTAATCGCACTGCTTTGCTTTATCTTGGCCAGGTCGCAGTTGTAAATGAGAACTTGTTCTCAATTGGCTTACCTGGTTAAATAAAGGTGAAATAAATAAATAAAAATTCACACCCCTTGACTTTTTCCACATTTTGTTGAGTTACAGCCTGAGATTGTGTGTCACTGGCCTACACACAATACCCGATAACGTCAAAGTGGAATTTGGTTTTTAGACATTAGTAAAAAAAAAAAAAAAAGCTGAAATGTCTTGAGTCATTAAGTATTCGACCCCTTTGTTATGTCAAGCCTTAATAAGTTCAGGAGAAAAAAAATATGCTTAACAAGTCACATAATAAGTTGCATGGACTCACTGTGTGCAATACTAGTTTTTAACATGATTTTTTAATTACCTCATCTCTGTACCCCACACATACAAATATCTGTACGGTCCCTCAGTCGAGCAGTGAATTTCAAACACAGATTCAACCACAAAGACCAGGGAGAAGTTCCAATGACTCGCAAAGAAGGGCAGCTATTGGTAGTTGGGTAAAAAAAAAAAAGACGTTGAATATCCCTTTGAGCATGGTGAAGCTATTAATTACACTTTGGATGGTGTATCAATACACCCAGTCACTGTAAAGATACAGGCGTCCTTCCTAACTCAGTTGCCAGAGAGGAAGGTAACCGCTCATGGATTTCATCATGAGGCCAATGCTGACTTTAAAACAGTTACATAGTTTAATGGCGGTGATAGGATAAAACTGAGGATGGATCAACAACATTGTAGTTACCTCACAATACTAACCTAAATGACAGAGTGAAAAGAAGGAAGCATATACAGAATAAAAATATTCCAAAACATGCATCCTGTTTATAATAAGGCACTAAAGTAAAACTGAATAAAATTGACAAATCAATTAACTTTATGTCCTAAATACAAAGTGTTATGTTTGGGGCAAATCCAACACAACACATCACTGAGTACCACTCTTCATATTTTCAAGCATGGTGGTGGCTGCATCATGTTATAGGTATTGTCATCGGCAAGGACTAGGTCGTTTTTTAGGATAAAAATAAACGGAATAGAGCTAAGCACAGGCAAAATCCTAGAGGAAAACCTGGATCAGTCTGCTTTCCAACAGACACTGTGACAAATTCACCTTCCAGCAGGACAATAAACTAAAACACAAGGCCAAATATACACTGGAGTTGCTTACCAAGATGACATTGAATGTTCCTGAGTCGCCTAGTTACAGTTTTTACTTACAGTAAATCGGCTTGGAAATCTATGGCAAGACTTGAAAATGGCTGTCTAGCAATGATCAACAACCAACTTGACGGCGCTTGAAGAATTTTAAAAAGAATAATGTGCAAATATTGTACAATCCAGGTGTGCAAAGCTCCTGGAGACTTATCCAGAAAGACTCGCAGCTGTAATCACTGCCAAACGTGATTCTAACATGTATTGACTCAGGGGTGTGAATACTTATGTAAATAGTATATTTTTTTTATTGTATGACATTTTCAAAAGAATTGCTAACATTTCTAAAACAGGTTTTTACATTGTCATTATGGGGTATTGTGTGTAGACAGGTGAGACATTTTTGTTTTAATCTATTTTGAATTCAGGCTGTAGCACAACAAAATGTGGAATAAGTCAAGGTGTATGAATACTTTCTGAAGGTACTGCATATATATTTGTATTTTATTTGTTATCCATTAGCTGCTTAATCAATTATTTATGGTGGGAAAGAGGGGGGTGGGGGTGGCGGGGTGAGGGAGAATTCCCTGGGAGTAAACATACAGTGAGGGAAAAAAGTATTTGATCCCCTGCTGATATTGTACGTTTGCCCACTGACAAAGAAATGATCAGTTTATCATTTTAATGGTAGGTTTATTTGAACAGTGAGAGACAGAATAACAACAAAAAAATCTAGAAAAACGCATGTCAAAAATTTTATAAATTGATTTGCATTTTAATGAGGGAAATAAGTATTTGACCCCCTCTCAATCAGAAAGATTTCTGGCTCCCAGGTGTCTTTTATACAGGTAACGAGCTGAGATTAAGAGCACACTCTTAAAGGGAGTGCTCCTAATCTCAGCTTGTTACCTGTATAAAAGACACCTGTCCACAGAAGTAATCAATCAATCAGATTCCAAACGCTCCACCATGGCCAAGACCAAAGAGCTCTCCAAGGATGTCAGGGACAAGATTGTAGACCTACACAAGGCTGGAATGGGCTACAAGACCATCGCCAAGCAGCTTGGTGAGAAGGTGACAACAGTTGGTGCGATTATTCGCAAATGGAAGAGCCTGGGGCTCCATGCAAGATCTCACCTCGTGGAGTTGCAATGATCATGAGAACGGTGAGGAATCAGCCCAGAACTACACGGGAGGATCTTGTCAATGATCTCAAGGCAGCTGGGACCATAGTTACCAAGAAAACAATTGGTAACACACTACGCCGTGAAGGACTGAAATCCTGTAGCGCCCGCAAGGTCCCCCTGCTCAAGAAAGCACATATACAGGGCCGTCTGATGTTTGCCAATGAACATCTGAATGATTCAGAGGAGAACTGGGTGAAAGTGTTCAGCTCTTTCAGGACATCAGCTATCTGAATTTGGGTGAAGGAGAAGCGGAGGGTCTGTAGCAAGCGGCAACAGTGAGATTAGACCAAAATGGAGCTCTTTGGCATCAACTCAACACGCCATGTTTGGAGGAGGAGGAATGCTGCCTATGACCCCAAGAACACCATCCCCACCGTCAAACATGGAGGTGGAAACAATATGCTTTGGGGGTGTTTTTCTGCTAAGGGGACAGGACAACTTCACCGCATCAAAGGGACGATGGACGGGGCCATGTACCATCAAATCTTGGGTGAGAACCTCCTTCCCTCAGCCAGGGCATTGAAAATGGGTCGTGGATGGGTATTCCAGCATGACAATGACCCAAAGCACACGGCCAAGGCAACAAAGGAGTGGCTCAAGAAGAAGCACATTAAGGTCCTGGAGTGGCCTAGCCAGTCTCCAGACCTTAATCCCATAGAAAATCTGTGGAGGGAGCTGAAGGTTCGAGTTGCCAAACGTCAGCCTCGAAACCTTAATGACTTGGAGAAGATCTGCAAAGAGGAGTGGGACAAAATCCCTCCTGAGATGTGTGCAAACCTGGTGGCCAACTACAAGAAACGTCTGACCTCTGTGATTGCCAACAAGGGTTTTGCCACCAAGTACTAAGTCATGTTTTGCAGACGGGTCAAATACTTATTTCCCTCATTAAAAATGCAAATCAATTTATAACATTTTTGACATGCGTTTTTCTGGATTTTTTTGTTGTTATTCTGTCTCTCACTGTTCAAATAAACCTACCATTAAAATTATAGACTGATCATGTCTTTGTCAGTGGGCAAACGTACAAAATCAGCAGGGGATCAAATACTTTTTTCCCTCACTGTACCTATCAAAGGAGGGATGACTGCAATAAAATTATATGGAAGACATAATTTGGCATTTACTAAGATGGGCTTCAAAAAACGCCATAATGTGCCATGCTGGATTTTTTTGCTTCACAAACATTTGCAAGCAGCCAAGACTGCACTGACTGCAACATGTTTCACAGTACTGTATATAAAATGCATAAGGTTTAGATAAACTGTAAGGAAACCTGGCCCAACGGAATAACTCATTTTAGGGTAGCATGTTTGATTTTCACCCTCAGAATGAATACTTTTTTATTTATTTATTTTTTACTGTCGATAGATTTACTGTATATTTCATAGTTAATATCATTATGTTGTTTAATGTAAGTGCACACATATTTATACCATCCCATCATTGCCAATAGAATAGCCTTTGAATATTTTTCAGCTTTTTAGCAACATAAAATCTGCCCATTTAGATTGCAAAATAGTTGGGAAGAGATTTTTGACGTACCAATCACATGGCATAGTGTTTATGAACTGATACGCAAAACGAAGCCGGATTCAAAACGTAGAATTTTTCAATATAAATTATTATATACAATTCTTGCTACCAATAGAATGTAATTTATATGGGGGATACGATCTTCCCAGCTCTGCAGATTTTGCTGCGAAGAGACAGAATCATTAGATCATTTGTTTTGTTACTGTCCATTCGTAGCTTTTTTTTGGACACAGGTCCAGGAATGGCTAAAGGATTGCAATATTTACCTGGAGCTAACCCTGCAGATAGCATTACTGGGTGATCTGAAAAGTCATAGTCAATCGATCAATATTATAATACTTTTAGGTTCAGAACTTTTGTAAAACATCACAGTAGAGTTGAAAAATATATAGCAAATATAAATCCAATATGGATGGTGTTAAGATATAGATGGGTGGTGTTGAATGGAGTTGAAGGATGGGACTAATAACAACTAACAACAACTAATAACAACAAGATAACTAATAATGTAAGCATACTGTGTCCATAATAAGTACAGTGGGGAGAACAAGTATTTGATACACTGCCGATTTTGCAGGGTTTCCTACATACAAAGCATGTAGAGGTCTGTAATTTTTATCTTAGGTACACTTCAACTGTGAGAGACGGAATCTAAAATCACATTGTATGATTTTTAAGTAATTAATTGGCATTTTATTGCATGACATAAGTATTTGATACATCAGAAAAGCAGAACTTAATATTTGGTACAGAAACCTTTGTTTGCAATTACAGAGATCATATGTTTTCTGTAGGTCTTGACCAGGTTTGCACACACTGCAGCAGGGATTTTGGCCCACTCCTCCATACAGACCTTCTCCAGATGCTTCAGGTTTCGGGGCTGTCGCTGGGCAATACGGACTTTCAGCTCCCTCCAAAGATTTTCTATTGGGTTCAGGTCTGGAGACTGGCTAAACCACTCCAGGACCTTGATATGCTTTTTACGGAGCCACTCCTTAGTTGCCCTGGCTGTGTGTTTCGGGTCGTTGTCATGCTGGAAGACCCAGCCACGACCCATCTTCAATGCTCTTACTGAGGGATGGAGGTTGTTGGCCAAGATCTCGCGATACATGGCCCCATCCATCCTCCCCTCAATACGGTGCAGTCATCCTGTCCCCTTTGCAGAAAAGCATCCCCAAAGAATGATGTTTCCACTTCCATGCTTCACGGTTGGGTTGGTGTTCTTGGGGTTGTACTCATCCTTCTTCCTCCTCCAAACACGGCGAGTGGAGTTTAGACCAAAAAGCTATATTTTTGTCTCATCAGACCACATGACCTTCTCCCATTCCTCCTCTGGATCATCCAGATGGTCATTGGCAAACTTCAGATGGGCTTGGACATGCACTGGCTTGAGCAGGGGGACCTTGCGTGCGCTGCAGGATTTTAATCCATGACGGCGTAGTGTGTTACTAATGGTTTTCTTTGAGACTGTGGTCCCAGCTCTCTTCAGGTCATTGACCAGGTCCTGCCGTGTAGTTCTGGGCTGATCCCTCACCTTCCTCATGAGCATTGATGCCCCACGAGGTGAGATCTTGCATGGAGCCCCAGACCGAGGGTGATTGACCGTCATCTTGAACTTCTTCCATTTTCTAATAATTGCGCCAACAGTTGTTGCCTTCTCACCAAGCTGCTTGCCTATTGTCCTGTAGCCCATCCCAGCCTTGTGCAGGTCTACAATTTTATCCCTGATGTCCTTACACAGCTCTCTGGTCTTGGCCATTGTGGGGAGGTTGGAATCTGTTTGATTGAGTGTGTGGACAGGTGTCTTTTATACAGGTAACGAGTTCAAACAGGTGCAGTTAATACAGGTAATGAGTGGAGAACAGGAGGGCTTCTTAAAGAAAAACTAACAGGTCTGTGAGAGCCGGAATTCTTACTGGTTGGTAGGTGATCAAATACTTATGTCATGCAATAAAATGCAAATTAATTACTTAAAAATCATACAATTTGATTTTCTGGATTTTTGTTTTAGATTCCGTCTCTCACAGTTGAAGTGTACCTATGATAAAAATTACAGACCTCTATATGCTTTGTAAGTAGGAAAACCTGCAAAATCAGCAGTGTATCAAATACTTGTTCTCCCCATAGGTTATAGGTTGAGAGCTTTTGTGAAAGGGCACAGTTAGAAAGATATGGCATATAGAAGCAAACCAGATGGACATCATGAAAATGATCGGAGAGGTTGAGGGTAGAAGAAGTTCAGGAGTAAAAACAAATGAAATAGAATTATAGTAAAATTGACTGTGTCCATAAAATGTATATAGTATGTATAAGCTGGAAGTAGAGGCCTAAGCATTGTTGTTCACTACATTTACATAAGTATTCAGACCCTTTATTCAGTACTTTGTTCAAACATCTTTGGCAGTGATTACAGCCTCAAATCTTCTTCAGTATGACACTACAAGCTTGGCACACCTGTAGTTGGGGAGTTTCTCCCATTCTTCTCTGCAGATCCTCTGTCAGGTTGGATGGGAAGCGTCACTGCACAGCTATTTTCAGGTCTCTCTCTGTCCGATCGGGTTTAAGTCCGGGCTCTGGCTGGGCCACTCAAGGACATTCATAGATTCGTCACGAAGCCACTCCTGCGTTGTCTTGGCTGTGTGATTAGGGTCGTTGTTCTGTTGGAAGGTGAACCTTCACCCTAGTCTGAGGTCCTGAGCGCTCTGGAGCAGGTTTTCATCAAGGATCTCTCTGTACTTTGCTCCGTTCATCTTTCCCTCGATCCTGACGAGTCTCCCAGTCCCTGCCACTGAAAAACATCCCCACAGCATGATGCTGCCACCACCATGCTTCACCGTAGGGAAGGTGCTAGGTTTCCTCCAGACATGACACTTTGCATTCAGTCAAAATAGTTCAATCTTGGTTTAATCAGACCAGAGGATCTTGTTTCTCATGGTCTGAGAGTCCTTTAGGTGCCTTTTGGCAAACTCCAAGAGGCCTGTCATTTGCCTTTTACTGAGGAGTGGCTTCCGTCTGGCCACTCTATCATAAAAGCCTGATTGGTGGAGTGCTGCAGAGATGGTTGTCCTTCTGGAAAGTTCTCCCATCTCCACAGAGGAACTTTGGAGCTCTGTCAGAGTGACCATCGGGTTCTTGGTTACCTCCCTGACCAAGGCCCTTCTCAACTTGGCTGGGCGGCCAGCTCTAGGAAGAGTCTTGGTGGTCCCAAACATCTTCCATTTAAGAATGATGGAGGCCACTGTGTTCTTGGGGACCTTCAATGCACTGTCAACTGTGGGACCTTATATAGGCAGGTGTGTGCCTTTCCAAATTATGTCAAGTCAATTGAATTTACCACAGGTGGACTCCAATCAAGTTGTACAAACATAACAAGGATGATCAATGGAAACAGGATGCACCTGAGTTCAATTTCGAGTCTCATAGCAAAGGGTATAAATACTTATGTAAATAAGGTATTTCTGTTTTTTATTTTTAATACATTTTCAAACATTTCTAATAACCTGTTTTCGCTTTGTCATTATGGGGTATTGTGTGTAGGTTGATGAGGAAAAACATTAATTTAATCCATTTTAGAATAAGGCTGTAATGTAACAAAATGTGGAAAAAGGGAAGTGGCCCGAATACTTTCCGAATGCACTGATATGCTATCCCAGGGGTGTCAAACTCAATCAGCGCACAGGCTGTATTGAAAAAACACAACATATCCGCTGGACAGACATACAGTGAGGGAAAAAAGTATTTTCCTGCTGATTTTGTACGTTTGCCCACTTACAAAGACATGATCAGTCTATAATTTAAATGGTACGTTTATTTGAACAGTGAGAGACAGAATAACAACAAAAAAATCCAGAAAAACGCATGTCAAAAATGTTATAAATTGATTTGCATTTTAATGAGGGAAATAAGTATTTGACCCCTCTGCAAAACATGACTTAGTACTTGGTGGCAAAACCCTTGTTGGCAATCACAGAGGTCAGACGTTTCTTGTAGTTGGCCACCAGGTTTGCACACATCTTAAGAGGGATTTTGTCCCACTCCTCTTTGCAGATCTTCTCCCAGTCATTAAGGTTTCGAGGCTGACGTTTGGCAATTCAAACCTTCAGCTCCCTCCACAGATTTTCTATGGGATTAAGGTCTGGAGACTGGCTAGGCCACTCCAGGTCCTTAATGTGCTTCTTCTTGAGCCACTCCTTTGTTGCCTTGGCCGTGTGTTTTGGTTCATTGTCATGTTGGAATACCCATCCACGACCCATGTTCAATGCCCTGGCTGAGGGAAGGAGGTTCTCACCCAAGATTTGACGGTACATGGCCCCGTCCATCATTCCTTTGATGCGGTGAAGTTGGCCTGTCCCCTTAGCAGAAAAACACCCCCAAAGCATAATGTTTCCACCTCCATGTTTGACGGTGGGGATGGTGTTCTTGGGGTCATAGGCAGCATTCCTCCTCCTCCAAACACAGCGAGTTGAGTTGATGCCAAAGAGCTCGATTTTGGTCTCATCTGACCACAACACTTTCACCCAGTTCTCCTCTGAATCATTCAGATGTTAATTGGCAAACTTCAGAGGGCCCTGTATATGTGCTTTCTTGAGCAGGGGGACCTTGCGGGCGCTGCAGGATTTCAGTCCTTTACAGCGTGTGTTACCAATTGTTTTCTTGGTGACTATGGTCCCAGCTGCCTTGAGATCATTGACAAGATCCTCCCGTGTAGTTTTGGGCTGATTCTTCACCATGCTCATGATCATTGCAACTCCACGAGGTGAGATCTTGCATGGAGCCCCAGGCCGAGGGAGATTGACAGTCCTTTTGTGTTTCTTCCATTTGCGAATAATCGCACCAACTGTTGTCACCTTCTCACCAAGCTGCTTGGCGATGGTCTTGTAGCCCATTCCAGCCTTGTGTAGGTCTACAATCTTGTCCCTGACATCCTTGGAGAGCTCTTTGGTCTTGGCCATGGTGGAGAGTTTGGAATCGGATTGATTGATCACTTCTGTGGACAGGTGTCTTTTATACAGGTAACACGCTGAGATTAGGAGCACTCCCTTTAAGAATGTGCTGCTAATCTCACCTCGTTACCTGTATAAAAGACACCTGGGAGCCAGAAATCTTTCTGATTGAGAGGGGGTCAAATACTTATTTCCCTCATTAAAATGCAAATCAATTTATAACATTTTTGACATGCGTTTTTCTGGATTTTTGTTGTTGTTATTCTGTCTCTCACTGTTCAAATAAACCTACCATTAAAATGATAGACTAATAATTTCTTTGTCAGTGGGCAAACTTACAAAATCAGCAGGGGATCAAATACTTTTTTCCCTCACTGTAGCCTATTTGTTGTTGTTTTTTTACATGCAACTGCGACCCAAAAAATATGGCCTTTGGCCTTTATAATGTCCACTTATGTACATAGGATGCTGTATATAGCATTTTAACATATTAAAACAAAAGAAGAGATAAATCATATTTGTACAGCCATGCTTGCAGATGTGCATAATATGCTGGGACCCTAATAAAAAATATTTTATAACTCCAAATAACAAAAACGTAGCTATAGGTTGTTGTAACATTTAAATGTAAAACATGTTTTTCCTTTTTTTGCACTGCATGGATCACCAGTGCGGTTGACTGAAGCATTGCTGTATGGTGCACTCAAAATGTCTTGTAGTTGAGTAGCCAGCCTAGGCTACTGCTCAAATGTTGCTGTGATAGGCCTACATGTTTCTCCTTTGCATGGTGTTTTGTTGCAGGTTTAGTTTTTTGGTTATTCATTGTCAAGCTTTAAAAACCAATGCCAGACTGCAACATTTTAGTAGCCTAGCTAGGACTGTGGTATGTGTCTGTCCTCTGTGCACTGTAAATGGGATGAACGAACGCAGCGCAATTGAAGTTCAATTCACCGATGTGAGCGCATCAGGCAGTAATTTCATAAAGTAGATGACTCAATTGTTGACTAATTTATACTCACTTGTGTCCTATTCAGCCCACAGGCCTTGTGTTTGACACGTGCGCTAGCCTACTAGCCACATTATGACTGACTTTTGATCATTGCCCTTGCTAGTTTGATTTTATTGACATTTCCAGCCTTAGTTACAGTCGTCCATTTTTGTTCAAAATATTGAGTCATTGTCTGCATTCCAAATTCCAGCCCTGAAATGAAGTGGACATTTCTGATGACGTATGATGAGTTGACACTTGCAGGGCAAGGGGCGAGGGAAGAATTAATTAATTTTAAATGGACCGCCCTTGCCCGGAAATGTGTCACTCGTTCGTCCCACAGATGTGTTTTCAGTCATCATGGAACCACCAGTAGCTGTTGTGTGTGTTTTATATGCGCTACAGTCAATTATGATTGCATTTTATATCTTGGCTAGAAGACAATGCATCCGCAGACATCAAATGCCAGCCATCCAACGATATCAGGTAAATCGAAAATTACAACGTATAAGGATGATGTATGCGCTAGCTAACGTTTCCAAAATCGAACCAAACAAAAACATCATTACTTTTACGATACGTGTTTTTGGCGTCATGTGCCTTAGTATCACAATTTGTAACTTATTTACATGTATCTTTACTTACACTTGTATGTTGACTTATCCATATTGACTCCTGAGTGGCGCAGTGGTCTAAGGCACTGCATCGCAGTGCTAACTGTGCCACTAGAGATCCTGGTTTGAATCCAGGCTCTGTCGCAGCCGGCCGCGACCGGGAGACTCATGGGCGGCGCACAATTGGCCCAGCGTCGTCTAGGGTAGGGGAGGGAATGGCCGGCAGGGATGTAGCTCAGTTGATAGAGCATGATGTTTGCAACGCCAGGGTTGTGGGTTCGATTCCCACGGGGGGCCAGTATAAAAAAAATGTAATCACTAACTGTAAGTTGCTCTGGATAAGAGCTTCTGCTAAATGACTAAAATGTAATGTTGGTTTTAAGTTTTGGCAGACTTTTCTTAGCGGATGTACAATCATCGCAAATTGAATTATGGGGCGTTTCAGTCCCCGGAGTGAACAGAATTGTACACTCGCAAACTCGATCACAAAGAAGGGCTAAGGGGCTTACGTTGCCAACTTCCCTTGTTTGGCTAATTGTTTGGGATTCCCCCAAAGGCATAAGGCGAGGGTAAGTAGAGGAGGGGTGTGTCTTTTAAGTGTTTGCTTTGGGGAGGGTTGTGTGCTTTTTTATTGGGCACTACTACTAGGGTAGTGCATTTTCCCCCCTGGTTTACATTCGCTCTTCTGATATTATTTTCCCAATAAACAACGGCTTCACTTATGTTTGATATTACCCTAATAAAGTTTAGAAACGTTTGTGAAGGTTTGGTTTGGTATGGTGTGGCTATTATTAAGCTTTAGCTACTGCAGGCCTATGATATGAAGGCAGTGCTCCCCGGTGCTCCAACTGACTCTGACAGTTGAACTTGAGGTGAGGAAGTCAGGCCTACCAGAGTTACTCCTATAATCTAACAATATAATACTTATCTTTATTTAAACAATTCTGATTGAAAATTAACGTATTAGCCTCCTTCGGTATGTCTATATTTGCATAGCAGACGCAGTAGCCATCTGACATAAAGAAATGCATGTCGGTGTCGTAGCAGGCAACCGGCATATCTCTCTCGATCTCTCTGGGGTTAGTTAAGCCTAAGCTGCTCTTCCTTTATATAGGCTACATATATTTACTTATAAACATATTAATATCCCACAGTGGACACCTAAGCCTATAGGCCTATGCATGTAATGCCCTGATACATTTAGTACTCAAATCTCTGACAGCTGAACCGTGAGGTGGACAATTACTACTTTAGGAAAGTAGCCTAAAAAACAATACAACAAGATGGCTATGAAGTTTTGCATATGCTACACATCGAAACACAAGGAATAGTGTTTTTGTAATTTGTTATAGCTGGTTTTAAGGACACGTAAATGTGGCTAATTTGGCCAGCATCTCTTATTTATTGATGGCGCTGGCTGTGCCAGGTCGGATCTGAATGCATATGGATATCTGTGAAATGTCTCAAATGTCCGGTAAATTAAAATCTTCCCTGTCATGTTTCCGCCGCAAATTTTCTTAAATGGCATATTGTTTTTATGAAGATTTTAGAATATTAACAAGAAAATCTGTGTCCAATTGGATGGAAACCTAGCTATACTGAAGACACGCTAAAGACTTTGGCAAGTGCGCTAGTCCAGTGTCACTTTGATTATTCCTACACGTCATTTACCTGCAGCCACAAGATCTAAAGAATAAGCGACCGGCCAAACAAGCTTGTAAGAATTGCACTTAAACTCCCCCCTCATACTCATCTGTAGGTTAAGCATTTTTTTCTATCTCTAATGTGTCTGTATCTACTGTATGTAATTGTACATGTATTTACGTATGTAAAAAATAGGAACCACAATGGAAATAATTCCTGACTTTATTGTGCAATCCCGGTCACTTTTAAAAATCTTTGTGTATATATGTATTTTTTTTTTCAGACAAATAAAATCAATCAATGCGAATTGTGCAAAGGCCAATTGATGAATGGAAAGAGACATCTGTTACAAAACACCCAAAAGTTTAATGACATTCGGAGATTGTCAAGCCAAGCCTTCGATACTGGGTAAGCCTACAAGGTAGAGAGGGATGCATTTTCTGTTTGTCGAGATTGACATTATATTTATTGTGGTATTGAAAACGCAAACCATGATATTGAAGTGCCCGAAGTCGGTATGCTTTGTTTATTGGTTGTGTGGTGCATTGGCACAGAAACCTGTTGGTGAAAAATGCATTGCATTGTCATGAGCCCTCTCACTCCACCGGGTTACCACCTTAATGTGTTTCCACTATCTTCCACTCTGCTCATCTCTCTCTCTCTACTCAGCCTAACGAGCTCCACCTGTCCCTGCTCTGCTCGGCTCTAATTACTCTGCCAGCTGCGCTGCATTACCCACTAACCTCTCCCAGTATTTAAAGTCCCGTCTCTCAGCTCTCCTTTGTCAGATCGTCTGCAAAGCTCACACCCGGAACCTGTGTGCTCGCGCTTCTGGCTCACCCTTGTTTTGTGACCCCGGACCTGCCTGATTCTTGGATACTCTTCTGCCCCAGGAAAACCAGACCTGCTTTCTGCCATTACGACTCCTGACTACTCTTCGACCCCGGTAACTCTGACCAGCCTTCTGCCTTGCTACAACGTATTGGGATTTCCCTTGAACTGTACTTCTGCCTTGTTTCATCCGCCCCGTTGTGTCTGTGTTTCCTCCCCCCCCAGGACTTCTGGACCACCAACCACCGGCGTCATCGGACGCACCGCTGCCACTGGGGGGGGGCACAGACCCAGCACATTGGACGGGATAACCCCTGGAGCCTTCACTCACTCCCTACTTCCCTTCTCCCTTAAGTTTTAATAAACTTTCTGGTGTGACGCAATTGTGGTCCTCTTGTCGTCTGTCTGAACCGTGACAGTACGATCTGACCATCATGGACTCAGCGCACACTTCCCCCGACATGGAAACCGAAGAACCTGAGCAACCCACCGCCATGCTACGCCTGGAACACACTGAGAGAGAGCTAGGCCGCATGAGCGGCGACATCACCTCTCTGCTTCAGGTCGGCCACCAACAGCATCAGCAGTTCCAGCAGCACCAGCAGCAGTCCCAGCAGCAGCAACAACAACTCGCCAGGATCATTCAACTCCTCACCAACCTTACCCCAGCCAGTCTGCCCACCAGCCCTGCCTCCGAGTCTCCTGCCCCGGTCATTTCAGCCGCTGCCCCGGAACCCAAGATTGGAAACCCCGAGCGGTTCAACGGCGATTCTACCCAGGTCCGGCCATTCCTGACTAGCTGCCGACTTCAGTTCTCCTTGCAGCCAAGGACCTTCGCCACGGAGGGGCTAGGGTCGGGTATGCCATCACTCACCTGACGGGCCGAGCTCGACTCTGGGGAACAGCAGAGTTCGAACGTCAAACCCCCGCATGTGCAACCTTCGACCTGTTTGCTGAGGAGATGCTGAAGGTGTTTGACCTGGATTCACCAACCGCAGAGGCGTCTCGTGAACTGTTCAGTATTCGACAAGGCAGACGTACAGTCGCAGACCATTCCATCGACTTCCGAACCCTGGCAAGACGAAGTTCTTGGAACACACCATCGTTGGTGGACGCGTTCTTCCATAGCTTGGCTGACTATATCAAGGACGAGTTGGTCTCCCATGAACTGCCTTCCACTCTTGATGAAGCCATCGCACTGACTGTCCGGATCGACAGAAGGATACAGACCCGTCGTCGTGAGAGGGGGCGCCAAGGTCCACCAACTACCGGCATTCGGAGAGATCCGACTGGGCTCCTGTCAGCTACTGCCACTCACCCAAGTCAGCTTGATCAGTCTGAGCCTATGGAGATTGGGCGAGCCTCTCTCACTCCTGCAGAGCGCCAGCGCCGCTTCACCTCAAACCTCTGCCTCTATTGTGGAGGTGATGGACATCGTGTGGTAACCTGCCCTTTAAAAGCCGAAGCTCACCGGGCATAGGGGGAGTCCGGTTGAGCTCAATGACCATCCAGTCCTCCGACCGCAAACCCTTGCTGCAAGTTCACCTCCGCCTCTCTGACTCTACTCACACCCTGGCTGCTCTGGTGGATTCTGGCGCTGAAGCCAACATAATGGACATCAAGCTGGCACGCCAACTGGGACTGGAGAACCTCCGTTTGACACCTCCTATTCCTGCCCGGGCACTGGACGGACACTTACTCGGATCGGTCACTCATGTCACGGCCCCGGTCTTGATGGGTCTGTCCGAAACCATCAAGAAACTATCCAGTTTCACCTGCTCCCCTCTCCAGGCCAACCCCTCATCCTGGGTTACCCATGGCTCCGCCGGCACAACCCTCAGCTCGACTGGGTGACCGGGGTGATCAGGGAGTGGGGAGAGGACTGCCACCGAACCTGCCTGCTTGCTGCCGCACTACCCCCTCGGCCAGTACCTACTACCTCCGCCCCTGACCTCTCCCATGTCCCAGAATGCTACCATGGTCTCAGAGAAGTGTTTAACAAAGCAAGAGCCACATCTCTGCCCCCTCACCGACCGTACGACTGTGCCATCGACCTCCTCCCTGGAACAGCCCCTCCAAGGGGCCGTCTTTGTCGTTGTCTGCTCCTGAAAGAAGGTCCATGGAGGACTACATCAATGACTCTCTGTCCACAGGATTGATCCGTTCATCTTCATCTCCGGCTGGTGCTGGCTTCTTCTTTGTGGGGAAGAGGGACGGATCTCTTCGCCCCTGCATCGACTACAGGGGACTCAACGACATCACGGTGAAAAACCGTTACCCTCTCCCTCTGCTCACCTCTGCTTTTGAGTTGCTCCAGGGAGCCACTGTTTTTACCAAGTTGGATCTCAGAAACGCTTACCACCTAGTGCGGATCCGGGAGGGAGATGAATGGAAGACCGCATTCAATACACCAACAGGCCACTACGAGTATCTGGTTATGCCTTTTGGCCTCACCAATGCTCCTGCTGTGTTCCAGGCTCTAGTGAATGATGTACTGCGGGACATGTTAAACAAGTTTGTCTTCGTTTACCTGGATGACATCTTAATCTACTCCAGAAACCTGTCTGAACACACCCGCCATGTCCAGCAAGTCCTTCATCGTCTTCTGGAGAATTCCCTCACGCCAAGGCAGAGAAGTGTGAGTTTCACGTCAAGACAGTGGCCTTCCTGGGGTACATAGTGGCAGAGGGAAGTATCCAAATGGATCCTGCCAAAGTATCAGCAGTCACGTCATGGCCAGTTCCGGAGAACAGAAAGAAGCTGCAACAGTTTCTGGGGTTTGCTAACTTCTATAGAAAGTTTATCCGGAACTACAGTACCGTTGCTGCCCCTCTCACTGCTCTAACCAGCACCAAGCAACCCTTCACCTGGACCCCAGCAGCCGACAAGGCCTTCAGTACCCTCAAGGTAAGGTTCACCTCCGCTCCCATCCTCCAGATGCCTGACGTGGACCGGCAATTCATTGTGGAGGTGGACGCCTCGGATGTGGGAGTTGGTGCTGTGATTTCTCAGTGGGCTGCGGAGGATAGGAAGCTCCATCCCTGTGCCTTTTTCTCACGTCGGTTGTCCCCCTCTGAGTGCAATTACGACATAGGGAACCGAGAGCTGCTGGCTGTGAAGCTTGCCTTGGAGGAGTGGCGTCACTGGCTGGAGGGGTCCACCATGCCATTTCTCGTTTGGACCGATCATAAGAACTTGGAGTACATCCGCACGGCCAAACGGTTGAACTCCAGGCAGTCCCGCTGGGCCCTGTTCTTCACCAGGTTTAATTTCACTCTGTCATACCGGCCTGGATCACGCAACACCAAGCCAGACGCCCTCTCCCGTCAATTCCAGAAGGATGACAACCCCTCTAAGGATCCTGTGTCGATTCTGCCAAGTCCCTGCATCGTAGCAGCTCTGACCTGGGCTGTTGAGGAACAGGTGCTGGAAGCTCTCCGTAACCAGCCCGGTCCCAGCACTTGCCCAGCTGACCGCCTTTTGTCCCCGAAAACCTAAGGTCCCAGGTCGTTCAGTGGGGACATGACTCCCGCCTAGCTTGTCACCCTGGCTCCACCCGCACTTACAACCTGCTCGCCCAGAGGTTCTGGTGGCCCGCTCTGAGAAAGGATGTACGGGAATTCGTCCAAGCCTGCCCCATCTGCAACCAACACAAGTCGTCCTGCCAGCCCCCAGCCGGATTGCTGCAGCCCCTGCCTGTGCCCAGACGTCCCTGGTCTCACATCGCCCTTGACTTTGTCACGGGGCTGCCCCCCTTCAAGGGGGCAAGACCGTCATTCTCACCATAGTTGACCGATTCAGCAAGATGGCACACTTCATTCCCCTCCCCAAGCTCCCAACCGCCAAGGAGACCGCCCAGGTGGTCCTGGAACACGTCTTCCGGATCCACGGACTGCCAAAGGATGTAGTTTCTGACCGTGGTCCACAATTCTCCTCCGCTTTTTGGAAGGAGTTCTGTCACCTGCTGGGAGCCACAGTCAGTCTGACTTCCGGATTCCATCCCCAATCCAATGGGCAGTCAGAGCGGGCAAATCAGGAGCTCGAGAAGGCACTGCGATGCATGACTTCACGCAACCCCCACTCCTGGTCGCAGCAATTGACATGGGTGGAGTACGCACACAATTCTCTGACCTGCTCTGCCATCGGTATGTCCCCTTTCCAATGTGTTTATGGATACCAGCCTCCTCTATTTGCCAGTCAGGAAGGGGAGGTTACTTGCCCATCTGCACTTGCGTTTGCCCGTCGATGTCGCCGCACCTGGTCACAGGCCCGAGCCACACTTCTCAGATCCGTTGCCAGCTACACTACCGGGGCCAACCGTCGGAGAATCCCTGCTCCCACCTACCATGTTGGTCAAAGGGTGTGGTTGTCGTCAAGGAACCTGCCACTCAGGGTGGAGTCGCAGAAGTTGGCACCTCGGTTCATTGGCCCATTCCCTATCATAAGAGTGATTAGCCCAACTGCTGTCCGGCTCCAACTGCCTAATTCCATGAGGGTGCACCCCACTTTCCATGTGTCTAAGATTAAGCCCATTCATGAGAGTCCGCTGGTCCCTGCTGCGCCTTGTCCTCCTCCTCCACGGCTCGTCGATGGTGGTCTGGTTTACACCGTCCGCCGCCTGCTTCGGTCCAGACGGAGGGGTAGGGGTCTCCAGTACCTCATTGACTGGGAGGGCTATGGACCTGAGGAAAGGACCTGGGTGCCAGCTAGTCGGATTGTGGATAGGACTCTCATCACCGCCTTCCACCAACGGCATCCTGATCAACCTGCAATCCGTAGGGGCCGCCCCAGAGGGATCCCTAACCGTCCTGCCCGCTCGGCTTCCTGTCCTGTGCCTGATCCTGTCTCGGGACCTGTCCCATCTCCCGACCACGGCCCTCCGGCTTCCTCCGAGGATGAGGGCGTTCGCTCGGGACCGTTCGGAGGAGTTCTAGCCCTCCTCCGGCTCCCCTCCTCCCGCCCGGCGTGGTGTTGCTCTTGGGACTTCTGGGGCCGTCCCTTGGGGGGGTTCTGTCATGAGCCCTCTCACTCCACCGGGTTACCACCTTAATGTGTTTCCACTATCTTCCACTCTGCTCATCTCTCTCTCTCTACTCAGCCTAACGAGCTCCACCTGTCCCTGCTCTGCTCGGCTCTAATTACTCTGCCAGCTGCGCTGCATTACCCACTAACCTCTCCCAGTATTTAAAGTCCCGTCTCTCAGCTCTCCTTTGTCAGATCGTCTGCAAAGCTCACACCCGGAACCTGTGTGCTCGCGCTTCTGGCTCACCCTTGTTTTGTGACCCCGGACCTGCCTGATTCTTGGATACTCTTCTGCCCCAGGAAAACCAGACCTGCTTTCTGCCATTACGACTCCTGACTACTCTTCGACCCCGGTAACTCTGACCAGCCTTCTGCCTTGCTACAACGTATTGGGATTTCCCTTGAACTGTACTTCTGCCTTGTTTCATCCGCCCCGTTGTGTCTGTGTTTCCTCCCCCCCCCAGGACTTCTGGACCACCAACCACCGGCGTCATCGGACGCACCGCTGCCACTGGGGGGGGGCACAGACCCAGCACATTGGACGGGATAACCCCTGGAGCCTTCACTCACTCCCTACTTCCCTTCTCCCTTAAGTTTTAATAAACTTTCTGGTGTGACGCAATTGTGGTCCTCTTGTCGTCTGTCTGAACCGTGACAGTGCATATATTTTATATCATTTTAAATATGGCATCAAAATGTAGAAAATCTGATATCCCCTAACTAATCATTGTCTGCAGCCGGCTCTGATCGTGAAGTAATGAAACAGGCAGGGAGAGTGAGCTCGTCTGTGGTGGTCGGCGAACCCTCAACCTTCTGGCCCGTTGCCCTGCGCAGCATCGACTGTGCCACAAAAGGATGCTGAAGTGGCAAAGTCAATATTCACGTTTATAAACACAGGGTTGGTTTCTAAAATTATTGTTATTTTGGTCATAAACATTATTTTGAGTTAATTCTATAAGGGTGTTACATTTATTTAACAGTAGAGGGAGAGGGTAATGTGAAAATATTTTGGGGAGGGGGTGCATTATTTTTAATGACACTTTGAGTTGGACCAACTCCCCCCCAGTAAATGTTGATCTGTCCCTTACTGTCCGTCATGGAATTTCTGGTCAAATATAAACTATTTTTAAAACAGCTTATGAAGTTGGTTTTCTAGCATAAACTAGGAATTTGACATTTTGACTGACATTATGATTGTCTGTTTGTTTCATATCTGCAAAGTAGTTAAAACACAGTCAGTTCCACTTTAATGTCCACAGAGCAATCTCCACTCCAATTTACAACTTCTAACGGACTATAGAAAATGACTGGCTTGAAATGGGGGAAAAGAGTTCCTGTGCATTTCATGACTTTGGAGGAGAAGCTTTACGGTGGGAAATACACATGCGGAGATCATCCGTTCACCCTCACCGCGTCTCACAAAGACATGGCGGTTGGAACCAAAAATCTCAAATTTGGACTCCAGACCAAAGGACAAATTTCCACCAGTCTAATGTCCATTGCTCGTGTTTCCTGGCCCAAGCAAGTCTCTTCTTATTATTGGTGTCCTTTAGTAGTGGTTTCTTTTCAGCAATTCGACCATGAAAGCCTGATTCACACAGTCTCCTCTGAACAGTTGATTCTGAGATGTGTCGATTACTTGAACTCTGTGAAGCATTTATTTGGGCTGCAATTTCTGAGGCTGGTAACTCTAATGAACTTATCCTCTGCAGCAGAGGTAACTCTGGGTCTTCCATTCCTGTGGCGGTCCTCATGAGAGCCAGTTTCATCATAGTGCTTGATGGTTTTTGCGACTGCACTTGAAGAAACTTTCAAAGTTCTTGAAATGTTCCGTATTGACTGACCTTCATGTCTTAAAGTAATGATGGACTGTCATTTCTCTTTGCTTATTTGAGCTGTTCTTGTCATAATATGTATTTGGTCTTTTACCAAAATAGGGCTAACTTCTGTATTCCCCCCCTACCTTGTCACAACACAACTGATTGTCTCAAACGCATTAAGATGGAAATAAATGACACAGATTAACTTTTAAGAAGGCACACCTGTTAATTGAAATGCATTCCAGGTCACTACCTCATGAAGTTGGTTGAGAGAATGCCAAGAGTGTGCAAAGCTGTCATCAAGGCAAACGGTGGTTAAAATATAAAATATATTTTGATTTGTTTAACACTTTTTTGGTTACTACATGATTCCATATGTGTTATTTCATAGTTTTGATGTCTTCAGTATTATTCTACAATGTAGAAAATAGTCAAAATAAAGAAAGAACCTTGAGTGAGTAGGTGTTCTAAAACTTTTGACCGGTAGAGTATGTATTTTTTTAGATTAATTAAAATAAAACGCGTATATATCTTGATTAGATAAGTATTCACCCCCTGAGTCAAGACATGTTAGAAACACCTTTGGCAGCAATTACAGCTGTGAGTTTGGGTAAGTCTCTAAGAGCTTTGCACACCTGTATTGTGCAATAGTTGCCCATTATTCTTTTCAAAATTCTTCAAGCTCTGTCAAGTTGGTTGTTAATCATTGCTAGACAGCCATTTTCAAGTCTTGCCATAGATATTCAAGCAGATTTAAGTCAAGACTGTAACCAGGCCACTCAGGAAAATTCACTCCAATAAAGATTTGGCCTACAGCAGGGGTACTCATTTCTTACCCTACGAGGTCCGGAGCCTGCTGGTTTTCTTTTCTACCTAATAATTAATTGCACACACCTGGTGTCCCATGTCTAAATCAGTCTCAGATTAGAGGGGAACAATGAAAACATGCAGTGGAACTGGCTTCGAGGTCCAGAGTTGAGATTGAGGGGCCTAGAGTTTTACGTCATATTCCTGCTGGAAGGTGAATTAATCTCTGTGTCTGGTGTAAAGCAGACTGAACCAGGTTTTCCTCTAGGATTTTGACTGTTGTTAGCTCCATTCCGTTTATTTTTATTCTGAAAAACTACCCAGTCATTGCCGATAACATCACATTTCTTTGCAGTAGGTCATTTCCTTATAAAAGGACCCATGAGCACCAACATGTGAAGTTCATAGGAGCATGTCAAAGTGGGTGTCAAACGAAAGCTAAGAGTCTATATTACTGAGAAATTAAGGCATACTGTATATACATTTTTTTACCATTTTCCATCCTGACTTTGGAATGAGCAAAGGCTTTGATTTCTTGTCAAACAGATGGAAAAGGGGTCTTAGAATACATCTACCAGAAAAAGTCTTAAGGTATTACAAATACATCAAAACACAATAATGTTGACGTAAAGACCTGAAGAAGGCACAGTGATGCCGAAACGTTAGTGGTTTCATATCCAATAAATTACTGGGAGTTTATACATAGTGTGCAACTCTCTTTATTTGTTTTTATAGCTTACAGTTTATTCTCTGTTGGTCAGCACTTCTACACTAAGTGAGGTTCTCTGGGTGTGCGCCAGCTCATGCTTTTTATTAGACGTAAAGACCCCTGCCAACTAATATCAACACATATTTCGTTTTGTAGAAGATTTTCTGCCTTCTGTAAGTGTAGACCATTCCTGCAGTCAAATGACCTAGAGGCCTCATTGGTGGAATGTTACTAATATACTTAATTAATAGACATTATATTTTAACGCAAAAAGTCAGGGTAGCCATGATTAGCTGTTCAGGAGTCTTATGGCTTGGGGATAGAATCTGTTAAGAAGCCTTTTGGACCTAGATTTGGCGCTCCGGTACCGCTTAGGACCTTCCTCTGACACCGCCTGGTATAGAGATCCTGGATGGCAGGAAGCTTGGCCCCAGTGATGTATTGGGCCGTACGCACTACCCTCTGTAGTGCCTTGCGGTCGGAGGCTGAGCAGTTGCCATACCAGGCAGTGATGCAACCAGTCAGGATGCTCTCGATGATGCAGCTGTAGAACCCGTTGAGGATCTGAGGACCCATGCCAAATCTTTTCAGTCTCCTGAGGGTGAATAGGCTTTGTCGTGCCCTCTTCACGACTGACTTGGTGTGTTTGGACCATGATAGTTTGTTGGTGATGTAGACACCAAGGAACTTGAAGCTCTCGACCTGTTCCACTACAGCCCCATCGATGAGAATGGGGGCGTGCTCTGTCCTCTTTTTTTTTTCTGTAGTCCACAATAATCTCATTTGTCTTGATCACATTGAGGGAGAGGTTGTTATCCTGGCACCACACGGCCAGGTCTCTGACCTCCTCCCTATAGGCTGTCTCATCGTTGTCGGTGATCAGGCCTACCACTGTTGTGTCGTCTGCAAACCTAATGATGGTGTTAGAGTCATGCCTGGCCATGCAGTCATGGGTGAACAGGGAGTACAGGAGGGGACTGAGCACGCACCCCTGAGGGGCCCCCGTGTTGAGGATCAGCGTGGCAGATGTGTTGTTACCTACCCTTACCACCTAGGGGCGGCCCGTCAGGAAGTCCAGGATCCAGTTGCAGAGGGAGGTGTTTAGTCCCAGGGTCCTTAGCTTAGTGATAAGCTTTGAGGGCACTATGGTGTTAAACACTGAGCTGTAGTCAATGAATAGCATTCTCACGTAGGTGTTCCTCTTGTCCAGGTGGGGAAGGGAAGTGTGGAGTGCAATAGAGAGTGCATCATCTGTGGATCTGTTGGGGCAGTATGCAAATTGGAGTGGGTTTAGGGTTTCTGGGATAATGGTGTTGATGTGAGCCATGACCAGCCTTTCAAAGCACTTCATGTGTACAGACGTGAGTGCAACGTGTCGGTAGTAATTTAGGCAGGTTATCTTAGTGTTCTTGGGCACACTGACTATGGTGGTCTGCTTGAAACATGTTGGTATAACAGACTCAGTCAGGGACATGTTGAAAATGTTGTTGAAGACACTTGCCAGTTGGTCAGCGCATGCTCGCAGTATGCGTCCTGGTAATCCATCTGGCCCTGCGGCCTTGTGTATGTTAACCTGCTTAAAAGTCTTACTCACATCGGCTATGGAGAGCATGATCACATAATCATGCGGAACAGCTGATGCTCTCATGCATGCTTCAATGTTGCTTGCCTCGAAGCGAGCATAGAAGTGATTTAGGTCGTCTGGTAGGCTCGTGTCACTGGACAGCTTGCGGCTGTGCTTCCCTTTGTAGTCTGTAATAGTTTGCAAGCCCTGCCACATCCGATGAGCGTCGGAGCCGGTGTAGTACGATTCAATCTTAGTCCTGTATTGACTCTTTGCCTGTTTGATGGTTCGTCGGAGGGCATAGCGAGATTTCTTATAAGCGTCCAGGTTAGAGTCCTGCTCCTTGAAAGTGGCAGCTGTTCCCTTTAGCTCAGTGCGGATGTTGCCTGTTAGCCATGGCTTCTGGTTGGGGTATGTATGTACGGTCACTGTGGGGACGATGTCATCGATGCACTTATTGATGAAGCCGGTGACTGATATGGTGTACTCCTCAATGCCATCGGAAGAATCCTCGAACATATTCCAATTTGTGCTAGCAAAACAGTCATGTAGCTTAGCATCTGCGTCATCTGACCTCTTCCTTATCAACCAAGTCACTGGTGCTTTCTGCTTTATTTTTTGCTTATAAGTAGGAATCAGGCGGATAGAATTATGGTCAGATTTGCCAAATGGAGGGCGAGGGAGAGCTTTGTTCACGTCTCTGTGTGTTGAGTAAAGGTGGTCTAGAGTTTTTTTTCCTCTGGTTACACATTTAACATGCTGGTAGAAATTAGGTAGAATGGATTTAAGTTTCCCTGCATTAAAGTCCCTGGCCTCTAGGAGCGCTGCCTCTGGATGAGCGTTTTCCTGTTTGCTTATAGCCTCATACAGCTCATTGAGTGCAGTCTTAGTGCCAGCATCGGTTTGTGGTGGTAAATAGACAGCTACGAAAAATATAGATGAAAACTCTCTTGGTAAATTGTGTGCTCTACAGCTTATACAGCTACCTCAGGCGAGCAAAACCTCAAGACTTCCTTAATATTAGATTTCGTGCAACAGCTGTTGTTTACAAATATACACAGACTGCCACCCCTTGTCTTACCGGAGTCAGCCATTCTATCCTGCCGATGTAGCGTATATCCCGCCAGCTGTATGTTATCGATGTCGTCGTTCATCCACGACTCGGTGAAACACAAGATATTACAGTTTTTAATGTCCCGTTGGTAGGATATCCTTGAACGTAGTTCATCCATTTTGTTTTCCAATGATTGTACATTGGCTAATAGGACTGATGGAAGAGGCATCCTTACAAGGCACCCCGACCTACGTCCACGATATCTTCATCTTTTTCTCATGCGAATGACTGGGATTTGGGCCTTGTCGGATGTCTGTAGAATATCCTTCGCGTCTCATTGATGAAAAAAATATTTTGGCAGAAACATTATGTACAGAATAAATTACAAATAACGTGAAAAAACACACATAATAGCACAGTTGGTTAGGGGGCTGTAAAACGGCAGCCATCTCATCCGGCGCCATTTTCCGAGTTCAGTACAGTACTGTACTGTAGAGTTCTGTACAGTACACAGTATAGCACACTATAGTGTACTGTACTGTGCTGTACTGAACTCTACTGTACTCTACTGAACTAAACTCTACTGTGCAAAACTCTACTCTACTATACTCTACTGTACTGAACTGTACGGTATTTTCATGTACAAACTTGTGAAACATAGACATCTATGATTGGTTCAGATTTGGACCTGTCCGGAACAACCAAATTTGGTCTTGTTTGGGGGCAAAGCTCATTAAAATAATAGCCAGTGTGTAAAATAATACCCAAAGATGGAAAGGAGGATATCGCATATTTATACCTTTGTGTACCTATTTAGGATGCATGTATATCACCATGAAGAGAATGACATTCATATCCATAATTATGCAGTTCTGTGTATTACAGATCAGGGACCCATGAAATTCTGTTACCGCAATTCCTTTACCGGGTGTGAATTCACTTCACTTACTGTAGTAAAAAAAAATAATATGTCAAAGTCAATGTGTCATGTCATAGCTGCCACCCCATTTTTTTTTCTGTGAACATCGTTGAATCTTAATTCGGGGTAGAAATTAAACATGTTTTTGGAAAACGTGGACTCATAAAAAACTGAGGGAGATTTTACAGAAATTCTGTTACCAGACTTTGCCTCTGCACTGTTTTCCAGTAAATGTGTTTTCTACATTTTCCAGTGTAAATTGTTAAAAGCAGTCTTATGCATAGAGTTGTGCATGTATATTTTTTGTACAATTTTGAGTTAAACTTCCAGTCAATGTGTAGTTTATACATTTATAATCTATGAGCAGAATTACTGTCTTACCTCAATTAGCCACGAAATCCCTAGTTTGAAAGCGACTGTTTACTGGAAACTGTGCAGCGCCATGTTCACTACATTTTCTCCCACGTGGGCCAGCCCCCTATCAATTCGAGTTCCAGCCAATGAGGTTCAGCCCCTCGCCATTGGAGTGGCAGCTAGTATGATGCACACACAGCAGAGCGAGAGAGAGAGAGCAATGACGTTGTGCACATACAGTGCATTCAGAATGTATTCAGAGCTCTTCCCTTTTTCCACATGTTGTTACGTTATTCTAAAATTGATCATTTGTATTTTTTTCTCAACAATCTACACACAATACTCCATAATGACAAAGAGAACACAGGTTTTTAGAAATTTTTGCAAATATATTAATACAAAAAAACGGAAATACCTTATTTACGTAAGTATTCAGACCCTTTGCTATGAGAATCGAAATTGAGCTCAGATGCATCCTGTTTCCATTGATCACCCTTGAGATGTTTCTACAATTTGATTGGAGTCCACCTGTGGTAAATTCAACTGATTGGACATGATTTGGAAAGGCACACACCTGTCTAAATAAGGTCCCACAGTTGACAGTGCATGTGAGAGCAAAAACCAAGCCGTGAGGTCGAAAGGAATTGTCCATAGCGCTTCGAGACAGGATTGTGTCGAGGCACAGATCTGGGGAAGGGAACCAAAACATTTCTGCAGCATTGAAGGTCCCCAAGAACACAGTAGCCTCCATCAGTCTTAAATGGAAGAAGTTTAGAACCACCAAGACTCTTCCTAGAGCTGGCCGCCCAGCCAAGTTGAGAAGGGCCTTGGTCAGGGAGGTAACCAAGAACCCGATGGTCACTCTGACAGAGCTCCAAAGTTCCTCTGTGGAGATGGGAGAACTTTCCAGAAGGACAACCATCTCTGCAGCACTCCACCAATCAGGCTTTTATGATAGAGTGGCCAGACGGAAGCCACTCCTCAGTAAAAGGCACATGACAGGCCTCTTGGAGTTTGCCAAAAGGCACCTAAAGGACTCTCAGACCATGAGACACAAGATCCTCTGGTCTGATGAAACCAAGATTGAACTCTTTGGCCTGAATGCCAAGTGTCATGTCTGGAGGAAACCTGGCACCTTCCCTACAGTGAATCATGGTGGTGGCAGCATCATGCTGTGGGGATGTTTTTCAGCAGCAGGGACTGGGAGACTAGTCAGGATCGAGGGAAAGATGAACGGAGCAAAGTAGATCCTTTGATGAAAACCTGCTCCAGAGTGCTCAGGACCTCAGACTGGGGCGAAGGTTCACCTTCCAACAGGACAACAACCCTAATCACACAGCCAAGACAAAGCAGGAGTGGCTTCGGGACAAGTCTCTGAATGTCCTTGAGTGGCCCAGCCAGAGCCCAGAGCCCTCTGGAGAGACTAAAAATAGCCGTGCAGCGACGCTCCCCATCCAACCTGACAGAGCTTGAGAGGATCTGCAGAGAAGAATGGGAGAAACTCCCCAAATACAGGTGTGCCATGCTTGAAGCGTCATACCCAAGACATCTTGAGGCTGTAATCACTGCCAAAGGTGCATCAACAAAGTACTGAGTAAAGGGTCTGAATAATTAAGTAAATGTTATATTTAAGTTTTTAATTTTTTATAAATTTGCAAACATTTCTAAAAAGCAGTTTTTGCTTTGTCATTATGGGGTATTGTGTGTAGATTGATGAGGGGGGGGGAAACTATTTAATCCATTTTAGAATAAGGCTGTAACGTAACAAAATGTGGAAAAAGTCAATACTTTCCGAATGCACTGTATCTGCACATATGTGACAGTACACAATTTCCAGGGACCACTTTTGGCTCTTGAACGCTACTTTCAGAACTACTGGCTAAAAAGTATACAAAAGTACAGAAGAATCTCTTTAATATTGTGTTGTTAATCCATCCTCAGTTTTCTCCTATCACAGCCATTAAACTCTGTAACTGTTTGTTTTAAAATCACCATTTGCCTCATGGTGAAATCCCTGAACGGCTTCCTTCCTCTCCAGCAACTCAGTTAGTAAAGACGCCTGTATCTTTGTAGTTGCTTTTTTAATTTTACCCATCTACCAATCTGTGCCCTTCTTTGCGTGGCATTCGGAAAACTCCATGGTCTTTGTGGTTGAATCAGTGCTTGAAATACTCTGAGGGACCTTACATATAATTGTATGTGTGGGGTAAAGAAAGAGGTAGTCATTCAAAAATCATGTTTACCCCTAGTATTGCACACAAAGTGAGTCCATGCAACTTATTATGTGATTTGTTAAGCACATTTTTCATGCTGAACTTATTTAAGCTTGCCATAACAAAGGGGGTGAATACGTATTTAACCAATACATTTTTTGTTTGTCTTTTTATTAATTTGTAAACATTTATACATTTTTCTTTTCACTTTAACATTATGGAGTGTTTTCTGTAGATCAGTGACAGACGAAATCACTATTAAATCCATTTAAATCCTACTGTGTAGCGAAAGGAAATGTGAAAGAATCCAAGTGGGGTGAATACTTAAGATAAGTAAACATAGCTGTATTTTACCTTTGACCTCATCAGTGTTGTATTAGGATTAGCACATGGTTGGTCGTTCACCAAGTAAGATGAGGAAACTGTCAGCCAGAGTAGAAAGGCTGTTAATTGATAAAATGAGGGATGAGGGTAGTGGTAGGATAGGTTGGGGTTTGTGGAATCTGCACTTCAATAATTGATCAAACAGCTGTTAAATGGAAATGTGTTTACATCAATTAATCATCCCCCCATATGCCCCTAATCGGTCCTTTCCACAGAGGTATCAAAGCAATCCCACCGTTGATGCCGGCTGCATGGGAGACGTAACGCTCAGCCCTCCATCATTCATCATGTTTTACTGGGCTCTAAAAGCTGGAACACACTCTATGACAAGGTGATTAAAATACTACAGCCATAAGACTGCTGCTGGAAACTGTACTCACATACTCCCAGGGCACATGATTTGGTGTGGTACTATATGTGACATACTGTATGTGACATTATTACTCAGGGTCTACCTGTTTCTCGTTTGACGGATCGGAAGCTATTGAGACGTTTGTAACACTCCATGGTGACACCATCAAGAACATTTCAAGACTAATCCATAAAATATGGAGTAATGATTATGAGGATGTTGGTGAAAGAAGAAGTGATGTCCCTGATATGATGCACATCATTGTTGCTTTGTCATTGGTCTAATCTCAATCCTTTCTGATCGCCTGCTTTCGGTAATTAAAGTGAGAGGACAGTGTTGTCTTCTGCTGTATTCCATATTTACCACATCACTGAGCAGCCAGGTTAATCCAGACAGCTGGGATTAACTAGTGGGATTGAGATTGTGATTGACCACTCAGGTAATAACCTCATAGGTAAACAGGTACGGATTATCTGGAAAGTAATTGAGTCAGGAGTTGTTTGGCCTGGATGACCTTCTCCTGGTCAGATAGCCAGAGTAGGAGGAAGCTACTACCAGAGGCTGAACCTAGATCCATACTGCCACTTCTACCTGGAACCTAATCCTAACCATTCATATCCACATCCTGCTTTAACATGTCCACATCCTGCTTCAATCCTAACCCTAGCTTCATGTCCACACCCCGGCTCAACCCTAACCCTCAACCATAACCCTAACCCTAGCTTCATGTCCACACCCCGCTTCAACCCTAACCCTCAACCATAACCCTAACCCTAGCTTCATATCCACACCCCGGCTCAACCCTAACTCAAGCCTTGTCTGTAGTTACAGGTATACATATGAAACACACAAACTGTCTTCTTATTGAACCAACATTTATGGTGAACATTTCATTTGACTGTCGGTATGACTTTATTTGAAGGGTATTGTCTTCAGTCTGTTCCTCACCCTGCAGTCAGACAGCTGACATCCAAATGATCAATGACATTAGATCAACACCATGGTAACAGGAAGATACATATCTCATGATTAATCACTTATCATGACCAGCTGTCTTCAACTAGATTGGACCAATACTCTGTGAAGGCTTCATCAATCATCAGTATCCTGACATGATGACGATTTGTCTGCTTCATAAAGGTAACTTTTGTGTTTGGACGGATCATGGATCTGTTGCTTAGTGCTGTAAGGTCGATATTCCTTTAACTCTTGACTCTTTTGGCCTCCTGAGTGGCGCAGTGGTCTAAGGCACTGCATCGCAGTGCTAGCTGTGCCACTAGAGATCCTGGTTCGAATCCAGGCTCTGATGTCAACTGTTAAATCCACTTCAATCAGTGTAGATGAAGGGGAGGAGACAGGTTAAAGAAGGATTTTTAAGCCTTGAGACGGATTGTGTATGTGTGACATTCAGAGAGCGAATGGGCAAGAGAAAATATTTAAGTGCCTTTGAATGGGATATGGTAGTAGGTGCCAGGCGCACCGGTTTGAGTGTGTCAAGAATTGCGATGCTGCTGGGTTTTTCATGCTCAACAGTTTCCTGTGTGTATCAAGAATGGTCCACCACCCAAAGAACATCCAGCCAAGTTGACACAATTGTGAGAAGCATTGAAGTCAACATGGGCCAGCATCCCTGTGGAATGTTTTCATAACCTTGTAATCCATTCCCGACGAATTGAGGCTGTTCTCAGGGCAAAAGTGGGGGCAACTCAATATGTGTTCCTAATGTTTTGTACAATCAGTGTAAATATAAACATATCCAAATGAACAGATGTTCAATGTTAAAAATAACTGCTCTGAAACCTGCAATAGTCGTTTATCTTCCCCTGTGTACATACACTTCTGTTTATATGAGTTATTTAAAATGTGTTTTCTTTAAAGGGAACAAATGTATAAAATGAGATGAAGACAATGAGCAACAATCTGTTTGTCATCAGTTTCTGCAGGAAGGGCACAACAATTGTCACATTCAAATTGAACTGAAAAGGAGAGATTTCTAATTGAAACCACACACTCCTTTAGTGAGGATCCCACATCAACACTTAGAATACATATGATCTGTCTCTCTACATCTTTCTCTACCTCTCTGCTCCAAGTACAACAGTGAATAATTTGTCAATAGAGGGAAAAATTGTTTGTGACAAAGGTTTGATCACAACATTTATTTCCCAATGATTTACTGACTTGAGAAATTACGCATAAACAAGGAGAGAGTACCTTGTTAAAACTTGATAAAACCATCCTTGATGAATTAGTAAACACCTAGGGCCTGTACTTTCAGTGGTAGGGTTTCCATAGCAATGCCCAATGATGTGTTCCACAGCGCAGACTAACTACTTGATTCATAGTGTGGCATTTGCACTCTTTGTCTGAATCATCCCAATACTGTTCTCTAGCTTGTGTCTCTGCAGCTGAATGCAGTCTCACATTCCTTAGCAGTGACAGGTCTCACCTGAGACTCTTGCCTTGCATTGTCTATTCAAGCCGAACAAGGGCCGGCGAGAGTTCTCCATTGCTGTAGTTTTAATCATACATGGCAAGGCCAGAGCAACATTTCTGTAGAGCTCTATTACCCCTGCCGAGAAGGTCGGCCGCCATTCTGCCTTGGCTTCACCCACAGCAAAAACTATGGACAAAGAATTTATGACTCCTATAGTCTTGTAAAGCAGGCCAAGTGTGAGGGAATCCAAGGTGGTCTGCCCAATGGGTTTTAATGACCTGAAAATGCTTGATAAAGTATGAATGGTTTAATGTAACATTACATTAAACCAAAAATATACATATAAACAAAAACAAAAATATTCCATGTAGACGTATGATCCACGTCAACGTTTAGAGTCGTCACTTGATCTAATATCTGCATTTTTGATCCCATTTGTGGTCTCTCTAGCATTGCATAAACAACCTGCTTCGTTAAGAACAAAGGACAAGAAAGAGAGGATCAAAGAGAATGTCATAATTTTTTCCAAATGATTTTTCGATTATTGCCATTTAAAATGCAGCAACCCCCACTTATGTTGACAGCATGCTTGTAATTGGTCAAATAAAATAAAAAATTGGAAACATCTTCACCTACACAGTCCATGTGTACAAGGCCAGAGACAGAGCGACAGATAGACTTGAAGCTATTTATTTAATGTATTCAGCTCTACAGATAACAAGCCAGCGAGAAACACTTTTTTTGTTTTACTTGTTATCATTTACATTTGTAGCAAATGACAGCTTGGCATCTCTAGCGTTATTTTCTACAGAAAGAAAAGTACATTGCCATGGGAATAAACTCAATGGGGGGTATGGTGCAGAAATGTTAGTCTTTAAAGTGCTTTCACTGATGGAACAGAACAGTCATCTAGAGAATCTGGATCTACGTCTATCTATCTCTTAATGTGTTTGTCCAGTCTGTCGTTGGCTGACATTTAACCAGTGACACTGTGACTGTCTGTGGGTATCGAAGGAGACAACATCATTATTAAACTAAATGGTGTCCATCTCTTCCTCCTCCTTATGATTGCCTGTCCTGGCCCTGGTATTAAAGTAGAACAGGGGCAAAATAAAACACAACTAAGTAAGCAACAAATAACAACCTCCTACCAACCCTCTATTAAGACTTCATGAGGCAACACAAAGCTGCCCCTGGGTACATGCTGGTTTTGATCATATCACATAATTTGTGTCGCTCTGATTTCCTCCCAAACAAACACCTAACAAAGAAGATCAGACAGTATCGGGGAACAAAGACAGACAGGCTGCAGTAGCTGAAACAAAAACAACAAAATAATTCTCAAACTAGGGAGATTGTGGTCCTCTGTAGCTCAGCTGGTAGAGCACGGCGCTTGTAACGCTGAGGTAGTGGGTTCGATCCCCGGGACCACCCATACACAAAAAAAAAAAATTGATGCACGCATGACTGTAAGTCGCTTTGGATAAAAGCGTCTGCTAAATGGCATATTATTATAATATTATTATTCACAGGAGACAACTGACTTTGAGGAAGATGACGCCCATTGTGTTTGATAATGATGTGTTGACTTGAGGGGCCTTTATAGACACAAAGGGTCATGTCACCTTACTGTCTTCATAGGGCAGTGATACTATGAGCTAAATCTTCTCTCTTTTCTTCCAAATGATCTAATACCAATTGCTATCTTCAAAGACGAGGTCACGAATGAAGCTGTTCAATAGCAATGCTTTGGATGGCTAATTCAGAGCATCAACAAAGAGTACAACAATTCAAAGACATTTGGAAGCAACATTTGAATATACAGTGCATTCGGAAAGTATTCAAATCCCTTTACTTTTTCCACATTTTGTTAAGTTACAGCCTTATTCTGAAATCTATTAAATTGTTTTTTCCCCCCTCATCAATCTACACACAAAACCCCATAATGAAAATGCAAAAACAGGTTTCTATACATTTTTGCATAAGTATTCAGTCCCTTTACTCAGTACTTTGTTGAAGCACCTTTGGCAGTGATTACAGCCTCAAGTCTCTTGGGTATGACACTTCAAAGTTGGCACACATGTATTTGGGGAGTTTCTCCCATTCTTCTCTGCAGATCCTCTCAAGCTCTGTCAGGTTGGATGGGGAGCGTCGCAGCACAGATATTTTCAGGTCTCTCCAGAGATGTTCGATCGGGTTCAAGTCCGGGCTCTGGCTGGGCAACTCAAGGACATTCAGAGACTTATCCTGAAGCCACTCCTGCGTTGTCTTGGCTGTGTGCTTAGGGTTGTTGTCCTGTTGAAAGGTGAACCTACGCCCCAGTCTGAGGTCCTGAGCACTCTGGAGCAGGTTTTCATCAAGGATCTCGCTGTACTTTGCTCCGTTCATCTTTCCCTCGATCCTGACTAGTCTCCCAGTCCCTGCCACTGAAAAACATCCCCACAGCATGATGCTGCCACCACATTGCTACACCGTAGGGATGGTGCCAGGTTTCCTCCAGACGTGACGCTTGGCATTCAGGCCAAAGAGTTCAATCTTAGTTTCATCAGACCAGAGAATCTTTGCCTTTTTGGCAAACTCCAAACGGGTGTTATGTGCCTTTTACTGAGGAGTGGCTTCCAACTGGCCACTCTACCATAAAGGCCTGATTAGTGAAGTGCTGCAGAGATGGTTGTCCTTCTGGAAGGTTCTTATATCTCCAAAGAGGAACCCTGGAGCTCTGTCAGAGTGACCATCGGGTTCTTGGTCACCTCCCTGACCAAGGCCCTTCTCCCCCGATTTCTCCATTTGGCCGGGCGGCCAGCTCTAGGAAGAGTCTTGATGGTTACAAACTTCTTCCATTTAAGAATGATGGAGGCCACTGTGTTCTTGGGGACCTTCAATGCTGCAGAAATGTTTTGTTACTCTTCCTCAGATCTGTACCTTGACACAATCCTGTCTCGGAGCACTATGGAAAATTATTTCGACCTCATGGCTTGGTTTTTGCTCTGACATGCACTGTCAACTGTGGGACCTTATACAGACAGGTGTGTGCCTTTCCAAATCATGTCCATCAATAGAATTTCCCACAGGTGGACTCCAATCGAGTTGTAGAAATATCAAGGATGATCAATGAAAACAGGATGCACCTGAGCTCAATTTCGAGTCTCATAGCGAAGGGTCTGAATACTTATGTAAATAAGGTAGGCTGGTCATGGCTCACATCAACACCATTATCCCAGAAACCCTAGACCCACTCCAATTTGCATACCACCCCAACAGATCCACAGATGATGCAATCTCTTGCACTCCACATTGCCTTTTCCCACCTGGACAAGAGGAACACCTACGTGAGAATGCTATTAATTGACTACAGCTCAGCGTTCAACACCGTAGTGCCCTCAAAGCTCATCACTAAGCTAAGGATCCTGGGACTAAACACCTCCCTCTGCAACTGCATCCTGGACTTCTTGACAGGCCGTCCCCTGGTGGTAAGGGTAGGTAA